>NW_025422368.1:30702500-31302500 GCF_011764305.1 Mustela putorius furo | reverse complement strand
TATGTTTTGAATATTGACCTCTTATCAGATATGTCATTTTCAAGTATCTTCTCCCATTCAGTAGGTTGCCTTTTTGTTTTGTTGATGTTTGCTTTTGCTGTGCAAAAGCTTTTTATTTTAACGTTGTCCCAATAGTGTTGCTTCTTTCTCTTGCATGATGAGACATATCTAGAAAAATGCTTTTATGAGCCAATGTTAGAAAAATGACTGCCTGTGTTCTGTTCTTTTTTTTTTTTTTAATAGTTTGGTCTTATAGTTAGGTCTTTAATGCATTTTAAGTTTATTTTTATGTATGGTGTTATAAAGTGGTTCAATTTATCTATTTTGATAAATTAGAAAAATTGATCATTAAGTTGATTTCCTGCTCTAGAATAGTTTTTTATACTCACTTTTTTCTTTTTGTTCATTAACTTTGTAAAGGTATAATTTATATAAAATAAAAACCCATTTTTAAAAAATTTTTTAATTTTTTATTTAAATTCCAATTAATTAACATGTCACATAATTTTAGTTTCAGGCTACAATATTGTGATTCAATACTTCCATAGAACAGCTAGTGTTCATCACAGTTAGTGCCCTCCTTAATTTTAATTGAACAGTTTGATGTGTTTATAAAACCCACTGTAATCACCACCCAGATCAGATATAGAACATTTCCATCATGCTAAAACATTCTCTCAAGCTTCTTTGGCAATAAACTTCACTCTTCCTACCTGGCACACTAAATTAATGATCTGATTACTTTTGCCCATTCTAGAATTTTATATCAATGAAAATATATAGTGTACACAAATTGCGTCTGGATATTTTCATTAAAAAATATTTCTGAGCCTCATTCAAATTGTTGCTTGTGTAAGTGTTTTGCTCCTTTTTATTACTGAATGTGTTTTCATATTTCAAGTGTGGTTCCATATAAATTTTAGCATTATTTGTTCCATTTCTTTGAAAAAGATGGATGGTACTTTGATAGGGATTGCATTAAATGTGTATATTGCTTTAGGTAGCATAGACATTTTCACAATATTTATTCTTCCAATCCAGGAGCATGGAACATTTTTCCATTTCTTTGTGTCTTCCTCAATTTCTTTCATGAGTACTTTATAGTTTTCTGAGTATAGATTCTGTGTCTCTTTGGTTAGGTTTATTCCTAGGTATCTTATGGTTTTGGATGCAATTGTAAATGGGATTGACTCCTTAATATCTCTTTCTTCTGTCTTGCTGTTGGTGTAGAGAAATGCAACTGATTTCTGTGCATTGATTTTATATCCTGACACTTTACTGAATTCCTGTATAAGTTCTAGCAGTTTTGGAGTGGAGTCTTTTGGGTTTTCCACATATAGTATCATATCATCTGCGAAGAGTGATAATTTGACTTCTTCTTTGCCGATTTGGATGCCTTTAATTTCCTTTTGTTGTCTGATTGCTGAGGCTAGGACCTCTAGTACTATGTTGAATAGCAGTGGTGATAATGGACATCCCTGCCGTGTTCCTGACCTTAGCGGAAAAGCTTTCAGTTTTTCTCCATTGAGAATGATATTTGCGGTGGGTTTTTCATAGATGGCTTTGATGATATTGAGGTATGTGCCCTCTATCCCTACACTTTGAAGAGTATTTTTGTGGGCAGAATATAATTGTATATATATTTTTGAAAGCAGTCTTAATAGTTTATCCCTTTTGCTTCATGTGTTTAGTCCATTTACATTTAATAAAATTATTGATATTATATTTGTTTTTGTCTTTTACTTTTCCTTTGGAATTACTTGAATACCATTAGAATTCCATTTTGTCTTTTGGACTAGTGTTAAGTCATTTTGTTTTATGGTGTGTTAGTTGCTACTGTGTTTACAATATATATTTTGAGTTTACTATCATCTACTTGCACATAATATGCCATTTGCATATATAACTGTATTTCTACTTCTGTTGTCATTTGTGTTATTACTGTAACATATTTTACTTTCACAAATGACATATCTTGGTACTTAATATCTTGGTATTATTTTTTATCAGAACACTTGTTTTTAAAGAAAATTTTAAAAATGAAAATATTTTATATTTGTACATATAATGCATAAATATAACTTCTACTAGTTTCCATCAGAAAACATTTCTTCATCTCATAGAAGTTTATGTAGTACAGGTTGACTATTGCTGTATACTTTAAAATTTTGCCTGTCATTAAATGGCATTGTTTTGCCATAATTTTTGAAACATATATTTTCTTTGTATTGATTTCTAGCATAACTCTTTTACAGTAAATTAAAAATTTCCATTCGGGGCACCTGGGTGGCTCAGTGGGTTAAAGCCTCTGCCTTCAGCTCAGGTCATGATCCCAGGGTCCTGGGATAGAGCCCCACATTGGGCTCTCTGCTCAGCAGGGAGCCTGCTTCCTCCTCTCTGCCTGCCTCTCTGCCTACTTGTGATCTCTGTCTGTCAAATAAATAAATAAAATCTTAAAAAAAAGTTTACAAAGTATGAGGTAACTTGTTAAAAAAATAAAAAAAATAAAAATTTCCATTCATTATCTCCAATTACTCTCATGAATATTAAGTGGTCATTTTAATTTTCTTTTCCCTGAATGTAATATGTCTGTTTTTCTTTGTCTGCTTTAATTTTTTCTCTGTTAATCATTTTCATCAATTTGAGCATATGTATTGGGGTAATGAAGTTTGGGGTTTATTAAGTCTCTTGGATTTATGGATTGATATTTTTACCAAATCTGGAATTTTTTAGCTATTATTTTATTTATATATCCCTCCCCATCTTTGGGATACTCCAATTATAAATATAAATATATGCACATATTTATATTAAATACAATAAATATTTGTATTATATGTTATATATAGCATTCTTTATATCATGTAATATATATGTATTTGTTAGACTGCTAATAGTGTCCATTAAGGCTGTTTTGTTCACCCTTTTCCTTTTTCTCTCCGTATGTTTTTGTTTGAATAGTTTCTGTTGCCTTATTTTCAAGTTCAGTTATGTTTTTGGGAAAACCTGATCTCCTATTTAGCCTATCCATACCAGATATACTATTAGATGTTAAGTTTCATTTGATAATTTTTTAAATTTGTCATTTTTCTCACTACTGTATTGTGCTTTGGTTTAAATACCTATACTATAGAAGTAGTAGTAGTAGTTTGTTTGTTTGTTTAAGTACTTTTCTTATAATTAAATCATTCTGTAATTTCTGTTTTTGTTGACTGATTTTTCTCCTTGTTATATCTCACTTTTTTTTTGACCTTTTTAACCTATTTGGTAATTATTGATTGGATACTTGACATTTGAATATTGTTGATCCTGCTGTCTTCCTTAAATAGTTTTGTCCTGGCAAGACATTAATTTAATTTCCAATCACCTTAATCTTTTTGAAGCTTGATTTTATCCTTTGTTAATGCACATCTAGAATAGCCTTATATTTCCTCTGACTTTAATGTTTGTTCTCAGGCTTGGCATTTCTGAGGTGTCTACTGAATTTCCTGGGTGTTCAGTGAAGCATCTGTGAGGCTGTAGGATCTGAAACACATCTCAGTTGGTGTGAACTTGTGAGCTCAGATACTAGTTTAGTTTACTGTCACCTTGTAAGTTCTTCACTCATAAGTTTTCTTGCCTGGCGTCACAGAGTGTCAGCCTTTGTATGTTCAATTTAATATTCAGCCAGAGGTTAAATGAACTGAGTGAGCATCTTTTAAAATTTCTGGGTATATTTTCCTCCATGTAGATACCACTTGATGGTGCATTGCCCTACAAATCCTAACCATCTGAGGCTACCTCATCTCAGGAAGACAAGATGTGCTTTGATTCCTTTTCCCTGAAATTTGGCCTGGAAAGTGCCTCCAAAAGCCTGGAAATTGTAGGGTATACCTCATTTGTTTTTCTTCTCTTAGAATTCAAGCTCTGTGTTATCTACTGTCTTAATATCAATGAAGAGGGTTTTTTTTTTTAATATATAGATAGTTTGTCTAATTTTCTAGGATTTTTTTGTGTATATTGTGTTTTGTTTTTAATGGCAATAGGGCTAGCCTAGTACCAGTGATTCAGTCTTGGCTAGAAGCAGAAGTCCCTGTTACTGTGTTTGTTTGTGGGTTTATTTTTAGTTTTATTTTTTGTTTATTGTTTGTTTGTTTTGTTTTGTTTTGTTTTTGTATGAGACCGGCTTTATTTTCTATGGGCATTTTTATAGTTGTTGCTTAGTTAATACAAAGTGTGACTTCTTTATATTGTGCCACTTCCTGAAGATGTTTTGTCATGGAATATGTGCGTAACAGAACTCCTATATACCTATCACCAGACTCCAGTGTTCTTGAGAAATAGCTTGGGAACCACTGATTCAGTAACAAAGGTCATTATACTCAGTATTTGTGCATTAGGACTCATTTAAGTGAATGGAAAGTCACAAATGAAAAAAAAAATCATTTAGAAGTTAATACCATTTAATTTCCACTTCATTTGAAAGTTTCTATTACCTATGTGACCTGCTTTACAAAAGTAATATAAATAGTAAGTAATTAGCATAATAATTATATGATTTTTTAAGAGACCTTAAAGCATCTTATTCTACTATGGATGTTAATATGTTCAGAGAATCTTTAAGGGTTTGCACTGTTTTGTTTTGTTTTCCTTCACATCCATCACTTCACACATACATCTTTTTTGTGTGTATATGTGAGAGACTAAGATCTATTCCCTAGCAGATTTCAATTATACCATACAATGTTATCAAATATAATTACAGTGTTATATATTCTGAAAATTTGTACTCTTTTACCAATGTCTCCCTATTTCCCCTATCTCCCAGCACCTGGCAAATACTTTTCTATTCTCTGTTTTTATGAGTTTGACTTTTCCTTGGGTTTTACCTATAATTGATACTATTCTGTATTTGTCTTCTTCTGTCTGGCTTAATTCACCTATCATAAATTCCTCAAGGTCCATCCATGTTATTAGAAATGGCAGGATTTCCCTCTTCATAGCTGAATAAAATTCCACTGTATATGTAGACCACATTTTCTTTATTAATTCATCCAATGACTGACACTTAGGTAGTTTCCATATCTTGGCTATTATGATTACTGCTGCAGTGAACATGTGGGTACATCCTGTTTTTATTTCCTTTGAATATATGCCCAGAAATAGGATTGTTGGATCATATGATAGTTCTATTTTTACTTTTTTAGAAGACTCCACACTGTTTTCCGTAATGGCTATACCAATTTACATTCCCACCAAATGTGCACAAGGGTTGCCTTTTCCTCACAGCCTCATCAACACTTGTTATCCCTCATTTTTTTGGTCATAGCCATTCTAACAGTTGTAAGGGGACTACAATCTCATTGTAATTTTAATTTTCATTTCTTTGATGATTAGTGATCTTAAGTACTTCTTCCTATACTTGTTGACTATTGGCATGCCTTCTTTGTAAAAATGTCTTCTCTGTTCACTTATTAATTGGATTTTTTTTCTTTTTGATGTTGAATTGTGTGAATTCCTTATGTAGTTTGGATAATAACCCTTTATTTGATATATGATTTGCAAATATTTTCTCCAGTACCATAGGTTCTTTTTTTTTTTTCATTTTGTTGATGGTTTCCTTGCTGTGCCCAAGATTTTTAGTTTGATATCTTCACATTTGTTTATTTTTGCTTTTGTTGCCTTTGTTTCGGTATCAAATGCAGAATCATTGCCAAGACTGATGTCAAGAGTTTACTGTCTGTTTTCTTCTAAGAGTTTTATAGTTTTAGGTCCTGATGCCTTTACTTCATTTTGAGTTCAATTTTGCATATAATGTAAAGTAGGAATCTAGTTTCATTCTTTTTCATGTGGCTGTCCAATTTTCCCAAAACCATTTATTGAAGACATTGCTATTTCCCCATTGTATTTTGTTTGGATCCTTTGTTGTAAATTAGTTGACCATATATGTGTGGGTTTATTTCTGGCCTTTCTATTCTGTTCCATTTATCTATGTATCTGCTTTAATCCAATGCCTTATTGTTTTGATTACTATGCAACTATGTTCATCAGGAATATTGGCATGTAATTTTCTTTTTTGGTAATATCTTTTCTTTTTGGTATCAGACATAAATGTTTGAAAGTGTTTCCCCTCTTATATTTTTTTGGAAGAGTTTGAGAAACACTGGTATTCTTCTTTAAATGTTTAGTAGAATCCACCAGTGAAACCATCTGGTTCTGGGCTTTCCTTTGTGGAGAGATTTTGATTACTACTTCAGTTTCCTCCTAAGGATTAATCTCTTCAGGTTTTCTTTTTTTTAATGGTTCAGTCTTGGCAGTTTGTATGTTACTAGCAATTCATCCATTTCCTCTAGATTATATGATTTGTTGGCATGTAATTGTTCAATTAGTCTCATGAACTTTTATATTTCTAAATATGTTTCCTTGTTTGCTTATAGTGAGGGAGGGGCAGAGGGAGAGGAGAAGAGAATTTTAAACAAGCGACATACTCAGTTTGTAACCCAATGTGGGGCTTGATCTCACAACCCTGAGATCATGACCTTGAGATCATAACTTCAGCCAAAATCCAGAGTCAGAAACATAACCAACTGAGCCACTCAGGTGCCCCAGTCTTTTGTATTTCTATAGTATCAGTTGTAACACCTCCTTCATTTTTTATTTTATGTTAACCCTCTTTTTCTTTTTCCTTTTTCTTGCTCTTTTCCTGGTGAATCTAACTAAAATTTTGTTCATTTTGTGTATATTGTTCAAAAATCAGCTCTTGGTTTCATTGATCTTTTGTGTTATCTCTTCAGTCCCTATTCTACTTATTTCCACTTTAATTTTGTTATTTCCTTCCCTCTGCCACCTTTAAGTTTAATTCTTCCCCCCCCTCATTTGTTGAGTTATATAATTAGACTCTTTATGACGCTTCTTTTTTTCTGAATGGAATCATTTATTGCTATAAACTTCCCTCTTAAAACAGCTTTTGCTGCATTTTATATCTTGGTCATTATATTTACATTTTAATTTGTTTCAAGATATTATTTGGTTTCCCTTTTGATTTCTTCTTTGAACAATTTTTTGTTCAATAACATGCTGTTTATTCTTAACATGTTTGTGAATGTTCCAGTTTTGTTTTCATGTTTCTTTGGATATTTGGTAACTAATTTCTGGTGCACTCTTCTTTTTCTAGAAAAGTTTTTCATTTTTTTTTCTTTCTTTTTTCACTTAGGACATCTAACTACTATAAACTTTTATGGTCCATAAAATGGCTATATGCCTTCAGTTTTCCCCTGCTGTTTACTTCTCTTTCCTTTAATACTACTGCCTTTCAGTGTAATCTACAGGTATCCTTTAGCTCCTTCTGGTATATTCAGAGTTAACAGAGGTTCATGACCTTTCACTAAAGACTTGATCTGAGTCAATAAAATTGCACCATCAGCAAACACTTTGTATGTAATCTAGTCACTGGAATGAAAGAAATTGAAGCCTAATTTCATTTACCCTAAAAGTCTGCAGTGCGTGTGGGAAACATGTAAAAGAAAGAAAGCAAAGCACAAAGGTACACAAAATCAATCACTTAAAAAAAATTAAACTTTTATTTTACACTTTGTTAATATTTATAGTCTGGTACTGACTAAAGCCTGCAGCCAGAAAGCATAATTTAAAATTCAATTAATCTACACTTTCTTTTAATTTCCAAATATTTTATTCATTCATCTAAGGAGAAGATAACCATAAGCTAGAAGTCATCTTACAGAGATGATAAGCTAAATAAGTTAAAATTTTATATCTAAGTAAGTCGTTGTTAATTTGGTTGAACATATATAAGCTGCAGGAGTATTCTTTTGTCCCATTTGCCAGTGGCCTATCTTAAAAATAGATCTTCTTGGATTCTTTTTATAGAAATACTCTATTCTTGGCACGTATTTCCTTCTTTAGACAATAGTCAATAAAATGAGTATATATATTGTACATTTTATTTTTCTTGCTCAGTGTTCTACTTTTGGAATACTGCTCCCTCCTAAAAAAAATGCACGTGATCCAAATGGTTCTTTCAATCATAGTGCCTCATCTCACTTATGGTCAAAGAGTTAGGCATGTGTCCCAGTCAGGAATAATCCATAGAGTCACCCCTGGCAAGTCCAAACAGAGTGTCTTCCAGGGTTTCTACATGGGCATAGGAAGAGAGAAGTCTTTTTCCCTTTTTACCTGCTAGAATTGGTAAGCTGGCAGGTTTTGAATGGGACTAACGGTAGATATCTTTCCTGCCAGGTGGAGATAATCTATCTGCTGAATTAAAGCAACATGAAGGGAAAAATAGAGCCAAGAGAGAGAGAAAATGACCCAGCATTTAATCTCTGAAAACAGCCATATCTAAGCCAAATCCATGATTGAACTCACCAGTTACATAAGTCAATATTATCTCTCTTTTATGTAAGATATTTTCAGTTGGTTATTGTGAATTCTCACAGACATTCTTGAGTGATATAGAAAGCAAAAAGAGACAAAGCTTTAAATTCCATTTATGATTTAGGATTCTATAATGTCACTTATACTGATGCATAAGTATTTCTATTGCTGATATTTCGTGGCATATGTTTCACATCCATTTATGTTTCATTCTATTCTAGATACATCTAATATAGGTACAAATATTTTAAATTGCATTTTCATATAATCTCTGACTTTTAAAAATTAACTTATTCTTTTACCTTTGCTTTGTTTACTGAAATATTTGGATTTACTTTAATATCTCATTTGATATTTCTTATTAACTACCTATGTATTTTTTTTTACTTTTTTTCACTTTTTCTATATGATGTTAGGTTGATAAAGATTTCTGTACTTTCATTGAAGTTAAGAAACTTGTCCAAGATCACACAGCTAGGCAGCATGAAAATGGGATTTGGAACCATGCATGGCTTGAATCCAGCATTTTCACACTTAATGACTAGATAATAGTGCTCCTAAGATACAAAAAGATAAGTATTTGCTTAATCTATAATTTGCAGTAGAGATGGAAACTCAAGGAGAAGCAAAAGAAATGATATTAATTTTTATTGATTGGATTTTAAGAATGATTAAGATTAAAAGAAGAAGCATGTAGGATGACTGATAGAATTCTTGTTTAGACAACTTGATTTTTTTTTTTTTAAGTAATCAGGAAAACAAATATAGAGAGGAGGCAATATTTTTATTTAGGTAACATCATATAAGTGGAGAGGTTTGCTAGGTCATTTGTTAGAAAATTTCCAGTTCAGGGGGTGCCCTGGGTGGCTCAGTCCTTAAGTGTCTCCTTCAGCTGAGGTTAGGATCCCAGGGTTCTGGGATCCAGCCCATATCGGGCTCCCTGCTAGTAAAGAATTCTGCTTCTCCCTCTCACATTCCCCTTGCTTGTGTTTCTGCCCTCCTTTTGTCTCTCTGTCAAATAAATAAATAAAATCTAAAAAAAAAAAGAAAAAAGAAAAGAAAAAAAAAAGGAAATTTCCAGTTCAGAAACATTGTCTGGGCTAGAATTAAAATGAATCATATTGGGGCGCCTTGGTGGCTTCATGGGCTAAAGCCTCTACCTTCAGCTCAGGTCATGATCCCAGGGTCCTGGGATCCAGCCCTGCATCAGGCTCTCTGCTCAGCGGGGAGCCTGCTTTCCCTCTCTCTCTGCCTTCCTCTTTGCCTACTTGTGATCTCTGTCTGTCAAATAAATACATAAAATCTTTAAAAAAAATGGATCATATCTGAACGTCTTTAGAATCCACAGATTTAGACAAGGGCATTCAAAGGTATTGTATTATAAAGTAAAGCCAGAAAAAGACAAAGGATGGTACTGTAAATGAACACATAGAGGATGTGGAAAAGTTTAAATGAGTTAATAGATTCAGAGTACTGGAAACAGCACCTGAGTACTAAATAGTACTCATTAACTTTTATTTAAAGTTTAGGACACTGCATTAGGTATAAGTTCAAAATCAGTTCTTAGAGAATACATCAATTTTAGTATATGTGCTGCCAAAGCGAGCACTAGAGAATGCATCAGTTATTTACCTCATGCAGTATATACCCACCACCACTTGAGCTAGGAAAAATACCATTTTGAGTTAGGAAAAAATATCCAGCTCAGTACCCCAACTATGTTTTGCTTCCAATGAAAAAGGGAATGAATACTAGTAAAGTGATAATAAAAAATATTTTCCATAAAATCATAAAAAATTTTTATAAAATTATATTTTATAAAAAATATAATAAAAAATATTTTCTCTCAGTGACTAGCTTCTACAAAAACTAAACTAATTTCTAAGACTGCTAAAATAATCTTAGGTAAATAGTGGGAAGTTTTCTATAGTAGCCATATACATTTTCTTACACATAAAGCAGAGTAATATTTATCTCTTAACACTTTTTTTTTCTTTTTTACATTTCATCAGTTTCTGCTGGTATAATTTGGTCATGTTCAACTATATGTGAAAATCAGTTTTTCCTTCTTTCCCCCAAACACATCTTCATACAGTAAAGGTGAAATTTGTGTATCACTGGGGATTTTATAAAAAGAGAGAGGTGGAAGGAGAAGTTGAAAGGCAAAGAGTAAGTTCAAATTGTCAAGCCATGTGGTCTGTCTGAATTTTGCTCAGGGGATCACCCATTCTTACTGTCAAAAGCCGAGAGATCTTGGGAACCAAAAAAGACAATTCAAAAGTGATGGGAAAATCCCAAGCCAAATGACAAAAATAAATGATAATATTGTACAAGTTGTGAAGCAGTTTTATTCCAAAGGCTTTTTAAGAACAAGCACAGTTTCTCAGCTATGTATATTTTCCAACTTAGATAAGCTCGTAACAATTGAAATAACAGAAACAGAAATGGAATTTCTGAATTAAGTTTAATTTTCATTTTATTTCTTAAAGATAAAACTTGTCTAATAGCATTTCAAGTCCAAATGCAAGTTGTGTACATGTTTTACACTCACCCAGCCCCACTCCAGACAGTTTTAATTTTCTTTCATATATGTCTTACTAGATTTTCGTATATTTTTTCTTTATGTTATTTTTGGAAAAAATGATCCTGGAATGAACCAAGTAAATTTAAAAATCATTTTTAAATGGCATCCCATTCTAACACCCTGAAACGGTAACAAATATCTGCACTCCATTGTATGTTGAACTGAAAATAATCAACATTTTATTAATTGTTCTCTGTAAATTACTGTGGTGTCTGTTTTACAGATAGAAAAGAGAATCTTAAGGTCCAAGAATAGTATAATTAGAACTAGGATCATCTTAATTTAAAATTCAGGTCATTGTTAGTTTATTATATCAAACTCTTCTTGGTTTAAGGATTCTGAATGCTATGGTCAGAAGAAATCACCTAAAAGTTTATTAACTCTTATAGGAACTAAACTGTAGTTGACAAATCACTAGAGGCTCAGTGTGAACAACTTCGAGATTCAAAAACTTCAAAGACACCCATTGTAAGAGGGGTCTCACAATATGAGGTTTACCTCCAAGAGCTCAACCAGGTTCTCATAGTAAATATGGGAGAAAAACTTCTTCCTGCTTCCAGCTGAGGGGGGAGAAGAGGAACCATTTTGAAATTCACCAGAGCACTCTGTTCTTAACAAGGCCTGCCCTAACAGGAAATACCAAGAACCTAATCAGCTGGGATATTAGGAGAACATAACTGAGGAATTATCAGAGCCTAACTAACTGGCGGTGGGGAGGAAAATACCCAACTCTAGCCCATGTTTGCCAATCTGCCACACCTAAGGAGGAAGAAAAAATACAGGAAAACACTTTTGAAGTATATAGTCCAAAGGCATAGTCTTATGAAATGTCTGAGACCTAGTCATAGGACTATAGAATGCTTCCCCAGCCCCCACACCTCATTACCACATTACTAAAGTCCTGTTTATGATACTTCATCTTACCCAATATATTATGTCTGGCTTTCAAGAAAATATTACAAGGTATATAAAAAAGAAAAAACACAATTTGAAGAACAAGAGCAGACATCTGAACCAGACATTCAGGGATGTTGGAATGATCAGACTGGGAATTTAGAACAACTATGATAAGATGGTAAGGGCTCTCATGGTCAAAGTAAACAATGTGCAAGAATAGATGGGCAATGCAAGGAGAGAGAAGTAGATCCTAAGACCCAAATAGAAATGCTAGAGGTTGGAGTGCCTGGGTGGCTCAGTGGGTTAAACCTCTGCCTTTGGTTCAGGTCATGATCTCACAGTCCTGGGATCAAGCCCCACGTCGGGCTCTCTGCTCAGCAGGGAGCCTGCTTCCTTCTCTCTCTCTCTCTGCCTGCTGCTCTGCCTACTTGTGGTCTCTCTCTCTCTGTCAAATAAATAAATAAGGTCTTTATTGAAAAATGCTAGAGATTAAAAACACTATAATAGAAATCAAGAATGCCTTTAATGGACTGGACATAGGTGATACAGATGAGGAAAGAATCTCTGAGCAAGTAAATATTTTAATAGAAATCTCAAAAATCAAAAAGCAAAGAAAACAGAGACTGGGGGGAAAAATAGCAGAGCAGTATATCCAAGGACTGTGAAAAATCATCAAAGGGGTAATATATGTGTATGAGAATACCAGAAAGAGAAGAAAGAAACAGAAGAAATACTTGAAAAATTAATAATGGAGAATTTCCTGAAATTAATGTCATACACCAAGCCAAAAAATCCAGGAAGCTCAGGAAACAGCAAGCAGGATGAATGCCAGACAAACAAGTTACATTTAGGCATTATTGTCTTCACACTATAGAAAATCAAAGATAAAGAAAAATATGAAAGACAAAAGAAATACCTTACCTATAAAGGAGCAAAGATAAGAATTACATCTTCTCAGAAACTGCAAACAAGAAAAGTGGTGTGAAGTATTTAGAGTTGAAAAAAAAAAAACAACCAACATAGAATCTGTTCATTGTGAAATATCTTTCAGAAGGAAGGGGAGGGGTGCTTGGGTAGCTCTTCATAAAACAGCTGCCTTCAGCTCAGGTGGTGATCTCAAGGTACTGGGATCCAGCCCTGGATCAGGCTCCCTGCTTCTCCCTCCTCCACTTCCTCTGCTTGTGTTCCTTCTCTTGCTGTGTCTCTCTCTGTCAAATAAATAAATAGAATATCTTAAAAAAAAAATGCAGGGGAAGTAACACCTTCCTCAGAGAAACAAATTTGAGGGAATTTGTTCCCAGCAGACTTGCCTTACCAGGAAAGATAAAAGAAGTCTTTAAAGAGAAATAAAATAATATAGATCAGAACCTCAGATCTACATAAGGAAAGGAAGAAAATTGAAGAAAGAATAAGTGAAGGTAAAAAAAAATACTTTAATTTTTCTTATTCTTATTTCATCTAACATTCAAATTAATATAGCAACACTGTGTTTAATTATGTATACTTAAGTATACACACATACACAAATGCACACACATAGATATGCTTATGTATACTTATACATAAGTGAAATAAATGACAGTAATGCTACAAAGGATAGGAAGGAGGAATTAAGATCATTTTGTTATATAAAGTACCCATACTACCTGTTAAATGGTACAGTGTTATTTGAAAGTGAACACGAATTAGCCTTAAATGTATATTACAAATTCTAGGGCAACCATTAAAAACAAAAACAAAAACATGACCAATGTAAGAAAGCATAGAAAATGAAATTATATAAAAAAAATGCTCAATTAAAACCACGAAAGAGTGGAAGGGAAGAATAAGAATGAAGATCAAGGGTAATAGATAGAAAAAGTAAGAGATATGATAATTATTGTTCTAACCATATCCATTATCACCTTGAATGTCAATGGTTGAAAAACACAATTTAAAAGACAGAGATTGGATGCCTGGGTAGCTCATTTGGTTAAGTGACTGCCTTTCGCTCACATCATGATCCTGAAGTCCCAGGATCAAGTCCCATGTTGTGCTCCCTGCTCACCAGGGAGTCTGCTTCTCCCTCTGACCCTCGCCCCCAGTGATCGCTCACTTTCTCTCTCTCTCTCTTTCATTCTCTCTTGCTCAAATAAATAAGCAAAATCTTTAAAAATATAGAATAATAAAAGAGATTGTCAGAATGAATAAAAAGCAAGACCTAACTATATGTTGTATATAAGAAATCCACTTTAAATATAAAGGCAGATAAAGATTAAGTCAACGAATGGGCAAAAATATATACCCCATGTTAACACTAATCAAAAGATAACAGGGGTGCCTGGGTGTCTCAGTGAGTTAAGCCTCTGCCTTCGGCTCAGGTCATTATCTCAGGGTCCTGGGATGGAGCCCCGCATCGGGCTCTCTGCCCAGCAGGGAGCCTGCTTCCCCCTCTCTCTCTGCCTGCCTCTCTGCCTACTTGTGATCCTCTCTCTCTCTATCAAATAAATAGATAAAATATTTTTTTTTAAAAAAGGTAATAGGAATAGCTATATTAATTCCAGACACAGTAAACTTGAAAAGAAAAAAAAAATGAAAGTGCTCATGGTTATGAGAGGATATTATTATACAATGAAAAATGGGTGAATTTTCTAAGAAGTCATAGTAGTTTTTGATGTATATGCATCTAACAATGGAGCATCAAAATACATGAGGCAAAAACTAATAGAATTTTAAAAAGAAATAGATTAATTCACTACCATAGCTGGACACTTTAACACTTCCCTCTCCGAACTGGGCAGATTTGGCTTTAAGAAAATCAGTAAGGATATAGTTGAACTGAACATCAGCATCAACCAAGTGGAAATTTAGGACATCTGTAGAGTATTTCATTTAACAACAGCAGAATTTACGTTCTTCTCAGACTCACGTGGAGCATTCACCAATATGATCATGTTTTGGGCCCTAAAATACACTTTTCCAAATAGAAGAATAAAAGTCACACATTGCTATTAGAATATAATAGAATTAAACTAGAAATCAGTAACAGAAAGAGAATTGGAAAATCCAAAAATACATGGAAGTTAAACAACACTCTTCTAAATAAGTGGCACAAAAGAATCATAAAAGAAATTTCAAGGGAAATTCAAAATATTTTGAACTAAATGAAAATGAAAGCACAACTTATTAGACATTGTAGGAATTGATGAACACAGTGCTTAAATGGAAATTTATAGCATGAGATGCATATATTAAAAAAGAAGAAAGATCTGAAAACATTTTAAGTTTCCATTTTAGGGAACAGGAAACAAGACAAGAGTAATTTAAAATCAAAGGAGAAAAAAATAGGATGAATAGAGCAGAAAACAAAATTAAAAATGAAATTTATAGGGAAAAATTAATGAAACAAGTAGACTTTTTGAAAGGATAAAAATAAATTTAATAAACCTTTACTAGGATAACTAATATAAAAAAGAAGAGACAAATTAGTAATATGAGAAATGAAAGGGGACATCAATGCAGATCCTATGGACATTAAATGGATAGTAAAGAATCCTATGAACAATTCAACTTGATTCCCACAAATTTGATAACCTAAATGAAATAAAAAGAATTTCAACTCCCTGAAAGATAATATTTGTTAAAACTCACACAAGAAGAAATAGACTATCTGAATAGACATATATCTATTAAAGAAACTGATAGATAAGGTCCTGTATATTCTCTACCTATTAGAATGTCCAAAACTCAGAACATTAACACCAAATGCTGGTGAAGATGTGGTGCAACAGAAACTCTCACATTTGGCTGGTGATAATGTAAAATGACACAGATATTTTGGATGGCCATTTGGTGGTTTGTTAAAAAATTAAATGTACTCTTACCATATCATCCAGCAATTGCATTTTTTGGTATTTATCCCAAAGTAGTTAAAAATGTATATCCACTCAAAAACCTGTACATGGGGGTTTATAGAAGTTTTATTCATAATTGTCAAATCTTGGAAGCAACCATAATGCCCTTCAATGGGTGAATGGATAAATTGTGGCACACCCAGACTCAAATAATACTGAGTAGTAAAAGGAAATGAGCTGTCGAGCCATGAAAAGACATGAGGACACTGATATGCATATTTCTGAGTGAAGGAATACAATTTCAAAATCCTGAACATCACTGATCCCAACTAAACAACATTCTGGAAAAGGCAAAACATGGAGACAGTAAATAGATATTATGGCGGGCAAAGAAGGAAGGGTAAACAGACAGAGAGGACTTTTAGGGTATTGAAAATATTCTGTGTAATACCATAATGATGGGTAAATATCATTGTCCAATTGTCCAAACCCACAGAATGTACAACACCAAGAATGAACCCTAATGTAAGTAAGCTATGAACTTTGGGTGGTTGTGATGTGTCAACCAATGTAAGTTCATCAAGTTTAACAATGGTACCTCTCCTGGACAGGGAAGGATATGGATGACAGGGATACAATGCATAGGTTGGAGCAGGAGGTATGTGGAGACTCTCATGCCTTTCCCTCCACTTTGCTCCAAAAAAACCCCCTTAAAACTGCTCTAAAAATTAATTTTTTTAAAAAAACATTAAACATATTTATTAGAAATTTATTAAATGTGTTTATTGGCATGACACTATATTAGATACTCGATGCTGAGAATTGTACAGAGAATCTTTAGGCTTTGAATGGTCATAATATAAGAAAATATATATGCTGTACTTATATTTTCTAGTCAAATAACTAGAAAATATTGAAAAATAAGTTTTTTCGACATAAACATGAGTTCATTTTAAAGATGACAAATGACTACTGATTTCCTTGAGTTTCATGTTTGTATCTAGTGGTTTAAGAAAACCATGTACCCCTGGGGATAAAAATATATGTTTATAAAAAATAAAAAATTAAAAAAAAAAAGAAAAAAAGAAAACCATAAACATACCCCTGTAAGATCAGGCACAAAAACTTTCATGGAGCATATAATGGTATGATCTGGAACACTTTGCCTGCTGAGTATTTCCATTATGGTTATAAACGGGAACAGTACATAAAGCAACATGAAAAGCATCTGTTCCACTGGGATGTATAAAAATTGGATTGAGAATGTCAGACTGGTTTGTACTGAGATATTCTAGTATTTTTTTTCTTCTTTCTTTGCATCTCATTCTTTAATTTTTCTTTCTTCATCTATGTGGTTTGAATGTTAACATTGATAGAAATTAGAGATAGGGACACACACACACACACAAAAGAAACTGCTCTGAGATTGCTGCTTTTCAAGTAAGTCAGGTGCTTTTGACATGTGGCTGTTATGAGGAAAGACCTGTCATAAGAGCTTTGACCTAACTCAGTCCAGCTGGGTCACTAGTTCCAGATAGAAATCTCCCCCTTGCCATCTGTGTGGATCCCAGATCATACTTGGTAATCATACTCTTGTCTTTAATAGCTTTTTAACTTGACATTTCTTTCATATTCCCTAGAATTATAATTTTTCTATAAGTAAAATAAATTGGAGGAAGAGGTGACAAAAAGTCATGGAATATTTTAAGGTAGAATAGTAAGTTTAAGTTATTACCACGACTATAACCCTCATACATAAAAATTTCCTAAACATTAAAATTTCCTCAAACACAAACATTCATTGAGTTATTTCTCTCATACCCAAAGCTAATTTTATGACATGAAAAAGATGAGTAAACATCTAAGAGAAAGTGGAAAGAAAGGGTGGTCAAGATTGAAAGAGTAATATATTCCATTTTTATTCTGTATGCATGGACCAAATGACAGGTTTTAGATTATGAAGTTTTATATATTTTGTATATTGTGTCAGCAGTTTACTGTCTACTAAAAAAAAAAACTTATAAAAAATGAAGTCAAAGTAGAAGCAGTAGAAGCAGTTACAGTGAGAAAAAATAACTGGTAATTTTGATGAGTGGTGATCAGAGAACACTTGAAAAAACTGGTTTAAAGTGTCATGAACCCAGATATGGTGGGTAGAATTTTTAAGTTGACCTCATCCATGAGATTCCTGTCTCCTAATTATTCAATCTAACACTTATCTCAGTACTGCTATGAAAGAACTTGCAGATGGAATTAATCACTTGACTTTAAAGTAGAAAAATTATCCTGGACTATCTGTGTGTGTCCAGTATGTTCACCTGAACCATTAGAAGCTGAAGTGGTCAGAAGAGTCTGTAGGAAAGATAGAGTAGAAGAGATGGCAAGAGCGATGAGGGAGCAGATGAAGTCAGAGATAGGGAAGCATGAGAAGAAAAATTGCTGCTGCTGGCTTCGAGGGGATCCATAAACTGGAAACAATCCAGCTTCTCTAGAAACAGAGAATAGTCTCTAGCTGACAGCCAGCAGAACATGAAGTCTCAGTCCTGCAACTGCATGGAACTGAATTCTGTAAATAATCGGAATGCATCTGGAAATGGATTCTCCCCTAAAGACTCCAGAAAGAAATGCAGCTCTGTAGGCACCCTGATTTCTGCTATAAGTGAGATTCTAAACAGAGAAATCAGTTGAGATATGCTATGCCTGAACTCCTAACCTATGCAACTGTCAGATAATACTTTTCCATTGTTTTAAGTCTAAAAATGTGGTAATTTGTTATCATAACAATAGAAAGCAAATACAGAAGACATTCTTCTTTTTCAGAAGAAAGTCTGTGATAAGGGAGTCCAAATAGGCATAGAATATAGTCAAAGTATTGCAGCCAGGGACATACTGTCCCACTGATGCTACAGAGACTTTTTGAGGGCCCAGAAGCAATCCCTTAGGTAACATTAGATGATTTGTAATGATTGTCTAGAAAGGTAACTGTTGTATATTATAGAAGTGCAGGTGTTGCAGAGATGGCTTGTTTGAGGCTTACGTACGAAGCAAGAATAATTTTTGCCAACATTGAGAAATGATTTGTCAGCTGACTTAGACCCTCTCATGAAATCTATCATACAAAATGTTCCTATAACAAAAGTCTATGAAGGGGATACCTGGATGGCTCAGTTAGTTAAGTGTCTGCCTTCAGCTCAGGTTGTGATCTCAGGGTCCTGGGACCGAGGTCCACCATTAAGTCCCTGCTCAGGAAGGAGCCTGCTTCTCCCTCTGCCTGCTGCTCCCCCAGCTTGTGCTTTCTGTCAAATAAATAAATAAAATCTTAAAAAAAAAAAAAAGGCTGTGAAGGGATGGCATCACATCAAGAAGCAAAATCTAAAATATGGGGTGCCTGGGTAGCTCAGTTGGTTAAGCAACTGCCTTTGGATCAGATCATGATCCTGGAGTCCAGGGATCCAGTCTGCATCAGGCTCCCTGCTCAGCGGGGAGTCTACTTCTCCCTCCGACCTTCTCCCCTCTCATGCTCTCTCTCTCACTCTCTCTTTCTAAAATAAACAAATAAAATCTTTAAGAAATAAATACAAAACACATTCTTTTGTTAATGGACAGAGTATATTGGATGCATTAGGTTTGAGAGGAAATGATAATGATACTTCTCAGCTTCATGAAAATATCTGAGATGGAAAGGTAGCTTGCTTGAGAGATAACCTATTCCACTTATGGTTTGAATGAAAAAAAAATGAGTTTAATTATCATTTTTGCATGTGTACCCTTATTCAACTTTACCAAGATTCAATTTGCATGTCATAAATTGCAAGCATTTTAAGTGTAGTTTGGTGGGTTTAAGCTAGTATATAAACCCATGTAACCATATCTCAATTAAGATACAGAACATTTTCATGAACAAAAAATTTCCCTTATGAGTTGTGGTCATTCCCAGCCCCTTCCCACCTCAGTCAACCATATTACATCTCTCACTATAGTTTTGTTTGTGAAGATTTTGTGTAAAAGGACACATATAGTATGTACTCTTTGAGATCTGGATTTTTGTACTGAGGAAACTGTTTTTGAGATTCTCTTTCTCTCTTTTTTTTGTTTTTTTTTTTTGGATGTATTTGTTGTTTCTTCTTTTATCATTTTATTTTACTGAATGACTAACCTATCTGTTGATGAATGAATGTGTTGCTTCCAACTTGGGGTAATTATGAATAGAAAAACTATGAGCATTTGTATACAAGGTATTTTGTGAAGAGATTTTTTCATTTCTTTGGGATCATTATTTATGTAGAATTGCTTGGCTATATAGCAATAGCATATTTAACATTAGTAGAAACCACAGAAATGGAGCATCTGGGTGGCTCAGTGGGTTAAGACTCTGCCTTCAGCTCAGGTCATGATCCCAGGGTCCTGGGATCAAGCTCCACATTGGGCTCTCTCTGCTCAGCATGGAGCCTGCTTCCTCCTCTCTCTCTGCCTGCCTCTCTGCCTACTTGTGATCTCTGTCTGTCAAATAAATAAATAAAATCTTAAAAAAAAAAAGTAAAATCCTCACTTAAAAAAAAAAAAGAAAGAAACTACAAAACTTTTCAGGAGTGGTTATATCTTGTCACACTCCCACCAGCTAAGCTTGAGTATCACTTGCTCTACATCCTCACCAACAACTGATGTCACTAATCTGTTGAAGTTTAGTCATTCTAGTATATGTGTAGTGATACCACGTTGTGGTCTTAATTTACATTTCCCTAACTTCCAATGATATTAAGCACCTTTTCTTATGTTTACAGGTTATTCACATATCTTCTTTTATAAAGCATTTTTTGAAATTTTTTCCTATTTTTTTAAGATTTTATTTATTTGTTTTATTTGAGTGAGAGAGAGAGAGAGAGAGAGAAAGCAGGGAAAGGGGCAAAGGAAGAGGGAGAGAATCTCGAGCAGTCTCCCTGCTGAGTGCAGAGCTGGACATGGGGCTCAATCTCACAACCCTGAGATCATGACCTGAGCTGAAACCAAGAGCTGGACACTTAACCAACTGAGCCACCTAGGTGCCCTGAAATACTTTTTTTTTTTAAATTTTTGTGGGGAAATTTGATTTATTATTATTTAGGTATAATAATTATTTAGATCCTATGAATATAAGTCCTTTGACAGGTATATATACCGAGGATATTTTCTCCTAATCTATGGATTGTTTTTTATTTTCTTCATGCTAATTTTTGATAAACATGTTTTTAATTTTGAAGTCCAGTTAGTCATTTTTTTCCCTTTTGTGGTTAATGCTTTTTTTTTTAAATTTTTTAAGATTTTATGTATTTATTTGCCAGAGAGAGAGAAAGAGGGAGAACAGAAGCAGGGGGAGCAGCAGGCAGAGGGAGAAGCAGACTTCCCAGTGAGCAAAGAGCCCAATGTGGGACTCCATGCCAGGTCCCTGGGATCATGACCTGGGCCAAAGTTAGATGTTTACGCAACTGAACCACCTAGGCTTCCCTGTGGTTAATGCTTTTTATGTTATCTATTTCAGCAACCATTGTTTGCCCCAAAGTTGCATAGATTTCCCCTTATGTTTTTGTCTAAGGCTGTTAAAGCTTTAGCCATTATATTTAGAACTATCATCCATTTTGAGTTAATTTTTATGAATGGTAAAATTTCACTTTTTTTTTTTTCTCCTGTAAGACATTCATAATGTTCTAGCACCATTTGTTGAAAATATTCTTCTTTCTCTACTGACTTTCCTCGGCTCATTTGTTGAAAATGATAGACTATATATGTGCATATATCTGGACACTTTATACCATTGATATCTATATATCCTAAGTTAAAACCACGTTGTCTTAATTACCATAGCATTATATTCAGTTTCGAAACTAGAAAGTGTAAGTCTTCTGAAAATATTCTTCTTTTTCAAGATTGGTTTTTCTGGTCTAGATTATTAGCACCACCATATAAACTTAAGAATCAGTTTGTTAATTTCTATATATAAGTCATGGGAGTTTGTTAGAATTTTATTGAACCTATAGACAACTTAGGGAGAACTGATCACTTAAATAAGTTTGTCTTTCCATGCATGTACATTGCATATACCTTCAACATTTTAGGCTCTGTTTAATATCTTTCTCTATAGAAAAAGTATGTATCTTCCATATACTTTGTTAAGTTTATACCTGAGTATTTTATATATCCAGATACCCTTATAAAGACTGAACATTTTTTTTTCATTTTGAAAATGATTTTGCTTGGAAATGAAATTTATTCATGTTTACTGTCCTTGTGTCATTTGACCTTGCTGATTTTACTTACTGGTTTCTTATTTTATTAGTAAATTTTAGGATTCTCCATGTACACAATCACATCACCTATAAACAAAGATAATTTTATTTTTTGTACAACTTTTACTTTTTTTTCTATTTTATACTCACTAGAAACTAATACAATGTTGAATATAAGTACATTCAGTCTATATGGATTATACTGATTGATTCAAATATTAAAAGAGTCTTACATTCCTATAATAAAACTGACTTGATCATGATGTACTTTCCTTATATAGAATGCCAGTTGATTTTCATTAACTAGATTTGTTAAGGTTTGCCAGTGTTAATGAGGAATACTGGTAATTTTTTCCCATAATGTATTTGAACTGGAACTATTTCCTACACTCAAATATTCTGATAGAGTATATGTAAGAGTTGTAATATGTTTTTATTTTTAAATATCAACAGAATTTACTAGTAAAAGAATTTTGTCCTAGAGGTTTTCCTCTTTTCTTTTTTCTGTTCTTTCTTCCTTTCTTTTTTCTTCCCTTCCTTCCTTTTTATTTTCTTTCTCTCTCCTTCCTTCCTCCCTCCATCTCTCTCTCTCTCTCTCTTTCTTTCTTTCATCTTTTTGACAGAAAGCTAGAGCGCATAAGGGGGAGAGCAGGAGAGGGAAAACAGGATCCCCGCTGAGCAAGGAACCTAATGTGGACTCTATCCCAGGACTCTGGGATTACAAGCTGAGCTGAAGGCAGAAGCTTAACCTACTGAGCCACCCAGGTAGCCTCTTTCTTTCTTTCCATCTTCCTTCCTTCCTCTTATTTTGTGACAATGTTTTGAATTATTATTATATATCGTTTAGTCAAAACAGGGTAATACAAATGTTCTATTTCTTCTTAAATCATTTTTGTTAATTTGTGTCTTTCAAGAAATCTTTCAGTTTTCTCTAAGTTTTTGATTAGTGGGCATTAATTTTTTCACAACAATCCCTTATCATTTTAATAATAATAGACTCTCTGGTAATATCTTATTTTTTAATACTGTTATTCATAATCTGTGGGTCTTTTTCTATTTTTTTCCTTTATCAATATAGGAAGAATTTTATCAATTTTAGTGATCTTTTGAAAAAAAGTGCTTTTAGGTTTGTTGATTTTTCTCTGCACTTGACATTTTCTTTTTTATTGTTTTCCAATGTACATTTTTCTTTCTTTAGCTAAATATGAGTTTAATTTGTTCTTATCCTACCTTTTTAAGATGAAAATTTAGATCACATGGTTTTAGGTGATTATTCTTTTCTAAGATAATCATTTAAGGGTAGACACTTTCCTGTAAGCACTGTATGAGTTTCAATCACAAACTTTAATGTCCTGCTTTCAATATCATTAAGTTCAAAGTACTTTCTCATTTCCCTTGTTATTTCTTCTTTGACATATAGACTTTTTAGAAGTATTTTGTTTAGTTTCTAAATATTTGAGGCTTTTCTAAGATATCATTTTATTATTGATGTCTTTTTTTTTTTTTAAAGATTTTATTTATTTACTTGTCAGAGAGAGAGAGAGCAAGTACACAAGCAGGGGGAGTAACAGAGAGTGAAGCAGGCTCCTAGTCGAGTAGGAAGCCCTATGTGGAACTTGATCCCAGGACCCAGGGATCATGATCTGAGCCAAAGGCAAATGCTTAAACTACTGAGCCACCCAGTTGCCTCTGTTAATTTCTTTTTTTATAGTTTTATTTATTGGAGAGAGAGAGAGAGAGCACATGTCTACAGGGAAGGGAGAAGAGGAACAGAACCTTCAAGCAGAGTCCCCACTAAACACAGAGCCCCAGGTAGATGGGGACTCAATGTCAGGATTCATGAGATCATGACTTGACTCAGAACTAAGAGCTGGAAGTGCAACTGACTGAACTATCTAGGGGCACCTTGTTATTGATTTCTAATTTAATTATCCTATGAAGAATAATGCTTAAAAGGATTTCTGTCCCTTGTATTTTTTTTTTTAGACTTTAATTTTTTATTTTTTATAAACATATATTTTTATCCCCAGGGGTACAGGTCTGTGAATCACCAGGTTTACACACTTCACAGCACTCACCAAAGCACATACCCTCCCCAATGTCCATAATCCCACCCCCTTCTCCCAAACCCCCTCCCCCCGGCAACCCTCAGTTTGTTTTGTGAGATTAAGAGTCACTTATGGTTTGTCTCCCTCCCAATCCCATCTTGTTTCATTTATTCTTCTTCTACCCACTTAAGCCTCCATGTTGTATCACCACTTCCTCATATCAGGGAGATCATATGATAGTTGTCTTTCTCTGCTTGACTTATTTCGCTAAGCATGATACGCTCTAGTTCCATCCATGTTGTTGCAAATGGCAAGATTTCATTTCTTTTGATGGCTGCATAGTATTCCATTGTGTATATATACCACATCTTCTTGATCCATTCATCTGTTGATAGACATCTAGGTTCTTTCCATAGTTTGGCTATTGTGGACATTGCTGCTATAAACATTCGGGTGCATGTGCCCCTTTGGATCACTACATTTGTATCTTTAGGGTAAATACCCAATAGTGCAATTGCTGGGTCATAGGGCAGTTCTATTTTCAACATTTTGAGGAACCTCCATGCTGTTTTCCAGAGTGGCTGCACCAGCTTGCATTCCCACCAACAGTGTAGGAGGCTTCCCCTTTCTCCGCATCTTCGCCAGCATCTGTCATTTCCTGACTTGTTGATTTTAGCCATTCTGACTGGTGTGAGGTGATATCTCATTGTTTTGATTTGTATTTCCCTGATGCCGAGTGATATGGAGCACTTTTTCATGTGTCTGTTGGACATCTGGATGTCTTCTTTGCATAAATGTCTGTTCATGTCCTCTGCCCATTTCTTGATTGGATTATTTGTTCTTTGGGTGTTGAGTTTGCTAAGTTCTTTATAGATTCTGGACACTAGTCCTTTATCTGATATGTCATTTGCAAATATCTTCTCCCATTCTGTCAGTTGTCTTTTGATTTTGTTCACTGTTTCCTTTGCTGTGCAAAAGCTTTTGATCTTGATGAAATCCCAGTAGTTCATTTTTTCCCTTGCTTCCCTTGCCTTTTGCGTTGTTCCTAGGAAAATGTTGCTGCGGCAGAGGTCGAAGAGGTTGCTGCCCGTGTTCTCCTCAAGGATTTTGATGGATTCCTTTCGTACATTGAGGTCCTTCATCCATTTTGAGTCTATTTTTGTGTGTGGTGTAAGGAAATGGTCCAATTTCATTTTTCTGCATGTGGCTGTCCAATTTTCCCAGCACCATTTATTGAAAAGGCTGTCTTTTTTCCCTTGGACATTCTTTCCTGCTTTGTCGAAGATTAGTTGACCATAGATTTGAGGGTCTATTTCTGGGCTCTCTATTCTGTTCCATTGATCTATGTGTCTGTTTTTGTGCCAGTACCATGCTGTCTTGATGATGACAGCTTTGTAATAGAGCCTGAAGTCCGGAATTCTGATGCCACCAACGTTGGCTTTCTTTTTCAATATCCCTTTGGCTATTCGAGGTCTTTTCTGGTTCCATATAAATTTTAGCATTATTTGTTCCATTTCTTTGAAAAAGATGGATGGTACTTTGATAGGAATTGCATTAAATGTGTAGATTGCTTTAGGTAGCATAGACATTTTCACAATATTTATTCTTCCAATCCAGGAGCATGGAACATTTTTCCATTTCTTTGTGTCTTCCTCAATTTCTTTCATGAGTACTTTATAGTTTTCTGAGTATAGATTCTGTGTCTCTTTGGTTAGGTTTATTCCTAGGTATCTTATGGTTTTGGATGCAATTGTAAATGGGATTGACTCCTTAATATCTCTTTCTTCTGTCTTGCTGTTGGTGTAGAGAAATGCAACTGATTTCTGTGCATTGATTTTATATCCTGACACTTTACTGAATTCCTGTATAAGTTCTAGCAGTTTTGGAGTGGAGTCTTTTGGGTTTTCCACATATAGTATCATATCATCTGCGAAGAGTGATAATTTGACTTCTTCTTTGCCGATTTGGATGCCTTTAATTTCCTTTTGTTGTCTGATTGCTGAGGCTAGGACCTCTAGTACTATGTTGAATAGCAGTGGTGATAATGGACATCCCTGCCGTGTTCCTGACCTTAGCGGAAAAGCTTTCAGTTTTTCTCCATTGAGAATGATATTTGCGGTGGGTTTTTCATAGATGTCTTTGATGATATTGAGGTATGTGCCCTCTATCCCTACACTTTGAAGAGTTTTGATCAGGAAGGGATGTTGTACTTTGTCAAATGCTTTTTCAGCATCTATTGAGAGTATCATATGGTTCTTGTTCTTTCTTTTATTGATGTGTTGTATCACATTGACTGATTTGCGGATGTTGAACCAACCTTGCAGCCCTGGAATAAATCCCACTTGGTCGTGGTGAATAATCCTTTTAATGTACTGTTGAATCCTATTGGCTAGTATTTTGTTGAGTATTTTTGCATCTGTGTTTATCAAGGATATCGGTCTATAGCTCTCTTTTTTGGTGGGATCCTTGTCTGGTTTTGGGATCAAGGTGATGCTGGCCTCATAAAATGAGTTTGGAAGTTTTCCTTCCATTTCTATTTTTTGGAACAGTTTCAGGAGAATAGGAATTAGTTCTTCTTTAAATGTTTGGTAGAATTCCCCCGGGAAGCCGTCTGGCCCTGGGCTTTTGTTTGTTTGGAGATTTTTAATGACTGTTTCAATCTCCTTATTGGTTATGGGTCTGTTCAGGCTTTCTATTTCTTCCTGGTTCAGTTGTGGTAGTTTATATGTTTCTAGGAATGCATCCATTTCTTCCAGATTGTCAAATTTATTGCCGTAGAGTTGCTCATAGTATGTTCTTATAATAGTTTGTATTTCTTTGGTGTTAGTTGTGATCTCTCCTCTTTCATTCATGATTTTATTTATTTGGGTCCTTTCTCTTTTCTTTTTGATAAGTCGGGCCAGGGGTTTATCAATTTTATTAATTCTTTCAAAGAACCAGCTCCTACTTTCGTTGATTTGTTCTATTGTTTTTTTGGTTTCTATTTCATTGATTTCTGCTCTGATCTTTATGATTTCTCTTCTCCTGCTGGGCTTAGGGTTTCTTTCTTGTTCTTTCTCCAGCTCCTTTAGGTGTAGGGTTAGGTTGTGTACCTGAGACCTTTCTTGTTTCTTGAGAAAGGCTTGTACCGCTATATATTTTCCTCTCAGGACTGCCTTTGTTGTGTCCCACAGATTTTGAACCGTTGTATTTTCATTATCATTTGTTTCCATGATTTTTTTCAATCTTCTTTAATTTCCCGGTTGACCCATTCATTCTTTAGAAGGATACTGTTTAGTCTCCATGTATTTGGGTTCTTTCCAAACTTCCTTTTGTGGTTGAGTTCTAGCTTTAGAGCATTGTGGTCTGAAAATATGCAGGGAATGATCCCAATCTTTTGATACCGGTTGAGTCCTGATTTAGGACCGAGGATGTGATCTATTCTGGAGAATGTTCCATGTGCACTAGAGAAGAATGTGTATTCTGTTGCTTTGGGATGAAATATTCTGAATATATCTGTGATGTCCATCTGGTCCAGTGTGTCGTTTAAGGCCTTTATTTCCTTGCTGATCTTTTGCTTGGATGACCTGTCCATTTCAGTGAGGGGAGTGTTAAAGTCCCCTACTATTATTGTATTATTGTTGATGTGTTTCTTTGATTTTGTTATTAATTGGTTTATATAGTTGGCTGCTCCCACATTGGGGGCATAGATATTTAAAATTGTTAAATCTTCTTGTTGGACAGACCCTTTGAGTATGATATAGTGTCCTTCCTCATCTCTTATTATAGTCTTTGGCTTAAAATCTAATTGATCTGATATAAGGATTGCCACTCCTGCTTTCTTCTGATGTCCATTAGCATGGTAAATTCTTTTCCACCCCCTCACTTTAAATCTGGAGGTGTCTTCGGGCTTAAAATGTGTTTCTTGGAGGCAACATATAGATGGGTTTTGTTTTTGTATCCATTCTGATACCCTGTGTCTTTTGACAGGGGCATTTAGCCCATTCACATTCAGGGTAACTATTGAGAGATATGAATTTAGTGCCATTGTATTGCCTGTAAGGTGACTGTTACTGTATATGGTCTCTGTTCCTTTCTGATCTACCACTTGTAGGCTCTCTCTTTGCTTAGAGGACCCCTTTCAAGATTTCCTGTAGAGCTGGTTTGGTATTTGCAAATTCTTTCAGTTGTTGTTTGTCCTGGAAGCTTTTAATCTCTCCTTCTATTTTCAATGATAGCCTAGCTGGATATAGTATTCTTGGCTGCATGTTTTTGTCGTTTAGTGCTCTGAAAATATCATGCCAGCTCTTTCTGGCCTGCCAGGTCTCTGTGGATAAGTCAGCTGCCAATCTAATATTTTTACCATTGTATGTTACAGACTTCTTTTCCCGGGCTGCTTTCAGGATTTTCTCTTTGTCACTGAGACTTGTAAATTTTACTATTAGGTGACGGGGTGTGGGCCTATTCTTATTGATTTTGAGGGGCGTTCTCTGAACCTCCTGAATTTTGATGCTCGTTCCCTTTGCCATATTGGGGAAATTCTCCCCAATAATTCTCTCCAGTATACCTTCTGCTCCCCTCTCACTTTCTTCTTCTTCTGGAATCCCAATTATTCTAATGTTTCGTCTTATGGTGTCACTTATCTCTCGAATTCTCCCCTCGTGGTCCAGTAGCTGTTTGTCCCTCTTTTGCTCAGCTTCTTTATTCTCTGTCATTTGGTCTTCTATATCACTAATTCTTTCTTCTGCCTCATTTATCCTAGCAGTTAGAGCCTCCATTTTTGATTGCACCTCATTAATAGCTTTTTTGATTTCACCTTGGTTAGATTTTAGTTCTTTTATTTCTCCAGAAAGGGCTTTTATATCTCTCAAGAGGGTTTCTCTAATATCTTCCATGCCTTTTTCGAGCCCGGCTAGAACCTTGAGAATTGTCATTCTGAACTCTAGATCTGACATATTACCGATGTCTGTATTGATTAGGTCCCTAGCCTTCGGTACTGCCTCTTGTTCTTTTTTTTGTGTTGAATTTTTACGTCTTGTCATTTTGTCCAGATAAGAGTAAATGAAGGGGCAAGTAAAATACTAAAAGGGTGGCAACAACCCCAGGAAAATATGCTTTAACCAAATTAGAAGAGATCCAAAATCGTGAGTGGGGAGAAAGGGGATAAAAAGAGGTTCAAAAAGGAAGAAAGAAAAAAAAAAAACAAAAAGAAAAGAAAAAAAAAGAAAAGAAAAGAAAAGAAAAGAATTTTTAAAAAAAGAAAATACCTAAGAAAAATGTAAAAAAGAAAAAATATATATATTAGATAAACTAGTAAAAAATCGTTAAAAAAGAAAAAGGTAACAGTTAAAAAAAATTTTACCGGAAGGCGAGAAAAAAAAATGAAAAAGAAAAAATTAAATTAACTGCAAGACTAAAAAAAATCACAGGAAAAAAGCCATGAGTTCCGTGCTTGGCTTTCTCCTCCTCTGGAATTCTGCTGCTCTCCTTGGTATTGAAACCGCACTCCTTGGTAGGTGAACTTGGTCTCGGCTGGATTTCTTGTTGATCTTCTGGGGGAGGGGCCTGTTGTAGTGATTCTCAAGTGTCTTTGCCCCAGGCGGAATTACACCGCCCTTACCCGGGGCCGGGGTGAGTAATCCGCTCGGGTTTGCTTTCAGGAGCTTTTGTTCCCTGAGCACTTTCCGTAGAGTTCCAGAGGACGGGAATACAAATGGCGGCCTCCTGGTCTCCGACCTGGAGGAGCTGAGAGCCCAGGGCCGCACTCCTGAGAACCGCGCCCAGTTACTCCCGTCTGCCTGACCTCCGGCCGCGCTCCGAGCTCACCGAGCCTGCGACCGGTTCAAGGTAACACGGAGCTGTGAGCTTACTGTCGGCTCTGTCTCTGTAGCCGGCTTTCCCGTTCCAATACCCGCAAGCTCTGCGACACTCAGACACCCCCGATCCTTCTGTGACCCTGCGGGACCTGAGGCCACGCTGACCCCGTGTGGGCTTCGCCCCGGTTTAGCCTCTGGAGCGATGTCCCTCAGCGGAACAGACTTTTAAAAGTCCTGATTTTGTGCACAGTTGCTCCGCCGCTTGCCGGGAGCCGGCCCCTCCCCCCGGGGTCTATCTTCCCGTCGCTTTGGATTCACTTCTCCGCCGGTCCTACCTTTCAGAAAGTGGTTGTTTTTCTGTTTCCAGAATTGCTGTTCTTCTTCTCTTCGATCTGCCGATGGATTTTCAGGTGTTTGCAATCTTTAGATAAGCTATCTAGCTGATCTCCGGCTAGCTGAAGCAGTCTCAGCTTGCTACTTCTCTGCCATCTTGGCTCCTCCCTTGTATTTTTTTGAAACTTGCTTTATGGCCTACCAGATGGATATATTGGCTAATGTTCCAAGCACACTTGAAAAAAACGTGTATTCCATTTTTGTTGTATGTAAAGCTTTATAAATGTCAATTAGACTATTTATCTTGACAGCCTATTTAGCTTTTCTTTCTGATTGTCTCTGTAATAAGTCTATAAAAATACTGAGAAGGGAAGATGAAATAATTCAACCAAAACTGTAGATTTGCCTTTTTTTCTGTCATTTTTTCATGTATAATGAGCCTATATTATTAGGTGCACACATATTCAGTATTGTTTTATTTTCTTAGAGAATTGCCTATTTAATCATTATAACATAACTACGAGAATCCCTGGTAAAGTCTAGAGTAACTTTATACTGTGATTTGCACATTTCCACTTCTAATATGTGGAACTTTTAGCATTTCTACAGAATGCGTGTAGATTCCATGCAGTCTTTCCAATCTGATTAAACTCAACACTTACCCAACCCTATGAGAGTTCTCAGAGTTTTCTATCTTCTGGCTCTATGATGGTTGTATTTACTTAATAGTTATTCTTTGCCTGGCCTTGTGGATTCATTCTATGTATTCAAAATTTAGCCAAAGAATCGAGGTAACTCCTAAGCAGATCTTTGGAGCTCTTTCTCTGAGTAACTTCTTTTTTATCAGTGGTCTATCCTCCACATACTAGTTCTCTAAGCCTTGCTGATCTCTAATTTCTATGTGTTCAGTCTAGTAAGAGTATGAGCTCTTGTTTATGCCACTCCTCTTTATGCCAGGGTCCAGGAATCAACTCTATTCAGAAAGCTAGGACATTCACCCAGGGTTCATCTGCCTTCTTTTTCCCCTTCTAAATTATTCACAGTTTTTTGCTACCTACTCTCCAATGAATAAAGAAAAATTGTTTCATAATTTATCCAGTTTTATAGTTGATTATGACTGGATTACAAGTTTCATATTCATTAATTACTTTATAATGGCTGAAATTAGGACACATTCCATTTTGAAATACTGTGATTTCTATTTCCTAGATTAAAGTAAATCTATCTTCTCATAAATTTTATCCATTACTCTATTCTTTATGTTGGCACAAAATACATTTTCCCCTATTACTGTCTCATATTACCTCACTTTAATACTGATAAACAACATTAAAGTATGAAATGAGTAGTAGTTTTACTGTTTGTTAATTACTTTGTCCAATTACTTAGCTTACCCATTTGTGTTCATCATTGTACTCTAAGACAGGTTCAGTTAACCCTATTTTAACCCTTATTCATCTTCCTCATATTTTTAACTCAATTTTCATCAATTTATAACACATATTTGCCCTTTATTTAGTTTGTTTTATAACTTCATTGAATAGTAACATTTGTCCATTAAAAAAATGGGAAATAAGAGAAATAGCCAAATGAAAAGAACTCACAATCCAAATCATCTTTCCTCTATCTTTTTCACTGGCATAGTTTTTAAAGCTTTGTTCAGGTATATTTTGTAAGATTTCCAAAATGGACAATAAATCTTGCTTATATGGTTTTTCTAGAAGAAATTCTTATCTCTTATTATAATATCATCATAATGAGAAACATCAATGTATAACAAAATTTATTCTTTTTGCATATTAACTGAATGCCATTTTGAGTTAGAACACTGACCTCCATATTCTTTTTTTTTAAAGACTTTATTTATTTATTTGACAGAGAGAGACACAGTGAGAGAGGGAACAGAAACAGGGGGAGTGGGAGAGGGAGAAGCAGGCTCTCTGCCCAGCAGGGAGCCCAATGTGGGGCTCGATCCCAGGACCCTGGGTTCATGACCTGACCAGAAGGCAGATGGCTTAATCCCTAAGACACCCACCCCAACCTTCTCCATGTTCTTAAAGAATTCTTGATGTGACCAATTTCAACAGGTATAATTTGTTTAAATGGTAGTTTTCTTCAGAATATTTGTGACAAGTTCTGGAGCATGCAAGTTCTTTCATAATAGTAACCCTCCCACTCTTTAGTTTTTAACTATGATTTACATCTCTATTGCTTAAAATATTTCTTTGAAATTATTAATATCTTAAGTTCACCTCTTTTCCACTGATTTACATAATGACACAAATAATAACAATGATTAACATTTATTAATAATTATTTATTTTATATTAAGTATTTTGTAGTCACTAAGAGTTTAAGTTAGTGTTCTCACTATTTCTTCAATTGGTTTCTTCCTCCATCTTCAGTGATTTGAAAACCTTGCTTAAGGGTGTCTTCTTATCCTTTCTCTATCATCATATTTAGAAATTTAAATGTCTATATTATGGAAATAACTAACAACTGGTTTTATCTCCTTCGCCTTATCCATTTCAGTAGCTACACTACTAGTATTTACCAGCATTTCAGCAGTTTGGTTGCAGCAACCATTAAATATATGTATCTTTAAAAAAAATCTCAAAATTGGAAATTGGACCCTTTAGTAGGACTTAGTTGAGAGAATCAACTCTTCCTCCCTCTCTACTACTTCTTCTCCCTCTTTGTGCACACACACACACGCACACACACACTCAGAGTCACACACACTCTCTCTATACAGTATAGCATCTTTTGACATAACACAATAGCCGAGAAGATACATTGAGAAGATGCTGCATTTGCTTTGACTGCATTGTGTGATTATGAATAAAATTGAACATTGATCTGGGAAGCCTAGAAGAAAATTGGGAATATGGATCTGGAGCTTCATAAGAAGGATAAAGCTATGCATATGCATTTGTATTAATTTACTTACATATGAATGTTAAGGTTCTAAGCTAAAGTTTTTTTTTCTTGATGGTGTATTTCCTTTACTGACCTAATTACTGTCATGTAGAGTTCCTGTGATAGGGTAAGAGCTATTAAAACAGTGAATATCTGGGGCGCCTGGGTGGCTCAATGGGTTAAAGTCTCTGCCTTTGGCTCAGGTCATGTCCTGGGATCCAGCCCCACAATGGGTTCTCTGCTCAGCAGGGAGCCTGCTTCCCTTCCTCTCTCTCTGGCTGCCTCTCTGCCTACCTGTGATCTCTGTCTGTCAAATAAATAAATAAAATATTTAAAAAAATGAATATCTGATGGTGGGTGGGATGGGTTATATTTGGAATTATTGTGTACCAAACATAATGCTCATCATGCATTCTGCCTCATTTAATTGTAAATGGAATTTTAGCTTCTGTTAATCTAAAAATAACATCACATAAAATAATTTAAACACTTTTTAGTTGATCATAGCTAGAATTTAAAATATATTTCTCTGAAACTTTATACATTTGTGTTTTATTTACATTTAAGTAAATAACAGAAACATGATTTTATTTCTCCTATAACAATTTCCTCATCAAGATTTACATTGTGAACTCAGTCTTCAAATTACTGTTTTTTTCCTAGAGATTTCTTTAAAAAGTTTATTTATTTTTAGAGAGAGAGAGAGAATGTGCATGGGGGTGGTGCAGAGGGAGAGAGAGAAGCATCCCAAGCAGACTCCCTACTGAGCAGGGAGCCTGATGTGGGGCTCAATCTCAGGACCCAGAGATCAGGACCTGTGCCAAAATCAAAAGTCCAATGCTTAACCCACTGAGGCACTCAGGTGTGCCTAGAGATTATTCTTAAGGGATGTAGATCTTTTATTTGGAGTTTAGCATTCTTTATTAATTAAAAAGCACTGATGCGTTTTCTGAATTGTGATCTGCTATATTATAGAAGTTAGCATTTTTTCTTTTCATAAACTATTAAATGTATATAAAATATGCATTTATTGACAAATATCTCTCTGCAATAGGACAAAAATGTATATATACAACTTTCCACTTGAAAGGTGTGCACTCCAATTAGCTGAAGTAAAGGAATTCTAACCATACCAGACTTTCCAAAAAGAAAGTCAACAATAGAAATTAAGTTTTAAAAATGTTTGCTTTACTGTCTTGACACTATTTTCAGCTACTTTGTGAATAAAACTAATATGCATTGAAAAATCAACGTTAGATATGGTATTTATTTACCTGATTCTCTGTTTTTCAGTTGCCTCTTTTTGATAATTTTTTGTCTTACAAAACATATTAAAAGGTAGAATTGTTTTTATTCTTCATTATACTTAATAATCAGGACCAAGTAAACAGTACAGATGAATTAGACAAAGGTAAGCCTTTGTTAAGGTTTGTGAGAGCCTACTTTATCAGGAAATTCCTTAGGTATCTAAATAGGAAGCTAATCATTGATATCACCTTTTTTTTTCGTCATCTATAAGCATTTTGAGAAACTTTTGTGATAGGAGTTGAAAATACATTTTATTTGACCAAGACCAAGTTTATTCTGTATTCAAATGGTTTATTTAGGGGGGGTAGAGGAAAAATGTTTCTTACTGGTGAGTAAAATACTGTCCTGATCCAAAAGTTTCCAACTCTGTCTTTGGAAGTGATGCTTGCAATTCTGTTTAACGGCAAAGACCTTTTTAATATCCAACTTGAAAAGCTTAAAGGAGCTTAACACTGATTTAAATGTACATTAAGCCATAATGCAATCCCTTTTCTTGTATTCACAGTGCAAGTTTAGAAGGGAAGAATAAATGGGCCTTGGCTTTTTAAAAAGGGAGTAAAGGGTAACAATAGGACCTAAACAAATTTTGCCCAATTTGAGTGCATACTTATAATTACCTTGCAAGTTATGTCCCATACTATTGTTAATTTAACTTTGAAAAGATAAGTAAGGAAGGCATTTTCCTCTCAGTTTTACCTGTGCTGATTTTGTGGAGAGTGGCACACAAGCTAGTGGCATGCCCAGCAACAAGCTGATGCCTGAGAGCTGAGAGCAGGGAGCCAAGAGGCGACTAGATACGATGAAGGCTATTACTCTCTTCTTTCCAGGTTAGTGTCTCTGGGAGCTCATCCCTGGGGCCCTCCTTAGCCAGCTGCTCCTCTTAACTCTCTCTCCTCCCTCATCCAGCACTGGACAAGCAGTGATGCATTAATGGCTCAGTGCTGGGAACACCATGGTGTGCGTGAGGGTATTCAGAAATCCTTATCCTCGCATGCTTTTGCTGTGCGGTTTATTTTTAACAAAGAACTAGAAGGGAAGTGTGGATGCGAGTGAAAGAGAAGGGCAGGGGGTGAAAGACCACTTTGCAGCAAATGAATTACATTCAACGTCAATTTTTAACTAATTCTTCCTGGGGCTATTAAAAGAGCTCGTGTTACATAGAGTCACAAACCAGTCCCCAGAAAATGAGTATCAGTGAGAGATCCACTTCTGGGCATAAAGCATCCTCTTTAGAGAAAATCATTCTTGAAGTCCATATATTAAGTTTGTTCTCACTATTCTGAGGCAGGTTTAAAAAATAAAACAGAAAAGAAAGAAAACCTGTTGGAGTTATCCATTTTAAAGAGACCATAAATTGACCTCCTGCTGATGTCAAAGTATTCAGTAAGGGGGAAAAAAAAAACCCCATAAAACAAAACAACAAAACAACAACAACAACAAAACAAAGAAACCTTTCACAGCCCACAACAGAGATTGCTTCAGTTCAGTTTCCTCTCCTATGGAGGATCTTGCTTTTTATTTTAGCCCCATAATACATTTATTAGAAGAAAATCCAGGATCATTACGAAATAAATGAAAAATAAAAGCCTAATGCACATGGGCAGGGAACTGTTTTTATAGCTTTTCTGTTCACTCTTTTATTTGTTCCGCCCTTCTGTCCTTCTTCTCCTCCCACCCCTCCCCTTCCCCCTCCCCCTCTCCCTTCCCTCATTTCCTTCCTTCCTTCCTTCCTTCCTTCCTTCCTTCGTAAAGGGGCCTGTTCCTAGCTGTGGAAAGTATTAGGGAAAGCTAAATTTACTTTCCTTGAAGAGCTTAAACCAATAGTTTCATTTATTAGCTTGAACCTCCCTTTAACATGAGGTCTTGCACCCTTAATTCTGTTGCAGTATACAGTGACAACATCTACTTTAATTGTACTAGAAAGAAGAGTCTCAAGAAAGTGCCTTTATTCCCACAGTCAACTAGTCTCTGTATTAGTAGCTTTGTAGAAACTTCTTGGAGGTGACCTCTTCAAGATACGCACATCTTGCCATCAACAATCCATAGGAGAGTTTGAAATGGGGTGTGAGAACATGCAACATTTTACTCAGTGTCTTGGGAGACACCATTATCATGACCCCTTAAATTTACTGTCTTCGTAGACAACTTGCTATGGGAAAGGGGGACTTTGGAGTTAACTCAGCAGCTTCTGCAAATGAATGTTCCATGAGAGTATTACTGCAAACCCCAAGAGGGGACATTAGTCTAGTTCTTCATTAGCAGGGGTGAGAAAAAGCTGTCCTCTGTGTTCCTGGATAGGCAGACTCTATTCCAGTAGGAGTTTCTCTCTGGAATTCAATTCTCTGAAATTCTTAGTGCTCCCAAAGTCAAACTTGCCTTTAATGGAAATGGGATAAGGGGAATCTGAAAATGTCAAGTGCAGAGTTTTATTTTTCAAGGAGACTGTGGGTTTACAAACTGGGAGCAAAAAAACCCCGCACCATTCCTTGAAGCAGAATTAAAGCACGATTGTACAAGTCCAATGTATTGCAATTTGACAATGTGCACTAACTGATAATGCCACCCACTTGACTCATTTACCAATTTAAGGATATTTTGTAATCTCCCTGTGAGCTTCCCAACATAATAGAAGAACTCTGAATGTGTGTGCTTGTATGTGTGCATTGCTCTAAAACCACGAATAACTTCCCATGGTGCTTAAGAAAATAGAACAACTTCTTTCCTCACCCTTTCTATAACAATGATATTTGTGTAGAGGTAATTTTTTTTTCAGTTAAATTTTAGTGCAATGTGTGGGTGAACAAAACTGCTATTTCAAAAGCACGTAAATAAAGTTTAAAGAAAGGGATTGAGAACAGAGGGCATGTATTGGTGAAATTGCTAAATGTATTCTACTTCTTATAGAGTGAAAATGAATCTGAGTAGGAAAAAAAACTCAGTATTTGATAGTAAAGTGTTAAAAAGATACAACCTGATTTACTAATCTATCTATTCCTAAATTTAAATTGAAGGAACCCATAAGAATCATCCTAAGATACGTTTGTCTTCTTCTACCCCTACAAAAATATACTGATAATAGTGAATAATAAATGCAGAATGGTTTCCCTTTACTAAACTTTTAAGTTTTATAGAATTTTACAATTTTACAATTTAGAATTTTGGAAAATATCTCATTTATTAGATATAACCTACCTGTGCTAATTTAAAGAGATTTTGATTAGGACTGTATCTAAGGTCTGTATCTAAGATGAGTGTCGTGGTAAGTGCTAATTCAAATCAGTCATTACCATGTGATTTCTTAAAAATTTTACAACACCTATAAAAGACTAGTCAATAAAGCACAACATTTTGAAAACTCCCAATAGTGATCTGTCAGAAAAATAGTTACAAAGTGCCTACTCATTGTTGTGCTAGACTCATGCCTTTAGGGAGAGATCTATATAAATTCTTGTGCTCTAGAAACTTAAAAGTGAAGAGATGAACTGCCATATTAATTCTCTGTTTTTTTTTAATTCCACTGAATATTTTTAGAACTTTATAGAACATATAGCTTGTGATTTGAAAAACAGATCTTCTATAGGATCAGTGAGAGGTGGCCCTCTTGCTCTACTTGAACAATTCTAAGAGTGGGGAAAAGATTGCAACATGAATAAAACTGATCCTTTGATGAAGAGCTCTGACCTTCTAACCAATAGAAAATAACATTTTATTTTCTAAAACAATCATAATACATAGTAAGGTCTTAGAATATTTGAAACTGGGATGCCTGGATGGCTCAGTGGGTTAAGCATCTGCCTTCAGCTCAGGTCATGATCTCAGGGTCCTGGGATTGAGCCCTACTTTGGGCTCCTTGCTCAGTGGGGAGCCTGCTTCTCCCTCTGCCTGCTGCTCCCTCTGCTTATGTTCCCTCTTTCTTTCTCTGAAAAATAAAATCTTAAAAAAATAAAAGAAAAAAAAAGAATATTTGAAACGTGTCCTAGTGTGCCCCCCTACATTTTCGAAACTATCTTGTAATTTTAACAAATTCTTCTATTTTTACATTATATCTGGTATATGGTAGCTATTAATTTCTCAGCCTTATAGCCTATTAGTTTAAAAAAGCCGAGAACTTGCTCTTTGGCCCTTTTCTACCATATAACTTGTTGGCACTTCTAGAAATCTCTGTGTTGCTCTCTTGATTCTATGTTCTTTCTCTTCCCAGCTCCACTCTATCTCTTTTTCTCCCTTTAAAATTTGGAATTTGTGGGTTGGTTTGTTTGTTGTTCTGGACTGGTCTCTACTGAATTGGAAGCTGGGTACTGTTTCTTCCTTCTTGGGCTCAACTTCCTCTCTAAGCACTATTTTGGTTCCTCCTGCCACAGTCTCACATGCATATCCACAGTCTTTAGGATAGCCCCAGCCCAGCTGCACACCGACCTGGTTGAAGGACTCTGGCACAAATCAAGAGTATAGGTATTCTAGCTTTCTTAGATTATTAAATAATTATGCCATGATTCCATGTCCCAGGGTCTCCATTCTGTCCATATCTCTGGGCCTGCACAAAAGAGTGGCCTAGGTATGCTGAGATTTTATATCTGTGACAAATTGTAGCTCATTCAAGGACAGTGAGGAGGCCTACATGCTAAACTGGTGAGTATACTTCTGACTGCCCACTGACAGTCTTCTCAGCCTCATACTCTGGCTTCTCACAGAAGTTTTCTAGTTAAAAAGTGCATTTCTAGGTTTTTGAAGAGTTCATGCTGCAAAACATTTCCCATCAGAGTATGGAGATCTAATTTAATGCAATGTTTAAAGTGGAGAGGTTGCTATAGCCACTCGTAGCCTTGTAGCATTTATACCTAGAGAAATTCACCAGCGCCGGAGACCCTCCTACTTTAAGAAATGATTGCACTATGACAAAATAAATTGCAAGTTTACAAGGAGCCGGTTTGTACCAACCCTGAGTGGATAATGTCTTTCCTTTACCTAAGTAGGTTTGACTATAGATAGAAGATTAGTGGAACATCCATTCTAGCATTATTGAGGTCTGTTTCCATTACCCTAATAAGCATGGAATAAACAGAAACATACTCAAGGCAGAATACTGACTCATAGAGGAATAAGAAGAGACTAACTGCAATCTGTATGTTTGTTTCAAGAAAGCTTCAGATGCACCCTACTTGATAAACTTATGTGACTTCCTAGAATTCGTAGCTTTTCTAAGCAAATGACTTAGCTCCAGATAGAGGCAGCTGAGAAGAGCCTATCTTTTTGAGGTTTCTACTAAGGACTCATATTCATTGGATTAAGGGTTTACTTCAATGAGGAAATCAATTGTCCTTACCCTCTAACTTACTATAGTACCTAAATAGAACTCTGATCTGTGGATATTGATAGTTCTCATTGATATAATTATTCTGTTTTTCTCCTCATTGTATTCTGATGAATAGCCAAAAATATCTGATCTCTGAAGTTACCAATGACTAAGCGTAATTGGTGGTTTTGAGGATCAAGACATGGTATATTGGGCTCAAATTTCTACCTGACCTAGGACAGAGTCCATATGCATGAGCACTGCTGAGTGGTAGTCCCAGGTAGAGGTTGGAATTTATTTCCATGATAATCATCCTACTTAACTACATATGGTAGAGTAAGTTGAGGTGTATGCCCCTGATTGTTCATTCATTGTACATGGCCTCTCCTAGCTGAAAGTCCACTAATTTTGATTCCACTCCCTCCACAGTTGTAAGTGTAGACTTACTTGAGTTTTTTAGGCAGCAACATAACACTGTGATTTATACCAGGCTAGTGGAAAAGTAAACGGTAAGTGCTTTTTTGTGTAATTTTATGTTAATTTGTCTTCATACATTCTGTACTTGCCAAATCTTTTTTTTCTTTTTAAGTAAAAATTTTACATTTATTATAGGTATGGAAGAAGTTATCTAGAACCTGGATTTAGTAATATTTGAGCTATCCTTTTTATATCTGCCTTCTGTTTACACTCTGTTAGCTATGGTCATTTTCCTTTCTACAATTAACTTATCTCCTCTTGATTAATTTTGTTTTTCCTCGTGTTTTAGAGTTAACTGAAATATACTTATTGGTACTTGAGACTAATTAGAAAAGGGGCAACTGTATTCCTAGTAATTCAAAAAATAAATATGAGGCTCTTGTAACTTGGAACTGCCCTATTCTAGATAAAGTAGGTTTTGATGTAAGGTGTCAAAATCAATTCTGCATAGCCCTGCTCTGAGATGGTCAGAGGCTGAGGGAAAATGCTGTGGCAAAAGTAGGCTGACCTTACTTTTCCACAAGTGCATATTTATCTGGTACTAGAATTACCAATAAATATCTCCACTCACTACCTCTACTGTGGCACCTTACATAAAGACACTTTTATCAAAAGAAACATTACTGAAATATTTTTGGCTATTCCTCTGAATACAATGAGGAGAAAAATTGAACAATTATATCAATGAGAACTATCAATAAGCCCAATTTTGCCTGGAAAAGACTATAGCTTTCAGTTATGGGACTTTGGGGTCAGAGCTATGCTAAACATTTGCTCAATTTGATCATTTTTCCCGTTTAGACCCAAGCAGAATAATTTCATGAAATGGCAATAAAATATTTCTTCAGGATATTTTACTTAAAATATATTCAAGATGACAAGGATTGTATAGTAGAACTCTCACTGACAATTACTAGCATACAGATGATTCCTTATGAAAAGGTAATATACTTTAAGTGTACTAAAAGTACTTTCAAAACTGCTGGCACCTCATGGGAAAACTTTGAAGAGTGCATTCAGAAAACTCTATTTGGCCTATATTTGGTTGCTTTTATTTTTCTATTCTTTATTGATAGGGACAATGATATAATTCTCAAATATTCTAAAGATCTCATATGTTCTGTAACTCCTTCCTCTTATTCTATAACACCAAATTTGCTCAACTCTATAGCATCCTAAAATTAAATTTCTTTTTCTACATCCTATTGCAATCAATTTCTACATAAAAATGGGAATTCAATGACATTTTGCATTATATTTTTTACAATTCACTTACAATAACTGTGTTTTCTTTTAGGCTTCTGTATTTTGTAATTTTGTGTTTTTTTCTTATTGTGACATTTTCTTCAAGGCTGTTAATGCTTTCAAGAAAGAAATTGCATGTATCATTAATACCTAACACAGTACCTAGACTATAGTGGGTTTTTTGCTCCATAAATGTATGAATTGTTTGGGTAATAGTTTGGGTAGTCTTTATCAGTGAAATGATCACAACTAGATTTTTATTGTTTCATTTTGTTTTGTTTTTAAAAGATTTTATTTACCTGATAGAGACAAAGAGAGAGTGCATGCCCACACAGGAGCCAGGCTAGGGGCAGAGGTAATCTCAGAGCTGGCTCTGAGCCCAAGCCAGTTGTGGTACTCAGTCTCTTGACCCTGAGGTCATGACCTGAGCAAAAATCATGAATTGGCTGCCTAACCAACTGAGGCACCCAGGTGCCCCTTATTTTTACTCATCCATTCCACATCTCCTGTTAATCATCCATCAAATTCTATTTAAGTAACATATGAATATCTGGACAATACTGTTGGATTACTGTCACAAAGTACTGTTTGGACAATGTTTAAGAACTTAGATACTGCTGTTTATTTCTCATCAGAGAATAGAATCTTTCTTTTCAGAACTTTGTAACACATGGCCACCTTGATCTACAAAAAAAACCTTTTTTTAGTAAAAACTGTAATTAATGTGTATATAATCACCAGAATCACATTAATCATCTTATTTTTTCTGTCATTTTTATTATCTTTCATCCTACTACAGAAATGACAAATATGACTGATTCTTCACCAAATATGCTCATATTTGGGTAATAGACATAATTTGTCATTAAAACCAAGTAAAGGAATTGATGTTTAATACATTACCTGATTTCCATTGAACCTATCTTTTTTTTTTTTTTTCTTTTTAGACCTTGGGCATGTTCTATTTTTGTAGATTCATTAGGTTGTCAAATGCTAAGGGCAGTGACTTGACAAATCATCATCAGGAGAAGGTGAGTTTATGAAACATTTGTTTTCATGGATTCACATGGTTAAAATAAAGAAAGAAATGCATGGTTTATGGCCTGTTATAGCAGTAAATGTGTTTGTGAAAGCTATTGCTCAAAGTTATTTTTTTCCCTATATGGCATATATTTAAATGCTAAGATCCAGTTTCCTGTATTTCTAATTTTAGTTCCCTGGAATTAGATGGACCCAGTAGTTGCAAACACTATGGCCTATTATACAATTACTTATTCTACTTGTATAATGCCAAACATCTAATCTTATCACTAAGATAAGTTGGACTCTAAAATAAGATGCCAGCTATTTTCATAATTTCAGACTGTTAAAGATTATACAAATTTATCTATTTATCTGTGTACTTACGCAGCTCTTATTGAATATCTTCCTTGGAGAACTCTTATTGGATATCTTATTGAATATCTTTCTTGGACATAAAGAATATGAAAATGAAGATAAAACATCACTTATCTGCTCTCAAAGAACATAGTTTTGAGTAGGAGAGACCATTTATTTGATAGATAAGTAACAGGAAAAATTACTTAATGATAGTGTTTAATTATACATTCCGTGTGTATTCATAGCTCAAATAAAAGAACTTTAAGTCTATTTGTTTAAAACATTTGTTGATGATAATGAAGCCGCATTCCACCAATGTGGTGGAAAGGTAATCTCTGTTAGGGCTAGGTCTTGCCACTTATTTTCCAGAGCTTCATTTTTGTTCTGGGAGGACTTATGTAATAGCAGAATACTGCTAGGGAAGTGAAGTGGAGGTTGGATGGTCATTTAATCTTCCATCATGCCATTTGCTTGAGAAAACCCTCAATACATATATATCTAAATATCTACCTATTGATAGCTGATAGAGATAGATACATACATACATACATTGATAGATAGATTCCAGCCAACCATAATACATCAAATTTGGGGATTCCAGATAAGAATAATAATAAATTTAATTTGAAAACCTCTCATGACCTTCTTGTTTGAGGGAGTTACTATTTTTTTTATAATTTTTTTTAATATAATTTTTTATTTTTTATAAACATATATTTTTATCCCCAGGGGTACAGGTCTGTGAATCACCAGGTTTACACACTTCACAGCACTCACCAAAGCACATATCCTCCCCAATGTCCATAATCCCACCCCCTTCTCCCAAACCCCCTCCCCCCAGCAACCCTCAGTTTGTTTTGTAAGATTAAGTGTCACTTATGGTTTGTCTCCCTCCCAATCCCATCTTGTTTCATGTATTCTTCTCCTACCCACTTAAGCCCCCATGTTGCATCACCACTTTGAGGGAGTTATTTTCCAATGTTCTTACTTGGAAATTGCATTATCTCATCTAAGAACACATTATACTACATAATGTAGGTTTTACCAATTTCAATTTCATTTAGTTTTATTGTAGTCAAAACTACCTATCTTCCTCCACACATATACTAGAAATTTGCATCTAGAATTATCATTATTATCAGTAGTAGCAATAATAGTAGAAGTAAAAGGAATGAAAAACTAGCTAACATTGTTGAATCCCATTCAGTTGGTGCTTTGCCTACATTGTCTCCATTAATGTGTCAAGGTTTCTGCCATCACCAGTAACCTTTGCCAGCACTTTCTTAAAGTTGAGGAACTATCCTCCCTCTTTGCCTGACTCATCCTTTATGTTTCAGAGTAGCTAAAACTGTCTAATAAGAGCACCTGGATGACACAGTGGGTTAAGCCTCTGCTTTCAGCTCAGGTAATGATCTCAGGGTCCTGAGATCGAGTCCTGTATTGGGCTCTCTGCTCAGTGGGGAGCCTGCTTCCCTCTCTCTCTCTCTGCCTGCTTCCCCCTCTTTCTCTGCCTGCCTCTCTGCCTATTTGTGATCTCTCTCTGTGTGTCAAGTAAATAAATAAAATCTTAAAACAAAACAAAAAACAAAAAACTGTCCAATAGACCTTTCTTGATTCTTCAAGACTGAAATAAGCCCCCTTCCTATATGCTTTATATCAACCACTATTGCAGAACATATTATACATAAAATTATTTATCATTTCAACCAGACAATAAGCTCTTTGAAGGGATACACTGTTTTACTGCTTATTTTTTTCTTTCTTGCCAGTGCTTGGGACAGGGTTGGAATAAAGGACTGAGTAATATCATGAAAATTTTATTTTTTCCATTTCCAAGGACAGCTGCATCTTTTTCTATAAATTACAGGTTAAATTTTAATAAAATAATATACCCCATTTAGTGGCCTTCAGTATTTCATGATGCTAATGAATAACATGTAGGGTCCCTATGAGTTCTTAGAAACTCTAGTCATGGTAACTCCAGCTGTGACTTGCTCATATGTGGAAAACAAGTCTCCTAAAGAGAGAAAGCTGATCTGTTTACTCTTGAGGAAGAGGACTGGCAAATTTCTCAGAAACACAAGTAATACCACAGGTGTCTGCTTACACACTGCTACCAAGTACCTAATACCATGCAATGATATCAAGCTCCTGGGAGCATTTAAGCCCTGAGGGCAGTGGCCTAGTTCCCTGACCAGGCAGAGCACCAGCAGAGCACCTTAAATACTATGCTAAGGAAGACTGCCCATTTTCCTTCCCTCAGCCACAGGCATGTCCAAAGTCGGATGGCTTTATTTTGACACAGCCACTAACTCTGTAACAAATGACACGTGTAGTTTAAGAACAGGAGAGTTATTTTCCTCACATCCTTACAAATAGACTCCCTTTCCTGTAGCATCTGAAATATGTTAGCCAAGCTCAGGACTCAAAAATAGACCTCACTGCACACAGTGCCCCTTGAAGCTCTAGAAATCTGTTTTCCTTTACTAATTTCCTTCTTCCTCTTCTGTCCACATATATCCGCTGTGCACTATGCAACCAGAAAAGGCCATAGGCCTCAACTAGCCCTCCGAAGTTTTCCCCTGCCTTGTCTGATCTAGATCTTGGCTTCCTCTTGAAGACAATAATGATGTTCTCTAGTGGTGGGATTCATTTTCTCAAACGGAATTGAAAGGAGATGATGATATCAAACGCAGTACGAGTTCCAGATCATTCTTCTATGACTTCCTTTTTAAAATAAACAAAGACACACAAAAACACTGCTTTGCCATCCATTCCCCCCTTGGCAGATATCCCTTTTCCTGTTACCCACCTACTTTCTGGATCATCCATTCCACACACAGTTAGTCCACTGGCATCCTGTCTTCTTCACCTGAAGTGTTTTGTCTTCATCTCAGGTGATTCTCATGTCCTGATTAGTGGCCTGACATAACCTGATCTAAGCTATAATTTTAAATTTCAAAGCTGTTAAAATTTACTGCTAGTTCACTATCTGAAAGAAATGACATCTAATAATTAGCAATGTCCCAGGGCTGTGCATTATCAAAGAACACACAAGTGAAACACAGTTGCAGGTCACTTGGAACCCAAAGTCTTATGGTGAAAATGTATGCCTTTAAAGAGAATGAGTTAATATTTCCATGGTGTTAGTGTCTCAAATTGAAGTGTATCTATTTGTATCCCTTTATAGGGTTAGATCAGTAAGAACAGCTTCTAAAAATCCAAATACTTTCTCACTTACTTGGTCTTCAGTTAGTTCGGGATACTTTGTTGCCGATGTGTATATTATCACCTTCTGGTTCAAGGATGTAGGCTTTGCATATAGCATGGCTAACTGAAAGGTAGATGAACATTGCTAACATTTAATAATCATTTCCTGCAAAATAAATGCTACACATACATATATATTTTGTTTTTTACTTAACACACAATAAGAGCTCTAAAAAAGTCTAGATATTTGCTTCTAAAAAAGTCTAGATATTTGCTTCTAAGATATTTGCTTCTAGATATTTGCTTCTAATCATTCTAAACAATGATTTTTTAGTTGTTTCTATTAATTTTCATGATTGGTTTAGCATAATTTTGATCATCAGGCAACTGTTCTAATATTTGAGATCTAAGGATAAAAGACGGAAGTTTTGAGTAGGGATATTACATTTTAAAAAGAGTCAGGATCTTTCTCAACCATCAGATATATAAAATCTAGCAAGGAGATATATAGAGATCTAATCACATTCTAATTATTGTATATGTAAGTAAATATAAAAGTATTACTATGATAAGTGCTTGTTTTTCTTCTTGTTGGGTGTTTTAATTTATTCTTATTTGAACTGGGTTGTTTTTATGTTTATAGATTCTAAGTTTTGATCTTACTAGAATAGGCAGATATAGTTTATCTGTCTTTTAATCTGCCTCTCTCTCTTCTCTCCTCTCTCTGGTTTCTGTTTATTCTGATAGCTATTTACCTATCATCTGTCTATCTATTTATTTTTAGATAGGTCTTATGTAGTTTACATAGATAGGTCAGAATAATATATATCAGAAACATAAAATAATTTCCCTTTAAAATTTTTTTAACATGGGCGCCTGGGTGGCTCAGTGGGTTAAAGCGTCTGCCTTCAGCTCAGGTCATGATCCCAGGGTCCTGAGATCAAGCCCCGCATCAGGCTCTCTGCTCAGCAGGGAACCTGCTTCCTCCTCTTTCTCTCTCTGCCTACTTGTGATCCCTCTCTGTCAAATAAATAAATAAAATCTTTTTTAAAAATTGCAACTATGGGGGCGCCTGAGTGGCTCAGTGGGTTAAGCCTCTGCCTTCGGCTCAGGTCATGAACCCGGGGTCCTGGGATCGAGTCCCGCGTCGGGCTCTCTGCTGGGCAGGGAGCCTGCTTCCTCCTCTCTCTCTCTGCCTGCCTCTCTGCCTACTTGTAATCTCTGTCTGTCAAATAAATAAATAAAATCTTTAAAAAAAATTTTTTTTAACATATATTTTTGCCTCATTCACTTACATCCCTTCTGTAGCTACTTTTCATCTTCTTCCGTTGCCCCCCATCTTCCTCCACTTCTTTCATTCTTTGATTCCGTGGTGAGATAACATTTGTGGATTAATATTTATTTTTCTTCTTACTTGTTCCTTTGTTTCATCACGGCTCCTCTTAAATTCAAAAGAAATAATATCTTCAAACTGAACAAATAATATTATATTAAAAGTACATTTAAGGCAGTATATTGACTTTATAGGGTGATATATTAAATAAAATAGTAACAAAATCAATTAAAACTTCAAAACAAATGAAACTCATACTAAAATGACAGGGCTAACTTCTTCATAGTATTCTTATTTAAGGCATACTGAATTTGTATTTTTGACAGGATTTTCACAGAGCCAAATTTAGTCTTGGATGTTTTTTAAAAATCTCATGCATTTGTTGTAGCAAATTATGTAGACTTCTAAGTAAAAATTCACATAACTATTTGTATGTGTATTTATATACATTGTTTTCATTTCTCATTCTTTATCTCCCATTCCAAAGCACATACAAAGATACACACACACACACACACACACACACACACACACACAAAAGCAGTGATTGAAAATGTCGGGGAACCTATTGAATTACAGGCACAAAAGTTACATATCTTCTAATGTATTTGCAATAAACATATTATTTAAGATTTTATTTATTTATTTGACAGACAGAGATCACAAGTAGGCAGAGAGGCAGGCAGAGAGAGGAGGAGGAAGCAGGCTCCCCACTGAGCAGAGAGCCCGATGCGGGGCCCCATCCCAGGACCCTGGGATCATGACCTGAGCCTAAGGCAGAGGCTTTAACCCACTGAGCCGCCCCATCAATAAACATATTATTTAAAACTAAGAAAATGAAATTGTATTTGCCATATAAATATTAAAAGCACAAATGTGAAGGCTTTAGAGAAGTTTCCTCATGAAAAACAATCATGACAAAAGAGTACTTGAAAGACAATATAAAAAAAATTAAAACCAGAGAATTAATCTTTGTCTTCACACACACTGGCTGATGCTAACACAATTGCAGAAACCATGTATTTAAACCTACATTTTATAAAACCTCACTGGCAAAAATCAATAGAAAGCTTTAGTGGGTAGAATGTGTGTAATAGTAACAAGTAGAAAGGTTAGTGTAGAAGTTAATGGTTCTATCAGGAATAAAACAGAGTTAAAATGTGAAGGAAAGGTCTACCACAAGTGGTTCATTAACCTTTTAGAACCCCAGTGTATCCTCGCTGTAAAGATTACAACAAATTTGACTCAGACTCTCCTAGCGTTTGCTAATACTCCAACTCAGCACAGCACTGTGTGGATTTCTTATAATAGAATTATTTTCATTGCAAATACATGTTGCTGTTAAAAACAAAAATGACAGGAAGAGGATGCAGGGGGCATCAGTCAGCACAGACTGTGAAGGTTTTTTGTTTGTTTGTTTTCCTTCCAGGTGTTCGTTTTGCATCTGCTCCAGCTTCAGATGCAGTCACATTTCTCAATGGAGAGCTGAACTTATCTCAGAATTCTGTTAATTTTTAGCTTATTCCTAGTATTGGTTGAATATCGGGAAAGGGAAGGAAGTTTTCATACCTGATTGGTATTGTATTCAGAGCAATAAAATAATACCATTGTCTTCTTTTTGAATAAAAAATAGATTCTCAAAAAAAAAAAATAGATTCTCTGACCTCTGAATCTCCTAGCCAAAGTGTTTAAGAAAAGAATGAGAATTAGAATTGTACTAAAACAATTCAAAGGCACAATTATGGTAACAAAAGCTCTGGTTAGAAACACATTGGCATCAACAATGATTTAACGTCTTTGGATAAAATTTACTCACAGTGTTGTCCCCATATCCTCTGTTTTGCCTTTGATTATTTTTTTGGCCTTAACAAAAGAATTAGAGAAAATGTCTGCCCCTAACCTCCTTCCTTACACAGTATCCTTCCTGCTTCCCTTAATCTCCCTGTCCCCTCTTTCGATTCTTTCTTGCTTTTCTTTCAACAGATTTCAGGGTAGAAGTTTAAATGAGCAGCTGCCACAGCAGGCAGTGCCAATGTTCTCTGGCCAACCAACCAACAGGGGGTACTCTTGTACAGGATGGCTGGCTCCCCTTCGGAGACAGAACTAACCTCTGTGACAGATTCAGAGTCCACAGCTTGGAGCTGAAATCCCAGACCTTACATTCCTTCCAAATTTTCTAGTTGGTAATCTATCCTGCTGAGCTGACTCTCTTTAAATTTCCATATAATCCAAAAATGAAGTTATTTTTATTTCTTCCTCTGTTTTTTTTATTTTTGGTTTTGGTTTTGGTTTTGGTTTTGGTTTAGGTTGTGTGTGTGTGTGTGTGTGTGTGTGTTGGTGGTTTGTTTTGTTTTGTTTTGTTTTGGGGGTTTTTTTTGTTTTTTTTGTTTTTTTTTTTTAAGAGGAGAGAACTCAGTTAGTTCATAATTAGGGGAGGAGTAGTTTTTGGATTCTATCCTCTACATGAAATCTGTTATAAATATACCCTGCCAAAATCCTGAATGGTAATGTGCCAGTTTTGTAATAGGTTTAGTTCTCTGGTCTTTTTCTCTAAGTCCAAATTCTCTGTCATTTTATAGCATTTTGTCCTTGAAAACCTTTTCTCCCGCCTCACCATTTTCTTTTTTAAAAGATGGTGTGGTATGCGTGCTTTAAGCTATCCCATCTGTGACAGCTGAAGACAAAAACATCAGCCTGAGTTTTGGCACAACTTGGGCCTACGTCCTGTAATCTCATTTGTGTCTGTCCTAGAACTGTCCTTATTCCCCAGAATTCTTATCTCCTAGCCACAGCCGAGGGCGGCATTGTGGCTCTCTGTGCACAGTTGATGCATGGGCTAAAATGACATCCAGGTCTTTGTTAGAGCAGACATGATCTTTGGAATTGACTCTGATGTTGAAATTGCTGAACCCCTTAATCTGTTTCATTTCTCTTGCTTGAATGATGGTCTGAACAGGGTAACTTCAGAGAACAATGGTTCTGGCTCTTTGAAATGTTGATTTTCATCTGTGCCGCAATATGATGAGCACATAAAGTTTTTATACAGTTGGGTCAGTGATAATAAGGCCTTCTACAAAGAACACCATATTTACCAGTGTTCCTTTCACTTGCCAGAAAGCTTTGTCTGTAAACACACAACAGACTTCATGAAGCCTAAAGTTAAATGAGAACTCTGACTTAGATGCAGTCATTTTTTAAAAATATTTTGGTGCTTTTTTTACATAATTTTCAATATAAAATTTCACTGGAACTTGAGTATTTGGGATGAGGAACTTTTTTTAGAGTCAAGATTCTAATTTTCTCTTTGGTTTGAAACTTATTTTTTCCTCCTTCTTGATTGGTAAGCTTTTATGTTTTCATGTGATACATCAAATAATTCAGAAATCATCTATAACAAAATGATGTCTATCATAATGATTTGCCCATAGGATCCACCAATCTAGAACTGTGGCCCAATTTTATCTTTGTGGCATAAACAATTTTACAAATTGTTTATAACTTGGGAATATCATCCAAAAAGAGTGACTATATACAAAATGATTCCATGGGAAATTTACCTGTTATTGAAACCTTACTTTTTTTGTTGAATATGAACTAACTCTGCAGTATATAAAACCCAGAGGTTAACTTATAATTGTCAAAGACATCATCTCAAAACCTAAAAAAAATTTAAATGCTAATGTGTAAAGACAAAAACTGCAGAGCTTTTAGGATGTGAAAATAGAAAATAGAAGCGTAACATTTTGCTCTTTTAAAATATCTGAAGTTAGAAATAAATGCTTAACGATGTAAAATCTGTGATGTCACCTGAGAAGTAGTTTTCTTTGCACTTTCTATAACATGAGGCCAATTTCATCAAGGCTCAGTATTTGCAAAACCTATATGAATGGGTGACACTCTTACCTGGGTAAGTTTCTTCTGTCCTGGTGTACGATAGGAGTAACTATTATATTTCATTTATTTGATAATTTCATCCAGAAACCTAGAATTCTGTATACTATGTGATTGTCTGAAGCTCTCTACCCATATGTCCCTACTCATACCACTATATGAGTTACAGTCATATAGTGAAAAGGAAGCAATGTGTGTCTGACAATGAAAGGACTTAGTCTCAGGGAACCTCAGTCTGTATGATCAAAGATTGTTCAAATTAAGAGAAAGAAGGAAGTTCTCAATAAATTAGACTCAACAATGAGGAAAAGGGTTATAAAAATCTAAAATAGGATTTCCAGATGCTGAGAGTAAGAACTGCTGAAAAGGCATGATTTCTTTCTAGTTAATTTGATTGGATAGCAGATGAACAATTTTATAACCCAAATGAAACAGAACATATAAATAAATAAGTTTTTTTAAAAAATTTGGTTGCAAAAAAGACCATCAGTCTTCAGTTTTGAAAGGTACATGTAGCTTATTCTGTTCATTGAATTCATTTGGAAATTCTCCTCTTTTGGTGTTGCTTTATTTTCCCATGACTTACAAATGTATGAGAAGTGTTCCTTTGATCTTCAGTCCTTGCATGCTTATTGATCTCTGTCCATATCCAGCATGGGTGACAATCTAAACATCAATCTACTCATCAGTCTTCATACTCTTCAGAGCAGCACACAGACCTCACTCCACTTTATACCAGTATATGATGTGTGGCAGTGTGATTAATCCCAGTGAGTTTCAGTTCCTAATTTGTAAAATAAGAATAATAAAACATTTTTCTATTATGGTCCTTCAGATTAAATTTTATACTGTTTTCCTCTCTTTCTACCTCCTGTATATTCTCTTTCTGCTACTCTCTCTTCCCTACCTCCCATTCCCCAACCCCCATGGGTGTCTGTCCGTCATTTGTTTGACTATGTATTATCTGTCTATCTACCTATCATCCATCTATCTATCTATCTATCTATCTATCTATCTCTACCCATCTATCTATCCTCTATCTATCTACTCACCTACCTATCCATTTTTCTGCCTATTTACTTGTTATCACACGGAACTGGAAGTAGATTACCAATATCTATAATACAATTGAAAATACAATAGAAAATGAAGAATGGGGCAAAGGGCAAATAAAATATTAAAATTTAAAGGTAATTAATAGATTCATCAATTTTGCAAAAAAGATATAAATGTAGTTCTTTTTGCATTACTATACTTTCCAACTGCCTTTTTTTTTTTTTTTTTGAAGTTTAGGATATGATTGTACCTAATTCCCTATCATTATAATAAGCCCTAGGTTTGTTTTCACCATCAAATGGAATTGATAGAGCTGGCCACATGGGTAAAATGAACGTCATTCCATAAGAAAAGCTATAACAGTGTCAGATATGCAAAACAGTATAATGCATTTTGTAAAATAGCACATTGCATTTTGCCACTGTAGAAATAACCTTCTTTTTGCATTTATTTCTTTATGAAGCCAAGGTCAATAAACATACATGGAAGCAAAATACTTAATCCTGATATTTTTAAAAACATTTGTATGGATTATAATGATTATGGTACCAAATGTTACAGTCCAAAAGTACACTGGCTTGAAACAATTAAAAAAAAAATCAAACTTCAACTTCACTGGTTATAAATGATACATTTTAAACACTCATTTAGCTAGATGATTGAGTCACTCCTATTTTAATTTATACAAGGCAAACAATAGGATTTACTGTATCTCACAAGATAAAATAAGTGTAGTTAGCAGATTCACGTTAATCGTTCATTTTTTTCTTATTTGAACATATTCTCCGAAGTTTTGAAATTGTGACTAAAGTTAACTCTGTTTCAAACCCTAGAAAATTTAGCTTAGTAAAAAACAAACAAATAAACAAAAACAATAAAAAATTTAGCTTAGTTATTCATGCTTCAGGATGGTTTAATCAAACTCACATTTTAGAGTCAGTGGGATGAATTCTTAGCTAGTTTTTAAGAAGAACAGAGCCTGACTATTTTTTAATTTACTAGTTCTAAAGATGATTTGTTATTGTCTGTAAAGGATATCATGACATGTATGTGTTCCTTGAAAAATACTTAAATGCAATATTCTTAACATCTTCAGCTTGATATATTTATTAATTCTTGGTCTTAATTAACACATGAAACTTACTGTAATTAGGAGACATACATATTAAATGAACCTGTTGTTTTTAAATATGGATACCTCTACTAGCTATGCCAAAAATCCTTTGAAAAAAATGTATTTTTATTCTTTCAGTAAAATACTATTAGATAGAAAATTTGACAGTATATCTCAATTTAAGTCAGGCCAAAATTTCAGGCAATAAAAATGTTCACCATTTACCTCAGAGATCAAGTAAAAAATATTTGGAATCTTGGGAGAATTTCAATTCTATATTCATGACACAGACTCCATTTCTCTGGCTCGGACAACGAAGATGAATAAGAATCCAGCTCTCCAGGTTAAAACATTTTCCTTTATTCATCTTTTATGGCCATTTGTCTCTATATACCTACTTTGCAGGGTTCTTATAAAGACGAGTGGAATAGTTTGCTCTTAAAGTGCTTAAACTCTTAGGAGGAAAAGTACACTATTAGAGCAAATTATTATTACCTTTATTACTGTAACAAACACAGGGGATAATTGTTTTTGAGTCAAAAAGAACAAGAGAAAGTGTGATTCTGTATCAAAAATGACATGGTGGGTGGTAAATGGTTTTTACTTCTATAAAGAGCAATACAGTAATTTTCACATTGCACTGCTTATAATATGTATCCTCTAAAGACTTTGTTTCATGCACTCACTTTAACAATTTCAATCTTTCTTTCTCACCTAAGTTTGCTAAACTTTGTCCTTTGTAAAACCTGTGTGTAGGTATAGCAAAATTACAGAAAAGGAGCTAATTTCTTGCCAAAAATAGACTGTAAAGAATCTAAGACCTCATGCATACTAATTCACTGTACTGCATATTTTCTTTTACATTATAGTTTTCATGTAAATTTGAAAATTTTAATGATTTTTTTGCCGTTTTCCTGAGATTACTTCTTATTTGCCTAATATAACATGTGATGAGAGATAATCCTATTAACTGTGTATAGTTAAACCACTTTCTCTTTTCATATGTTCTTGAGCTTCATTTTCTATAATGTGTATATTTCCTGATTTGCATTAATTACATATGTTGTATGGAGTTCTTATTGGGCTTTAATCTACTTCATTTTGGGTAAAAGTAGGAAAACAATTCTATTCCCTAGGTTTGGCATTTATAGAAAAATGTCAACTAGATTTTAAAAATTAATAGGTAAAAGTGGAGAGGTTTTTAAAGTGCAAGGAAGTCTTGAAAACTGTTCTTTTCTCTCAATTTTTACTCTCCCTCCCTTCCTACATATTATCTTTCTTCTCTCTCTTTCTCTCTCTTCTGGTGCTCCTATATTTGGGTTTTAACAGGACATACACCTACATAATCACATTCTTCATGGCCATACTCCCAAAGCCACATAGATTTAAACCATAGGGCTTAATTAATACCTGAGTTATTTCGTGGAAGGCATGGTCTACCCTCTCCTTTCCGTAGATGAGTGTTCTTAGTGTTAGTAAGTGAAGAATGGTATGTTTCTAGTTCCTTCCTTAATCTCACTAATCACTCTGGGTCATATGACAATAAAGCAGTAATTACATATCATTCTCATTCTGTGACAGTATTCCAGACCCCCACTAACTCTCTCTCTGTCAAATTTTATAAACAAATTAGGGACTGCATATTACTTGGTTTTGAGTCATCTTTGGTAACGATGGAGAGTTCACATTAAAATCATATTCTTATAGCTTCCTTAAAAAAGTAAACATTGTTTAATTTTACAGCTTGCTCCACAAAAAAGAAATTTGCAAGCTCCTAGAGGTATTCTTTAGCAAATTCTTCTAATTTTAAAGATGATTCATGTTTACTACGAGAGTCTTTTGAGCACCTGACTTAGAGACAGCCATTTGCCAATCACTTACTGATAGTTTTAGAAGTGATATCATGAAGACGAGTAATTCCAAATTTAGCAGAGCCTGCACAGCACTAGCAAGCTCAGCTTCCTGATAATTTCTGCAGGTGGGGTGTAATGATGTTTAGTGGACCAGCTAATAGGTAAAAGTATCCTATGGAAAGTGTTCGTTGTAAACTTTTGAACGTTTATTTGTGAAAGCAAATAGTTGTACTGTATTGAAATAAATAGGTTCATTTATTCTAAATAAATTTTTGAAATCAGAAATTAATTCATTCCTGGTGCCATGCAGTACTCTAGGCTTTGGACATGCGTTGTTGCACAAAACTGGCCAAAATCCCTTACATAACAGGGCTTACATTTTAGTATGGAGAGGCAATGAACATTAAGTTGCTAAATAGGTAAATTATATAGGATATGGGAAATGGATGGACTAAAGGAAAAAATGGAGCAGAGTGTGAGATTTGGAGAGTGCTAGAAGTAGGTGGGCAGTTTAAAAGATTAAAAAGCATTGTGTATAATTCTCATGAGATATAACAAAGACTCAAAGGTAGAAACCTATTTGGTAAGTTCTGTGAACAAAAGCAAGTGGGGGTACTACAGTGAGCCTAGAGCATGGTGCTTGTCAAAAAATGAGGCTAAAATTATTGGACCAATAAGCTAACTTGGGTTTTTTTCAGAGTGTGCAGCCCTGGTAAAATTTTGAGCAGAAAAGTGATCTGTGACAAAATTAAAATTTGTATTCCACTACAGTGGAATCAAAGAGTGGAGTCAGATGTGTATAGTATATCATACAAAAAGTTGTATCAGTGTATCTTTCTTTGCCAAGCAGATATTTAGAAAAATTCTCTGTAAATGAAGATTTCCCCCCCCCAATGAATCAATTAGAATCACTTGAGGTTATGACCTTTAAAAGAATCTTATTGTCCACCTTTTGCAAAGTAAAGTCTTCTTCATTTCTTTGCAAATAATCATAGGGTAGTTTATACTCAAACCATGTACAGTGCCATTTCTAATAAAATGGAAGTTGGAATAAAATGGTCCTGTATAATCAAAGATAACCAAGACTAATCCCAAATATATTGATTTTGTGTGGGGGAGGCAGTAAGGCCTGAGTAAGAATATATGTGTTTGAAAATTTCTATAGGTTATTTTATAATTGCGGTGGACTTCTGGACTTCAATATTTATATCTCTCCTTGTGCCCATGTGAGGGGGGTGTGTGTTTGTGTGCACGTGCATGCACTTGTCTGGGAAAGAGAGAAAAAAGAGACAGATGGAATGGAATGGTCTCATAAATACATGTAAAAAATGAGCAGATTTTTAGAAATCTACCTACCCATCCATCCATCTGTCCATCTATCCACCCATCCATCCATCCATGTTATAATGTTCAATAACATACCAGCATCTGATTTCATTTTGGAAGATATCAAGGCAAAAATGATCTGGCATTACGTGTCAGTAGGGATACAGTCAAGATACCAGTATACCACAATAAAATATATGTATCCTTTTACTCCACACAGCAGAAAGGATAAATCTTTAAGGAAAAACAAGTACAAATTGTTTTTCTCCTACCACACAAGTTGGCTCATTTATTGCTCCCCTCTTCTTTATGAGAAGGACCATGAAAATCACACAAGTGGTCAATGTTCTTTTTATTTTTTTTCTTTTCTTTTCATTTTTTATTTCTTTTTTAATTTAAATTCAGTTAGCCAACATATTGTACATCATTAGTTTTTTGATGTAGTGTTCAATGGTTCATTAGTTGCTTTTAGAATTGTTAATCTCAATTCCTGTCATTTCACTATTTTACTTTTATTCTATGTGTTTGTAAATTTCCTTGGTTTTGAATTTAAATCTGGGCATCTATCTATAGAAAATTTTATGTATGTCACAATGGGATAAAAAGAAAATATCTACAGATAAGAAGTCTTAGAAAGAAATGCCAGAATGTAAGTAGATGCCAAAATAATGTTTATGTTTTTCTCTAGGGTTAGCTGAGGTCATGCCTCATAGATTGATCCTAAATGTCACTTTTGTCACCCGTGCTACTAAGTGGCTCATTCCACTTATTTAGATATTTTTGACAGTTCTCTCCTTTGATTTCCTAAAGTGTAGCTTTCCTAAAACTTATTAAAGTGGTGAGGTTCATTATTTAGCAAGAGAAAACTCGACGGTAAGAATTAAAGAAACTTTTAAATTATTTTAGCACACTTTCTCTCCTTTATGTATTCAAGGCATTAACACCTTTCTGATGTTTTGTTAAAGCCAAGGAAAAAAATTATCCCAGAAGTTTTTTGAACTTAACAAAATCCTATACAGATTACACTCAAATTAAAGATAATTTATATTATGTTAAGAGTATTAAACATATGTTGCTTGTAATAAGATGAGACAAGCCTAACATACATTTATACACAGTTAATAAATACATATGACCTCCAAAAAGTGATAGCATATATATTTTTTTAAAAAGAAGATTTCATACATATTTCTATCAATGTGAACCTTTTCTGTCAACATATATTCACCTTGTCATGCTGGCTTTTCACAATTGCTATCTTGAGAGCTTTAATTATCTCCTAAAATTATAAGTATTTACATTTGTTTTGTCTCATGATTGTTTGCCACTAATGTGTCACCTTTTTTTTTCATGTGTGGTGACAACTGGTCACTCATCATTAATAAAATGACAAGTGTCTTATCCAAGCTATAAACACAGTAGGTTTTTAAAGCAAACTTCAAAGACTAAATCTCCTCTGTGATTCCTACAGAGTATACACATCAATAGAGTTGACGGTGTGCTGTCACTTTCTTCTACTAAGGCTAACTGAATTATCTGCTATACATTATGCACTATAACCAACAGTACCCTTTCAAGAACCAGATTTGAAAGCATGTAAGTAGTTAAAATGTTTGCCTTTCTTTTGGGAATCCATGTTTACTTATAAAACAGAAAACAGAAAGAGAGAAATATACCGTTAGTTGATCTCACATTTTATTTATATTAACCATGTTATAGCTAATGGTTTTATGCAATTTGTTTAAGGTTAGTGATAGTAAGAATTGCTTCTTTTTGAAACTGACCTAACAACTTAATTTAGCCCTGCATCTTGGTATGTTATTCTTTCATAAAATTTTATAAAAAGAGAATGACTCAAGTGACACAAGTCAGTGTAAGCATTTATGTATATGAAATAAATTTAAATATATAACATTATCTAGCCATTAAAAAATACAGTTGACAAAACTAAACCAACTTCTGGTAAAAAAAAAAATTTCCTGCAGTATAAAACAGATTTTATATTCTGGAGGTAGAAGATATTTGAAGACACAGCAACAACTAAAGACAGAACTGTAGTATCTTCAGGGACTCTGTGTAAGTATTTATACATTTTCACCTCAAACAGAATATTTGTGATTTCGATCTCATTTATAATATAGGTAATACTTCATATCTGACCAGTATCATTCAATTATTTACTCAATGATTCTGCCTATAAAGTCAATAAAATATTTGCAGTGAGCAAGGAGCAGATACAAAGACAAAGAAAACATAGTTGCTATCATCAATGAACTTGAAATCAAATTAGTGATGGCAAGGGCAACTTACTATAAGCAACCTACAGATATTACAAATGACTTCTATAAACATGGTGCATATGTTAAGGCAGTGGCAATAGAAAATGGGAAGTGAATTGTTTTAGGAGATATTTTAATAATGAAATTGACAATATCTTGTGTCTCAGTAAATGTGACGAAAGGGAAGAATCAACTAGTGAAATATTGTAGGAAGTGAAGTATTTTAGGAGATATTGTAATAGTGAAATGGACAATATCCTATGTCTCAGTACATTCTTATCACTAGGACATTTTCATCTTAAGCTTTCAATCCTTACTTTTTAGCCATATGAGCCTGGATTTTCTATCTGTTAGTCATAACTTTCTGCCCAGGCAGGGTCTGGATTCTTAGTCCCATAGTCCCATATCTCAAACATAATAATGGCAAATACTGTCAGGATACAGTGGCTCAAACAGTTAGTTGACCTTAACTGTAGATTCTCCTCTACATCCATTCAATAGTACTGGTCCCTACAATCTGGGCTGCTTCAGCTGCTTCATCTGCTTTCCAAATGTCTTTTATTTAAGATCTTTTCTCAATGTTCTTGGTGGCAACATTCTTTCACAAGCTGCTTGATCATAATACATACAAGTAGGAGTCCTACAAAAACTCCTGAAAAGCAGTTTGAAATAAAGCAAATTAAATACAAATAATGAATACTGCATTTCATAATCCTTACTTGACAAGCTTGTTTTACACTCTAAAGGAAATAAAAAAAATTAGAAAATGATATAAAATTATGGACAAATTTATTGCTTTTATCATTACTGGGAAACTAACATTTTATATTTTCTTAGCATCCTGTGTTGAATTACTCATGGAGTCCAGTTAATCAATAGTAATTATTGATTATTAAAGAACAGAAAAATGAACAGGCTAATATCAGGATTAGCTTGAACATTTTCGGTGAAAGAACTGGATGTGGATGCAATATAAAAAGGAACTCGATAGGTAAAAGGGGTCCAAAGGTACAAACTAACGGTTATTAAGAAAAAAGTCATGGGACTGTAATGTACACCGTGTTGACAATAGTTAATAATACTGTATTACATAGTAAAAGTTGCTATGAGAATAGATCTCTGAAGTTCTCATACACAAGAGGAAAAAAAAAAGCAACCAAGTGCTTGGGGAGAACTTAGAGAATTAATGTGGTCATCTGTTAATTACGGACCCTTTGTATAATAGTAGGTAAGAAAATGAACCAACTTTCCCTATTTCAAGCTTTCTGAAGAAAAGTACACTTCATATTATAAAGACATATGATATTAATATACTATATAATTTTACTGAACTGAAATATATATTAGCAGTTATGTGTAGCTGTAATCTGTGGGTTTCTTTTTTATTTGTGGTAAAGAAATTCTGAATTACCTAAGATATTATCAAATTTATAGTTCACATTTATATGAGCACCTCCATCTACAAAAAAAGTAGTTAAAATAATTGCAAAATTAGTTATATCTTTTTAAAAAGGGATAGAAAAAAATGGGCATGTTCTGTCTTTACCCAGAAACTAATATGCATGTCTGTGTGAAATTAGATATGAATGTCAGTAATATCCACATACCAAACCCCCAACCAAAGGGACTACTTTGAACAAGATCAGCTATAAAATTTAACAAATGCTTCAGACATTTACAACTCTGCACAAATATAATGGAACCTATACCTAATACTTTAAACTGCAGGTTTTATGTGGTAAAATGCTATGCCCAATGAATTAGAAATACCCTTATCAATCTTATGGTGAAAATGAAGATGATTGGCCAAAAAAATCCTGTTTATTATAAAGAATAGATAAAGTAAAACACTTTATGCCTTAATGACAAACTCATACGTTACCTAAAAATAAGAACACAGATGCTACAGACCAGAAGAAGAGTGAGGTTTTCTGATTATGAAACAAAATCTGAATTGCAAAGAAATAAAGGATTGTTTAAGGTATCACAGGGTATTAAATCTGAATCCAACTCAATGATAGTGCAATGAGAGCTTGAAGAATAAAATTTTTGACATAAAAGACTCATATTTTGCAGTGGATAATAGTTACTATTGATGTAACTCATTGATTTTGTATGGACTGCATCATGTAGCAATTTTCCCTCCATTTTAATATAATTCACCATCAGAAAAGAAGTAGAATAAGTTTGAGCTGGCTAATTTTAAGCACTTTAGAAAAGAAGTGTATTCAAACTATGAATAAAGATAGGAAAATGAGGATAAAGATGCTGTACAATGATTTTTGCATTTAAAAATGTATGTTATATATGATCTTGGTACAGTATACAATATGTTGACAAAAAATACCATAATACTACCTTAAGATAGTTAGTATTTAAGTCTGGGTGTAAATGAACTAAATCAGTGCCTTCTGACCCTGTAACACAAAGTGTGAGAAACTGATGGACTGTCTGATCATGGATGTTACTAGTCCACTATGTTTCATTAAAACCACTGTTTATTTCCACTGTCATCACTTTTGTAGCAAGACCTTAACCTTGTTAAGTATTGGCACTTTGAGTAACACTGTGCTAAACGTATCAGAGGTTAGCTCTCATTTATCTATATACCTACAAATATCTGTATAAAAATATAATTTATTTTTGGAAGACGACAAGATCTTTGGATGCAACAGTATCTCCCTTTCTCCCTGCTCCAAGTTTTTCCATAAAGACCGCATCAACCCCTTCCCTGTCTCTCACTACCCACCAGAGGGGAGACTATGTGGAGTCGCTTATTTCTGTTAAGTATTACACAATCTGTAGGAAAGACGATTTGACTAGAAAGGCTATGTTTAAAAAAAAAATCACCAAGATTTCTGACAAATGGACAGAAGAGGGAATAATTACTACTGGAAGGTGAGACAGGAGGCAGAAGTTTGGGGGTTGGCTTCTAATGATCTTTTAATTGGTGTCGCCAAAGAATTGGGCAGTAGAGATGGGTCTTTTTGAATGGTATTTCTGTGGGAAATGAATAGGATTCCTTTCAATGCTTTTAAGATGAGAGTAAAAGTTTTTTATTATTTTAAATTACTGTGTATTTGGAACTGTGAGCCTATTTTAGTGCCAGCCCTAAGTGTGCCATTGAAGAACGAGACAGAGCTGGAGGATAATTTTTATTATCCCAAAAAGGTATCAATCGCGAGGAGATAGACCTGAGAGTGGACAGAGAAACAAAGGTGGAAGGGGGACACTACATGAACCCAACTGGGACCACAGTGGTCACATAAGGATATTGACACAGTGTCATTCCTTAAGAGCATCTAAATTACCACCATTCACTTTTATCAAGAGGCAACTAATTAGTATCTGAAACTTTGCAAGTCTAAAACCAAGTCCTTGGTTTCTCCCAGCAACATTTTTTTCTTTCACTGCTTTAACTATCTCGGGTAATCACAACTCTTCTTACCACTCAGGCCAAAATACTTGAAGTCATCCTTGACACTTCTTTTTCTCTCATTCCACGTCATGTACACCAGTAATTCCCGTGAGCTCTCTTTTTACCAGGTCCTCTGAATCTCACCATGTCTTGCTACCCATGCACGAGCACTCCTCCCTGGAGCATGGACATAGTTTTTACCTGGTTCTCCTCCTTCTGCCCTTGCGGTGACCCACCTGTCAAAGGAAGTCTTTTAAACGTAATACAGATCATGAGGTCTTCTGTCCAGGCCTATTAGATTTTATTTTACTTAGAATAAAATCCAGGATTCTATCCACAGTTGATAGAGCTTACATATATCTATCCATGACTGGTTTTCCAGTATCATTCTCTACTTTTCAGGTCCTTCTGCATGAAGGACATCTCCTCCCCTCTATCCTCACTGTTTTTGTTGTTATTTGTTCATCCGTATAAAGAGACTTCTCAAAGCCTTGCAATTGTTTTTCTCTTTGCTTGGAAAGCCTTCCTGCAGATATTTGTGTAGTTTGCTCTTTCCGTTATCATAGGTGGGTTTATCCACCCATCACATCATTTATCTGTTTATTTTGGTCTGTTTCCCACTGTAATGTGAGTTTCCTGATGCCAAGTATTTTATTTTATTGCTGTGTCCCCCCTACCTAAAATTGTGCTTGGCCCACAGTGGGCCCTTATTTAGTGTAATATTTCTTAAGTGAATAAAATACCTTCCCAAGGGCATTCACTTCATGGTATTGCAATTATTTGTTTGCATGTAAATATAACCAGAAGAATTTTTGATCCTTGAGGATAGGGCTTGGTTTAGTTTGGATCGCCCAAGAAGCAGATGCCGTGATGGAATTAGAAGTGCAGGAAGTTTGTTCTAGGAAATTCCTATGAAGGATAAGGAGTGAGGCAGAGAGGGAACAGGAAGATTTTGGACTGCAGGGCAGGTCTGATTTCTGCAGTGGAGAGCAGAAGAAAGACTTGGGTGGAAAGAGTCGCAAATGGCAGTGCAGTCCCAAAAAGGTTTCATCTAGACCAACGGGGAGTTTTTGGACCAACGTGGTCATTAAAAGTGGCTTACCTAGTTCTCACAGCAGTGGGCCTGTGCCTAAGCTTGCTATATGCAGTAATTGGTGGGAGCAATGTGGGAAGGGTGTCTTAGGAACAAATGGGTGATAGATCTGGCACCCAGGGTCATAGGCAATTACAGTTTATGTAGCAGGACATCTGAACGGTGCCATTGAATGGACACCACTGGGTCAAGTATTTTATATCTCCATGTACTATCACAACACTTGACCAAATCAAGAAACACATGGTAATATTCCCCATGCCACAGAGCTGCTTGCTGCTGTCTCTTGTATTCTGTCTTTCCAGATCATCTTAGATCCCCTACTCCAGGAAAATCTTAAGATAACCCTGTTCATAATTGCTTCTCTCATATTAAGAATGTCAGAGGTATTAGCTATACTAGCTTACATTAATTTGGCATAAATATATTGTTTATTTAATATATCAAAGGTTTGCTGTCTCATGAAATCGTAAATTCTCTGAGAGATAATCCACTTTTAATACTTCTAAAAGTATTAGATGCATAAGATAACAATTACATTGATAGTAATTACTAAATGAGTACTGAATCAAATATGAACTGGGTCCTTTATCAGTAAACAATCTGAAGATACAAGTAACAACTGAAGGATCAGGGGTGTAGAGTAGGAGGACAGTTGTTACTATACGGAAAAGCAGCAACAAGAGCCAAGGTGGCAATTTTTCTGCTGGAAAAAAAAGCAACTGTACTTCTGAGAGTGCAGGTTTCACTTATAGTGTGAAAAAATGATACATAATAACAACAACTTTTTTACAAAGTATATAAATATTTCATTACATATGAAATGGAGAGTTTTGATAGTATTTAAAAATGGGCTTTGTGATGATATATAAATTGAATATGGGACCACCTTTATTTAAAGGATATTGCAAACCTAGAAATTAAAATTGTTGGAAAGGGGTGCCTGGGTGCCTCAGTAAGTTAAGTGTCTGACTCAGTTTCAGTTCAGGTCATGATCTCAGGGTGATGAAATTGAGCCACACATCAGGCTCTGTGCTCGGCAGTGTCTGAGATTTTCTCTATTCCTCTCCCTCTGCTCCTCCCCCAACACTCATGCACACATGCTCTCTCTCGAATAAATAAATAAAATCTTTATAAATAAACAAAAATAAAATGTTTGTATGTCTAAATATACCCATATGCATTACTAGAAACTTTAAAATTAGTTTAGTATTAATAAAATATGCTGTTAGATTGAATATTTAAGATTAAAAAGAAGTGATGAAATCTTTCCCTTTTTGAGAATCGTGCAAAACCAGTGCAGTGGTACCAACTACATAAACATGAAATTGCATTTGCCTATTTATTGTAATACAAAATAACAAGGGTGAAACAATTTATACTATTGCATTATTTATAGGTAAGAAAGTAGCAGTAGATAGAATAAGTTCTCCTTTATAAGAAAATTTAGAGTTCAGTGACTTAGTACTTCCCAATTGGACAAAATTATTGTTTAAAGATTCTAAAAGACCTACTTCTTCCATGACAGGTTTTCTTTAATTTTTAAAATTTTTATTTATTTACTTTTTATATTCTAGTATAATTAACATACAGTGGTTATATTAGTTTCAGGTGTAATCAATATAATGTTTCAATAATTCTATAAATTACCTAGTGCTCCTCACAAGAAGTGTACTCTTAATCACCTTCACCTATTTCACCCACCCATCTCCTCCTCCCCTCTGGTAACCATCTGTTTTTTTCTCTAAAGTCAAAAGTCTGTTTTTGGTTTATCTCTTTTTTTTCTGTTTGTTTTGTTTCTTAAATTCCACATATGAATGAGGTCATATGGTGTTTGTCTTTTTCTGAATGACTTATTTCACTTACCATTATACCCTCTCTATCCATCCATGCTGTTGCAGATGACAAGATTTCATTTTTTATGGCTGAGTAATATTCCATTGTCTATATATACTACAGATTCTTGATCCATTATCTGATGATGTGTACATAGGTTGCTTCCATTTCTTGGCTATTGTAAATAATGCTGCAGTAAACAAAGGAATATCTATCTATCTATCTATCTATCTTTTGGAATTACTTCATGACAGTTTTTTTTTTAAAGGTCGTAAGAGATCATCAATCAAAAACCCATTTAGTTGACTGAGTGCCACCTACTAAATTTCTATCTTGAATACAAATCTTTGCCAGTTGAAATTATATCAATGGACTATCTGGTATGTTGCTTCATGGATATATAGGATTACATATTACTCCTAGAGATTTAAAAACATGTGATACAAATTCCCTGAGTAAAATAAATGTTCCCATAGTGAATTGTTGAACAAGAGAAATCAATTTTTTGCTTGAGGAGATTGTTTATCCCACTGTGTTTTATGTAACAGTTTGACTGTTTTGGAGGAAAAATCTCTAACACATAAACAATGATAACTTTATTAGCTTCTACCTCTTCTTGAATCTCACTTTTCTTCAAAAAGTCATTGAGAAGACTGAAAAAAGAAAATTTGCCAACCATGTGTAGATATGTAATGTGTTGAATGCTTGTTAATCTGATTTTCTAATCCATTATAAAAAAATTTTATGGTTGGACTAGTCTTCTCAATTGTTTTCAATTACCGTTCAACTGACCAAAATTATACCTGACCTGGATAGCCTGATTGACATGTATCAGAATATAAATGTTAAATGTCATCTTTAGAAACTTCATCTCTACCCTACCATTCTCATTATGGACTAGTGTTCATATTCAAAGGCAGTCAGTGTTGTAAGATACCAAAATTTAATATATCAGTATATAAGAAAAAATATACTTTATGTTCATAATTTATCAGCCTTATGCTTGATCTCAGTCATGAAAATAACAGAATGAAATTTTTACTTCTGTGGCTTACTCAATTACCATTTCTTACAAAATACAATATAGTACTGTTAGGAGAAACTCTTACAGTTCACTATCAAACCTGTAAAGTAATCATTTACAAGGAATAAATCCAGACATCTGGGAAAAAACTTAAACTATATATCTTCTTTGTCTAGAAACATATAAAACTGGTGGGTAATTAAAGTTTAAGGTTTTGTATTATAAAATTTATATACAGACACTTTCTACATGAAATCTAAATACTGTAATATAAAATTAAAAATTTTTAATCTAATCATTTGATTTATTTTCTAGTAGAAGAAATTCAAATTAGTATGATCATTTGTAATCTTTAGTTTTAAAGTTCATAGCTAAGAAGAACTGTCATATGTAGTTCTGAAATATTTCCTTCTTGTATCTACCATAGAATCTATGTCTTTAAATTAGTATAACCAAAATTATACTACATATATACATTAATTTAAATATCAAAGGATAATAATAGAATGTTCCCTATGCTATTAGATCTTAAAAATTATAATAGATGTTTCTTTAAAGTTTACTGTGTTCTAGGGTCTATTCTAAGTCACATAATTATTTATTCTTTCATATTAACAAGAAATACAAGAAATAAAATTCTGACTCCACTTTACAGATGATAAAATTGCGGCACAGAAGGTACCCATAGCTAGTAAGTGATAAAACTTCTAGACAGACCAAGTACTCTGACTGTACAATCAGCATTTAGAGCCTGCTAATGTATATAATCTTTTTACATTATTGTTTAGCTAATGTTTTGTGTTTTTCTATCAGGGAAAATGATCTGTAGTATTTTAGACTTCAAATCCTATATATTTAATGGTCAGTCAATAGTTAATCCTGTTTTTGGAAAATAATTTTCCCTTTTTAATTTTAATTTAATCTCCGTATTTTAAATGCAGTCAATATCTTTGATTTAGATTTTAGCAAAAAAAAACCTTCTTTTTTATGTTCTATTTATTTGAGAGAGAGACAGAGAACAAGTCGGGGGAAGGGCTAAGGGATAGAGAGAATCTCAAGCACACTCCCTGCAAAGCTTGGAGCCCAATGTGGTACTAGACCTCATGACCCTGAGATCATGACCTGAGGTGAAATCAAGTCAGTAACTCAACTGACTGAGTCTTCCAGGCGCCCCTAAGTGAAAACCTTCTAACTGGCTCCATTGCATATTGTCCTGCTTTTATTAAAATAGTACTCTTCCCAAATGTTAGAGTAATCTTTCTAAAATATAAAATTGGTTGTTATTCTCTGACTTAGAATACTCACTCCTTCAGGGTAAGAGTCATTTTCTCAGAATATTGTCTGAGACTTTACCTCATCTTGTCCCTACCTACCCCTCTGTTCTGACCTCTCATGACTTCTCACTTCCACAGTACTCTTCATCGATACAGAACAATGCTTAACTTTAGTGTACTCTGTTCCCTTGCTGCTGAACCCTGCACATACTTTTTATGTCATTCATTGGCTTTTCTCTTCACATACTCTTCAAACACCAGTATCATGCTGATTATGAAATAATTTTCTAGCTGTTTATTAACTGATACATCACTTCACCTATATTATTGTGAGCAACTCAGAATCGAGCCTACCTTTCATCTCTGAACTCCTACTGGCAAAACTTACAGTAATCATATGGTAGCAGTATTAAAGAAATTCTCTGGAGCAACTGAACATCCCTTTCAGTGGGATCTTACTCAGTGACACACATATGATCAAGTGGCCTGGAGAATACACACACACACACACACACACACACACACACAGATTATAACTAGAAATTAGAGGCAAATAAATCACTTGAGCCTCAGGAAGCTAACACTTGAAGCTAAGAATTTTCCCCATACACATAATTCATACTCACTAAGCCTATTCTAATTCTTGTAATTTCAGTGCCTATAATTTGCATGTAACCAGCATACAACCATCAAAGCATCATGTGTTAAAATAAAATGCACTAACTCATTTGAAATAGACATGGCTATGGACTAACACTGATGGAAATTTGAAGTTTACTTAAATTACATTTATATATAAAACACTAAATATAATCACTTTCAAAATTCAATTTGACAAAGCTTAAAGAGTGAAAGAGTGTAGAGTTTTTTTTTCCTTTTCTTTTCTTTTTTTTTTTTTTTTTACTTTTTTAAAAATCTGTGTATAGTTTATATACAATGTTAGATTTGTTTTAGGGGTAGAACGTAATGATTCAGCTTCTTTATATATTATGCTGTTCTCTCCACAAGTGTAGCTATCATCTATCACCATTTAATACTATTACAATATCATTAACTATATTCCCTGTGCTGTGCTTTTTATTCCTGCGTTATTCATTCCGTAACTGCAAGCCTGGAGTGGTGTTTTTTTGAAATACTAAATTGATAATACTGTCAAGCCATATAAGAATAATGAAACAGAAATATGTATATTTGTTTAAATACTTTTGTACTTTTTTCCTTTTGGTTATTCGTTTTTATCCTGATATATAGTCATCCATACAGTCAAGAGATAGTGTAGTCAATAAAACCAGATACAGCATAGGACAGTGTAATAGAACTATTAGGGATTTAAAAATATGTGTGAATAATATGTTAAAGTATTTTGTGAACAAGATGGGCATAATCTATAAAAATGGAGAACATTAGACATATGAACTATAAATGAGAGCCAAGTGGAAAATACAGAATTAAAAAAGGACACAGAGATGAAGGATTCTTTTGATCAGGTTGTTAGACCACAGCAGAGGAAGAATCAATTAATGTGAAGATAGGTCAAACTAAATCACCCAAAATATGGGGCGCCTGGGTGGCTCAGTGGGTTAAGCCTCTTCCTTCAGCTCAGGTCATGATCTCAGGGTCCTGGGATCCAACCCTGCACTGGACTCTCTGCACAGCAGGGAGCCCGCTCCCCACCACCCCGCCACTGCCTCTCTGCCTACTTGTGATCTCTCTCTGTCAAATAAATAAATAAAATCTTTATAAAAAAGAAAAATCACCCAAAGTAACACAAAAAAGAAAAAGAAAAAAAAAACAAAGATGAATGTTTAAAGAAGAACAGAGTATTCAGGAGCTATGGCCCAATATCAAGCATATTAACATATATGAAAATGGTGTCCAAAAAAAGACATTGAAGAAAACAGAATAGAAAAGAAGAAATATTTGAGGTACCTGTAAAGGTGGAGGTGAGATAGAAATATTATATGATGAAAGGAATGAAATTGGACTAGATAGATATTAATATTTATTAATATCAATATTTATACCTATAAAAATAAATATTGTATCTATAGATACAGGTATAGGAATATGAAGAGAGAGAGATGCAAGCCAGAGGACAATGGAGCGTTATCTTTAAATTGCTGAAAGAAAAGTTTGTCAATGCAAAATTTTATATAAGAAGAATATGTTCAAAAATGGAAACTACACTTCTAGTCTGGCAAGATGGAATAGCTCCATTTTTCCCAATTGCAACCTCTTAAAAATACAAAACCCTGGGTATAACATAAAAAAGGGATCATAGGAAGACTGAAAGTTGGAAGGAAGAAAATGGGCTTGAGAAACACCATGGTGGTATGTTCCTGGATTTTCTTATTATTTCCCATATATCCTCAACAGATTATTGCAGGAGCCTCCAACCTGGAAACATCAATAGACAAAGCAAAAAAATAAAAACAAGAACACAAGCAAAACAGAGCTTAAACTCCAGGAAAAACCCATTCCTTCTGGTCAAAAGGCTAGAAATTGGGGAATTCTAATAAATAGAAAATCTCCCTATTAGTACCTACTTCACTCTAGTCAAACACCAAACAAAAAACTACCCCTCTACACAGTTTCAGGGAGGAACGAATAACTAATTTTCCATCCTTCTCTGCTCACTCTACAATAGCAGATTACAGCACTATGAATCAATCATCCTGTAGATAGTGTTGGTGGGCACTGATCTGCATTCTCACTTGACAGAAGCAGGAGTCGCTCAAATAAAGAGATAGTGTTAGTGGAAATAAACAGGGATGTGATTTCCCATTCCCCCATTAGCCAGTAACACTTAATAAGGCCATGCAAGGCAGGATTAGTCAGCCATTTGGTGTCCTCTTAACGTTAGAGTCAGCAGGGTTGAGAGGAGCTGGTTTTGTACCCCCGTGTGGCATCAGCAAGGCTTATATGGAGGTGATGGTGCAAAATGTGGCTAGTCAGTGCTCCAGTTCTCTTCCCTTTGCTGTCCAGTATCAGCAGGAGCAAGGGAAAGCTGAGCTTCCATCTTTATCTGGCATCAACTAGATAGGATGAGGTGGTAGAAGGTGGAGCTATTTCTGATTTCTTTAAGATAGTTGATGAAGGGAGTTCCGGGAAATTGGAAGGGGAGGTGAACCATGAGAGACTATGGACTCTGAAAAACAATCTGAGGGGTTTGAAGGGGCGGGGGGTGGGAGGTTGGGGTACCAGGTGGTGGGTATTAGAGAGGGCACGGATTGCATGGAGCACTGGGTGTGGTGAAAAAATAATGAATACTGTTATGCTGAAAATAAATAAAAAATAAATTTAAAAAAAAGATAGTTGATGACCTAAAACAAACAAAAAAAGTAGCAGTGAATTGTGGGAACTTTAACATGTATAGAAGTAAAGTGTACAATAGTAACACAAAGAATAGGAAGGTAACATTTAAATTATACTGTTGCAAGATTCCAAAAATTCTACTTTAAAGTTGTATAATTTATTATAGTGTTGATTCTGATAAATAAAAGGTATACATCATAAACCCTAAAACAACTCCTAAAAGTAGACAGTAATATAACAAGACAGTAATAGGAAAAGTATAATAATAATCAATTATTTTAATTTACCAAAAATGGTGGGAAAATAAGAGAACAAAAGAGATGGGATAAATAGAAAATAAGTAGCAGGATGATAGACCATAATCTAATCATTTTGATAATTTCATGTGATATAAATTTTTTATTAACAAGAATTTTCTGATTGGATAAAAAAGGAAGATCCAACTAAATTCTATCTACAAAACACCTGTTAATATAAAGGCACATATAGGTTAAAAGTGAAAGAATAGAAGAAGATACATCATGTAAATACTGATTTAAAAAGCTCACGTTGCTATGTTATATCAGACAAAGCAAATATCAGTCCAAGACTATTTCCAGGTGTAAAGAAGACCATTGCGTATAATAAATAAGTCAAATTATCAAGAAGAGATGACAATCTTAAGTATGCATATATCCAGTAAAAGAGTTTCAAATATTCTAAAGAAAATTGTTAGACTCAAAAGGAAAAAGAAACAAAGGTAAAATTCTAGTTGAGCACTTTAATATTACTCTCCTGTTACCTACTGTAATTGATATAATAAGCTGACAAAAAACACAGCGTATTTGAACACTACAATCAACCAAATTGACCTAATTAATATTTATAGAATAGCTCTTTCCCAAAATAAGAAGGTGCATTCTTTTCAGCGATATAACCCATATTTCAAGCCAGGAAATTTTTTCAACAAATTTAGAATGAGTGAAATAATACAAAGGTATTCTTTGTCAACAATGGAGATAAGTTAGAAAGAGCAGAAAGATATCTACAAAATTCTAATATATTTGGGAATTAAATAACACTTTAAATAACCCATCATCCCATATGAAATCAACAGGGAAATTAGAATGTATTTTAATGGAATGAAAATGAAGCAAACAATCCTACAAAACCATATCAAAATTTGTGAGATGCAGCTAAAACAGTATTGAGAGGGAAATTTGTATTATTAAATTATTTTATTAAAAAAGAAAATTTAAGAAATTAGAGTCTGGGTGGAGTACCAACATGGATTAGTCAGTTTAGCCTCTGACTCTTGATTTTGGCTCAGGTCATAATCTCAAGGTCTTGAGATTGAACTCCATGTTGGGCTCCACACTTAGCACCAGTCTGCTTGTCCTTGTCCTCTCCTCACTGACGCTCTCTTTCCCCCACTAAAGCTCTTTTCCTTTCTCTCTATCAAATAAATAAAATTTAAAAAAGAAAAGAAAAGAAATTATAACCTGGAAAGAAGACCAAATTAAATCTAAAGCTATCAGAAGGAAGGAAACATTAAAGATAAAACAGAAATCAAAGAAATAAGAAGAAAATAGGCAATCACTTCTCGGCCTTTTGGCTAAGATCAAGTGAAGAAGAAAATAGGCAATAACAGTAAAAATAATAGGGAAAAAAATCAATGAAACCAAAATATGCTTGTTGAAAAAAATATGATTGACAAACCTGCATAGGCTAGTCAAGATAAAAGAAAAACTCTAAATTCCCTGTATCAGGAACACAGGGGGACACATGAGTGGCTCATTCCGTTAAGTGTTTGAATCTTGATTTCAGCTCAGGGCATGATCTGAGGGTCATGAGATGGAGCCCCACATCCAGCTCTTCATTGAGCATGTAGCCTGCTTAAGATTCTCTCTCTTCTTCTGCCTACCTGACACCCCCCCACCCCACAAAAAAAGGAATTAAAAAATGGGACATAAGTGCAAGGCTTTTACAGATGTTAAAAGTATATCAAAGAAATATTATTAACAACACAGTGCCTGTATATTTGATAAATTAGGTAAAGTGGACAGATACTTTCAAAGATTTAAACTTTCAAAGCTCACTTAAAAAATTTAATAGCTTGGTATTTTCCTAAAGCATTACATTTTTAGTTTAAAATTTTCCTTTAAAGAAAACCCCAGGCTCAGATGCTTCTCCAATAAATTTTTCTAAATATTTAAAGGAAAAATATGGTCAATTCTACATACACTCTTACAGAAAATTGAAGTGATAAGAATTGTAAAATAAGGCAGCATTGTGTTATACTAAAACCAAACAGAAAACTTTTAAGTGAGACCTCAGACAAATATATCTCATGAACACAGACATAAAACTTCTTAACAACATACTAGTATACTAAATCATGAATATAGAAAAAGTATAAATATATTATGACCAAGTTAAGTTTGTAATACAATGTTTTGTTTATATCCCAAAGTTAAACACTAGATTCCATCTAACAGACACAAAGTGGAAAGCATGTGATCATCTCAATAAATGCAGAAAAAGCACTTGCCAAAATACAACATACATTCATAGAAAAACCAAACTAAACCCAAACAAAATGACTCAGTGTATCAGGAAGAGAGGATAACTCCTTCATCCTGATAAAGGGCATATACTAAAAACTCCTAATACCGTAGTAAAGGAAAACAGAGTATTCTGTCTTTGAAACTGGGAATAAGCCTTCTGTTCTCTCCACTTTTACTTTATATTGGATGTTCTGGCCTGTGCTAAAAGGCGAAAAAAAACAGAAATAGAACCCATATAGTTTAGAAAAGATATATGATAATTTACGTGGAAATTCCTAAAATATTTTATAAAAGGATACAAGAACTAAGTGAGTTTAGCACTATTGCAGGGTTCAAGGTCTATAAACAAAATTCAATTATGTGTATTTGTATGTATATATATATGTACTTATATATAATTATCTACCATTACACATGCATATGTACATTATATACTTATATATAATTATCTATATGTATATACATATATGAAGCATTGTGTGTATATATACACACACACACATACACACAGAAAATAAAGCAAATGCTGGACTTTGACATTTTAAAAATATACCATTTATAATAACTTTCAAAACCACAAACACTTAGAGATAAATTTAACAGAACATTTGCAGGATTTTTAACCTGAAAACTAGAAAACATTGTGGAGATAAATTAACTAAGCCTCATACATTAATTAATGTGTTACTAAGCCAGAGACAGTAATTAACAATATATGGAGACATACTGCCTGTTCATAGATCAGAAGACTAAATAGTGATAACTGTTATTTCTTTCCAGTTTGACCTATAGATTCTAAGTGAACCCAATCAGAATCCCAGCAGACATTTCTATAACAATTGACTATCTAATCATGAAATATATCTGATATTGTAAAGGATCATGAATACCCCAAGTAATTTCGGGAAAGAACACAGTTGGAAGATTTATATTACTTAAGTTCAAGACTTGCTCTAAAGTTGCACTATCCAAGAAGTGAATTATCAGTGTAAAGATATACATATAGAATAATCCAAATTAATAGAAATTGCAAAAATAGACCTACATAAAAATGGACAACTTATTTTCAATATAGATATGAAGGGACTGCACTTAGGAGTGGATATAGATAGTCCTTTCAATGAATAATAGTGGAAGCATTGGACATCCATATGGCAGAAAACTAAAAATATTACATCACTCCATATATAAAAATTAACTTGAATAATCATAGAATTAGGGTAGCTGGCACCATGAGACTTCTATAAGAAAATAAAGGAGAATATCTTAATAACTTGGGTTTAGCAGAGTTCTTAGGACAAAAAAAGATCACAAGTCAAAAATAAAAGGTAGTAAATTATAGTTTATAAAATTAAAAACTGCTCTTCTTCAAAAGATGTTCAGAAGATAAAAAAGTCACATTTTTTGCAAAAAAAATTGCAAAATACACATCTGATTTCAAACTTATATCCTGAATATATAAAGAAATCTGACAACTCAGTATTAATAGGATGTTACCCAATAAAAAATAAGCAAATTATGTGAATAGCTCCTTTGCCAAAGAAATTATTTTAATGGCAAAAATACATATGGAAATATGCACAAAATTATTAGTTTTAGGAAAATGGAAATTAAAACTGTAATGAGATACCACTATATACCTACTAGAAAAGCTACAATTTAAAAAACTGACAATTTCAAGTGCTGCTGGAGATGTGGAACATCTAGAAATCTCATACAGTGCTGAGAGAATGTTAACCATTGTTACAGGATAAATTGCATGACCTTAATTGGAAATAAGATTGCAGATGTAATGAGTTTAGATGAGGTCACTGGGTTAGACCTAAACCAATATGCCTGTCCTTATAAAAAAGAAAATTAGTATACAAAGACAGGCATAGAGGGAAGATGATGGGAACAGACATACAGAGAAGATGGTCATCTACAAACCAAGGAGAACCCCTTAAATAGTCCTTTCCCTTATAGCCCTCAGAAGCTGATACTTTGATTTCTGTATTCTGGCCTTCAGAATTATGAAACAATACATTTTCTATTGTTTAAGCCACTCAGTTTGTGATACTTCGTTACAGCAGTAATAGCAGACTATTATAACCATTCTGGAACATAGTTTGGTCATTTCTTTAAAAAAAAAAAAAGATAAACTTGGGGCACCTGAGTGGTTCAGTCATTTAAACTTCTGCCTTCAGCTTAAGTCATGATCCCAGGGGAGCTTTCTTCTCCCTTTCCCTCTGCGTGCTTCTCCCCCTGCTTGTTCTCTCTCTCCCTCTCACACTCTGTGTCAAAGAAATAAAATTTAAAAAAAAAAAAAACTTACCATACTAATTTAAAGTACCACTCATGGATATTTATCCAAGATAATGGAAAATATATATTTGTACAATGACCTGTACGAGAATGTTCATAGCAGCTCTTTATAATAACCCTGAACTGGAAACAGCCAGTTTATCAATTGATGAATATATAAACTAATCATAGTTTATCTGTAGAATGGAACATTACTTAGCAATAAAGTGGAAGAAACTCCGAACACATGCAAAATATGTAGATAAATCTCAGTTGTATTCTGTTAAATGAGACAAGTCAGACACAAAGGCTGTGGACTGCATGATTTATGTGGGAAAGGCACATTTATAGGGACAGAGAACAAAGTGATGATTAAAAAATTCTGGATGGAGAAACCAAAGTTGTGATACAGTATATGGGAAATAGTTGAGAGAATCTAGCCCAAAACAGGATACTGTTTTTGATCAGGGGAAAACTACATATGCCTCATATAGATAATGTACATTTGGTGGAAAAACTAAAAATGGTTACGGAAAAACAATGATGGAGCTGGATTTACTCCACTAGCTCTTCAAAAATTGTTAGCTTAGTCAAGTAAAATTTTATGAGGGTCCAGTTTCTTCATTGGAATAATGAAAGAAGTAGGGGTAATAATATATAAATTCTGTGCCATGTAGCAAGATAGTCTCAGATCCCAAAATGTAAGCTGCCTGCATTTATCGCTGTAACCTGATATAGTCAAGGGATAGGAGTGACCTGTTAGGTCTTACAGAACACAAATAAAGATGGTGAAATGTGGTAGGGATACAGCACACTTTAAAGAGATATGGCAAGTTTTGCAAACAAACTTAACTATGACAGTGTCACCAAAAAAAAAGCTTAAAGAATTTTAAGGAGAAATATATTTCAAATAAGAAAACAATGACACCACCTTACTCTATAGTAAAGAGCCCATACTGGAGTGTTACCCTCAGTTTGAGAATCACTTTTAAAATGCTGTAGACACAGCATGACAACTTAGGGAAGATTGGGCATAGTATTGAAGGGACTCCAAACCATACCATACTTTTTTTCTATCCTCTATTTCCAAGGGGAGCAGGCCATCTTTAAATACTTAAAATGTTGAGGCACCTGGGTGGCACAGTCAGTTAAGCAACCAGCTCTTGATTTTGGCTCACAAAGTGATCTCAGGGTTGTGAGATCAAGCCCCCACCTCGGGCTCCAAGCTCAGCATGAGCCTACATAAGACTCTCTCTCCCTTGGGCACCTGAGTGACTCAGTTGTTAAATGTCTGCCTTCGGCTCAAGTCATGATCCCATTGTCTTGGGATCAAACCCCACATTGGGCTCCCCGCTCAGCGGGAAGCCTGCTTCTCCCTCTCCCACTTCCCCTGCTTGTGTTCCTTCTTTCACTGTGTCTCTCTGTGTCAAATAAATAAATCAAATCTTCCTGAACCCATGAAGCAAATAGTATATTATATGTTAATAAAAAAATAAATCAAATTAAAAAGAAAAGGACTGTCCCTCTCCCTCTGCCTTCCCCTCTCCTCAAATAAATAAATAAAATAGAGGGATTAGTCTTTATTTATCTGTCAGATAAATAAACTCTCCGCTGAGCAGAGAGCCTGATTCAGGGCTCAATCCCAGGACCCTGGAATCATGACCTGAGCCGAAGGCAGAGGCTTTAACCTCTGAGCCACCCAGGTGCCCTGGGATTATTCCTTAATTGGCTGTGACCTGAAGTTCTTAAACTGGGGTCAGTGCTTATAGACAAACATAGTTTTAGGCAAACTTTTTGTTGTTGCATTGTCTAAAGATAAATACAGTTCCTTGAAGAACTGGATAAAAACCATATCACTGGGGTTATTTAAGCATGGGATGTATGGTCATGTGTTAATGTGAATTTATGAGAATCAAATGAGTAGTTGGAATAGATCAGATTCAAGGTTCTTTTCAATACAAAGTTTCTATGATTCCCCAATAATTCTTTTGAGCTACATAAGTACAAGCAAGTGTGGATATTAATGGAAGACAAATTTCAGCTCAAGATAAGTAAGAACTTCCTAAGAATTATGGTTGTACAATGAACTGGTATGTTCTTTCAACAGTAAGCCTCATTCCCTACGAGAGGAAATGTCAAGGTGTATTCACTGTTTAAGATCATTTGTAGGTCCCCTGCATGCTATTAAAATTGGAATATTCTTCCTGGCATTAGACCCATTCTGGAAGACCTGCTCTATCAATCTCTATTTATATCTGTTCCCCAAGTCAGGGTTTCTACAGTAGAAAAATTAGTATTTCTATGACTGTTTACATAGTTTCCATCATTGTAACTCTGATTATAGCATTCTCCTGTAGAGGAATACCTTCTTTTTTTCTTTTTTCCTTCTGTGCAAATCTTATACATTTGTCAAAAACAGTTCAAATTTCATTGACACTCTCCCTGACTGATCTCATCTTTCTGCTTTTTTTTTTTCCTCTGCAGAATGCTAGCTGCTTCATAAATCTCTCCAAGACAAAATCAATTGTTTCTAATACGTTCCTATGTGTTTATCCTCCACCCTCAGTCTGTGGTCAGAACCAGATCTTCATACAAGATCTTATACCCGTCAGAGCACCTGTAGCACAATTTGACACTGAACAGATACTTGGGAAATGCTTGTTGTTGCTCTTAAGAGTGTCCTAGGAGTCTAATAATATCCATTCTCTGAATGATCTCAGGAATCTCATTGTTACTTAATGCGTATGCTATTACTTCTTCTGCCTGTTAATTACATAACAACCCTAATTCAGTGTGAGAGAGAATTACACAAGGGTGAAAATATTGGGAGGTAGAGATCATTGAGGACCATCTTAGAGGCTTGCCAACACACACTCTTATTAAATGTTTTATATAATCAAATTTATGAAGTGATTTTTTATTATGTGTGCTTCATAAAACTGTAGAATAATAACAGGAACAAAAAAAGATGGAGCTATCTTAGTGATTTTCCTTTCAATTTTATATATTTTTAAGATTTTATTGAATTAATCAAATTTCCTCATATTTTGATGATTTAATGAAAACTGGAAAAATTGGAAAAAATAAAGAAAATTGAATAACGAAAAGAATAAAGAGTTTAATGAGGTTTCTTCAAATTTCTTTCTATATTTTTAATATGAATTACACTGTTATTTAATAAAGCAGAAATTTAAGAGTTTAGATTTAATTAAGACAGACGAGATGATTTTGTTTGACCAGTGTTGAGAGAGAACTAAATGTACTTTTCTGATGATAGTTGTAAAAGTTAAATATTTTTTTCTAGAATCTTGAGATTCTTTTTCATCATCAATGAAAAAGTACTTTTTAAGAAAATAATTTTTTGAAGACTTATTTATCTATTACACACACACAGACACACACACACACATGTTGGGCACAGCAAAGATGGCGCTGGCCTGCCTTCTCTTCCGGCTAGAAAAGGCGCCACCGTGGCAGTATTGGCGCCAACGTGGCGGTTTCGGTTCCGCATATCTCTGATATTTCCTCCTCTCGCCCAACACACCCTACCCAGTTACTGACTACGTAACCAAACCCCATAGGCTCTCTCCCCGCTGACCTCATTTCCCATCCCCTACCCAATATAAGCTGCAACCCCGCTCAATAAAGTGAGATCCTGCTTCGACAGATCCCCCAAGTCTGGTGTGGTTCGTTAATGCACCTGGACTCGCGACACTCGCCATCCCGCTCAGCCCCAAGGGGAGCTACCGGCTGGCCCGGATGCTCTCCTCGTGCCTGTCGGCCAGCAAAACCTACCGGAGTCCGACACACACACACATAACATGGGGGGAGAGTCAGAAGGAGAGGGAGAGAGAGAATATAAAGCAGACTCCCCACCAAGCACAGAGCCCAATGTGGGGATTGATCCCAAGTTGTTGAGATCATGACCTGAGTTAAAATCAATAGTCAGGGGCGCTTGGGTGGCTCAGTGGGTTAGGCCTCTGCCTTCGGCTCCGGTCGTGATCCCAGGGTCCTGGGATCGAACCCCGCATCGGGCTTTCTGCTCTGCGGGTAGCCTGCTTCCTCCTCTCTCTCTGCCTGCCTCTTTGCCTACTTGTGATCTCTGTCAGATAAATAAAGAAAAAATCTTAAAAAAAAAAATCAATAGTCAGACATTTAACACACTGAGCCCACCCAGGTGCCCCAAGAAAATAATTTTGAATAATGAATGAGGATAAAAATGATGAAAACTGTAAAATGTTGCTTTAAAACATGTAATCAAATTTCAAATGTTATCTGAGCTAAAATATTTTGGTTATATAAAATTATAAGTTGATAATAGTCTTAGCATTATTGACTTTCATAAACTTTAACATAGACCCTCTTGAATCTAAATTTCTCTCCATTGCAAGTCTTTATTGATGAATGTCCAAATCTTTCCTCTTTCATGTAAGTTGATCATCCTAACTGAAGATGCTTACTTTACTCCACATCCTACTTCACTTGTTCTCTAATACTACTTATACAGATATCATTTTCTATATATCTGTTCTCTTTTATATTTTTGTGTGTAACATTTCATCTTCCTACCTAGAATGCCATCTCCTGGAGATGGGCAGTTCTGCTCCTCACACCTACACTGTGCCTAGTCATGTCCGGTTTCCACAAATGGTTTTTGAAATGAAATGTCCTGCCTTTACTCCAGATTTTACCCAAAATGTAGAGTTTCCTTTGTACATATAAGTGAGTTTAGTTAAATTGCTGCTTCTGTTATACAATTAATCCCTTATTGACCTTTTTTTTTTTTTTGGTAATAGGATATTTCTATAACCATCAGTGATACTCTACTGTGCAGTTTTTATGCAATAATATTAATATATTATTCTAGCTGGAAATGCTTCCTGAGCCATCAAAGATATATTACATTGTATTCAGCTTGCTGTAGTATTATGCAATTATATTTTTTTAGCTTTAATGGAAAATTTATGTACAATAATTCAGTATCCTTTATCCTTCCTCAGAAAACCCTATCCAGGTTTGTATTTGTGAACTATCCTCTTCATTTCTTAGTCCTTGTGTTTCAGAAGGATTTCACTCCTGGCTGGTAGAGGATAGTTTCTAGGCTCAGACCAATGAGATTATCATTTGGTAATCCAGTTAAGTGATAGTCATCACACAATCATACTGTCAAAATCAGTAAGAAATAAAATGTATCTAAAAAGGTATTCTTATTTTTCCCTTATGAGATTTGATGTGGAAAGAATGCAAGGTGAATTTACTCCCATATCTTTATAGCAATAAGAGAAATGCCCAACATAAACAAGCCAACATAAAGAATTGAGCCAAGAGAGAAAGAAACTGGGTTTTCTTATCATTTGAATCCCTGGTTTTGGTTTCATGCAGAAATCAAATACCAAATCTTCCTACTGCTCAAGATGGGAGCATATTAACTATATACAAATGGCTAAATAATTGTAATATTTCTATTATTGGTATTTGTAATCTGATAAATGCCTCCCCTTGGTGTTTTGAGGGCTTTGTGTATCTTTTTTTTAATTAATTAATTTGTTTATTTTTATTTCTTTTCAGCGTAACAGTATTCATTGTTTTGCACCACACCCAGTGCTCCATGCAATATGTGCCCTCCTTAATATCCACCACCTGGCTCCCCCAACCTCCCACTCCCACCCCTTCTTCTTTTATAGAACCTCTTAGCTAAACAGGTCAAACTCCATACCTGTTAGTTTTTTTCTATCTGATTTAACCTATCAGATAATTATCAATCACTGATATGCTCTAGCTGTGGTCATTTGCTAAAAACTGTTGGCGGTTTCAGATACTTAGTAGCATATAAGGACATTTTCTTCCTACACAACTATTTCTTAGTAACTTGACTGAACTCTAGAAATGAAGATGTGACTTTTATCTGGGATAGGCCTAGGAATTATCTATCTATGATCAATACGCAGTTGGTTTTTGGCAAAGAGATCTATGAACCTTGATCATTACAGTGCATTCAGCTCTGTATCACATTCAGCATCAGGTCGGGCCAACTCATTCTATACTCCATATATATTTATATTTACTTTGTCTTACATTTAATTTGCATTTAACTTGCATGAGGTCAAAACACACATAGTATATTAGGGTTCTCCAAAGAAACAGAAGAAATAAGATGTATATATATACATAAAAAGATATTTATTTTAATGAATTGTCTCATGCAATTGCTGAGGCTGGCAAGTCAGAGTCTACTGACAGAATACTCCAGCCAAATTGACATAAAAATTAACTATCACAGACTTGATAATAAGACCATGAAAACTTTAACATGAAATTCATAGAACATGGTTTGTTTCATATTAGCTTTGCCTTCTTTGATATCCTTAATCTCTGCTTACATTTATTTGCATTTTTAATTATTTGATAATTAAGTTTGCTATTGACCCTCGTCAATAAACTGTCTCCCTATAATAAATTGCAAAGGTCATATTATGTTATCACTTCTATCAAATCAACTCTGGGTTTAGTGTTCAACATATGTTTCTCTTGCCCAAATAAATTCCTGAAGTAATATCACAGAGATTGACACAAATATACAGGATTCTGCCCTAAAATGTCCACAAAGTGTTTAGAGTCTTAATAGGTCATTGGCTAAGGCCTGATGAAATTTTAAAAGGGCAAAATCTTATGTCTAAAGAATATCTTAGTTTTTATAGTTTACACTTCTTAAAGAATTCACAATCATTTGAATTTTTAACTTTTTCATAAATCTAATTTCACTACTATTTCAACCTACTATAAATACTGTATTAAAAATAACTAGAGTGAATTTAACATTTCCCATGTAATGATTTTCTGGGTTCATTACGTTTTACTAGAGCAGAACTTTGATGTAACAGATAGGTGTAAACATCTAAACATCTAATATCAAGATCTCCTGGAGAAATGATTGCTTTCCTGGTGATAAACAGGTTTATCCAACTTTTATCAAAGTTCAAGGTATAGTTCAAGACCTCAAAGAAAATTGTACCTTCCAACCTTATGGAGGTGAATTTCCTGCTCTTTAACTATCTTTTAATTTGTCTTCCTTTAATGCAATCTTTATTATATCTTCAATTGCATGATCTTATGCTTTAGAACAGTTTGGAAGAAAGTTTCTAGGAAATAAGTCTACCTGCTGCACTGAATAACGGTATTTCCTCAGTCATATCACATCTGTGATGCCACTTAACACCTGCACCATACTTACATTGGCAAATTGCTGTTGCCTGTTCTGTGACTTAATGGCACAGAATATACAGCATATGTTGGTAATTCTTTTGTAATATGTTTGAAAATGTGCATACAAATGAATCCTCTTCAGGTGCAAGAGCATGAATTTATAGTCCAATTAACAGTTTGAGCTCACACCTGCTTTAAATACCACATAGGCTGTGTTTTAATTACAAGGTATGCAGTGAGACCACCGAAAGTCTCTATTCCATATGTAGTCTAAAGAACGGAAGCAGAATCCAATTCCAAGCTTTGAGCCTTGTTTTCAAGGCCTATGCATTTTACATTTAAGAGATAAATATAGTTCTTATAGACAACTTAAATACCCAAGGAATTAAAAAATAAAACACCATGTATTTTAAATAACAGAAGAAAAAATGAAGATGGGCTAAATGAGTATTTTTTATTGAGGTAAAATTTATTGAGGTATATTACATTATACTAGTTTCAGGTGTTCAGCATAATAATTCAGTATTTGTATACACTCCAGAGTGATTACCACAATAAATCCAGTTATCATCCATCACCATATAGTCCTCTCCCTTCAACATATCACCTACGCCCCATCTCCTTCTCCTCTGGTAACCACCAATCAGTTCTCCATGTATATCAGTTTTGTTTTGTTTGTTCTTTTGCTGTTTGTTTTTAGAGTACATATACAAGTGAAATTATATGGCATTTGTCTTTCTCTGATGGTCTTATTTCATTTGGCATAGCAAGGTCCATCATGTTGTCACAAATGGCAAAATTATATCCTTTATTATAGCTGATTAGTATTTCATTGGGCAGAGAGTATCTGTGTGTGTGTGTGTGTGTGTGTGTGTGTGTGTGTGTGTGTTGTATCACATCTTTATCTTTTCATCCACCAGTGGACACTTAGGTTGTTTCTGTATTTTGGCAATTGTAAATAATGCTGCAGTGAACATTGGAGTGCAAATATCTTTTCAAATTAATGTGTTTTTTTTTTCAGATAAATAACTAGAAGTGAAATAACTAGATCTTATAGAAATTCTATTTTGAATTTTTGAGGAACCGCTATTCTGTTTTCCATAGTGGCTCTACCAGTTTACATTCTGATGAATAGTGTATTAGGGTTCCCTTTAATTTTGATTGATTAAAAATAGAATTCACAAACCATAAGTGACTCTTAATCTCAGAAAACAAACTGAGGGTTGCTGGGGGGAGGGGGTTTGGGAGAAAGGGGTGGGATTATGGACATTGGGGAGGGTATGTGCTTTGGTGAGTGCTGTCAAGTGTGTAAACCTGGTGATTCACAGACCTGTACCCCTGGGGATAAAAATATATGTTTATAAAAAATAAAAAATTTAAAAAAAAGAAATGGAAAAAAATAGAATTCAATACCTAGGAAGAATTAGATTCTTACTTTTGACTCCATAAATTTCTGGAATCTGTACTTCTTATTTGTATAGTTCAACATTTCTGACCTGGCTTATAGAAATAGTTCCATAACTAGCTTTGTAAATATCCTCCCTCATATCCACCAGCAGTGTGTACATTATTGCTACATATCCTTACATATCCTTACCAACACTAAAATCTACAGACTTTTAAATCTTTGTCAACATTTCGATTACATTAACATGGTCTTAATTGACATGTCTCTAATTCTGATATGGTATTCATATGATGATTGGCCATTCTTTTTTCCACTTTTATGACATGCTTTCTGTCTGTTTGTTCACATGCCTTTTGCTCCTTTTAAATGGGGTTGTCATTGATTTGAAGAAATGTTTTATGCTTTACATACCAAATTATTTTGTGGTTATGTTAATTGAAATAGTTTCTCCCAGGTTCTACCTCATCATTTAATTATCTCTGTAGTCTTTTCATGAATAACAAAACAATTTTAATGTAGCAAATTTATTAATATTTTCCTTCATATATAATTAATTTTCCCTCATACACCAATATTTTATATAAACTCTTGTCTTAACCCAAAGTCCTAAAGCTATTATTTTATTTCCTTCTAAAAATTGCAAAACATTTCTTCTCATTGTTCATCTCTTCTTCTATCTGGAATTTATTTATTAGTTTGGTGTGAGGCAGAAAACCAATTTCATTTTTTCTCTCAAATAAGTATTATCTCAGTATTAGTAAATAATAGTAAATAAATAGTATCCCATTTTTATTGCATTTATTGCTCTTTTCCTGACACTTTTGTTGTACTACAAGTTTCCATGTAGAGGGTATATGTATATAAATACATATATGTATTAATGTGGTTTTTTTTTTCAGATAAATGACTAGAAGTGAAATAACTAGATCTTATAGAAACTCTATTTTGAATTTTTGAGGAACCGCTATTCTGTTTTCCATAGTGGCTCTACCAGTTTACATTCTGATGAATAGTGTATTAGGGTTCCCTTTAATTTTGATTGATTAAAAATAGAATTCACAAACCATAAGTGACTCTTAATCTCAGAAAACAAACTGAGGGTTGCTGGGGGGAGGGGGTTTGGGAGAAGGGGGAGGGATTATGGACATTGGGGAGGGTATATATTTGTATATAAATATAAAATCAGAACCTGCTACGAGCTTCTGATCTAATGGTCTCCATCCCTCTACCAAGACACCACTGCATTTATTAATAGAGTTTTATTAAAAATAGTTTTGGTAACTGACAGAACAAGTTTCCACACCTTATTATTTTTCAAGAGAAACATGGGAAAAAAAGAGAAACATGGATATTTTTGATATGTCTTAATATAGCTATTTTAGGGTCAGCTTCTCAAATTATTAGACATGTATGTGACTTTTTGTTTTATTTATTTAAATTAGAGCTGAATGACATCTATATATAAATTTGTAGATACTTGCATTTTATGACCATTTCTTTTTTTTTTTTTTAATTTTTATTTTTTATAAACATATATTTTTATCCCCAGGGGTACAGGTCTGTGAATTACCAGGTTTACACACTTCACAGCACTCACCAAAGCACATACCCTCCCCAATGTCCATAATCCCATCCCCCCTTCTCCCAAACCCCCTCCCCCCAGCAACCCTCAGTTTGTTTTGTGAGATTAAGAGTCACTTGTGGTTTGTCTCCCTCCCAATCCCATCTTGTTTCATTGATTCTTCTCCTATCCACTTAAGCCCCCATGTTGCATCACCACTTCCTCATATCAGGGAGATCATATGATAGTTGTCTTTCTCTGCTTGACTTATTTCGCTAAGCATGATACGCTCTAGTTCCATCCATGTTGTCGCAAATGGCAAGATTTCATTTCTTTTGATGGCTGCATAGTATTCCATTGTGTATATATACCACATCTTCTTGATCCATCCATCTGTTGATGGACATCTAGGTTCTTTCCATAGTTTAGCTATTGTGGACATTGCTGCTATAAACATTCGGGTGCACATGCCCCTTTGGATCACTACATTTGTATCTTTAGGGTAAATACCCAATAGTGCAATTGCTGGGTCATAGGGCAGTTCTATTTTCAACATTTTGAGGAACCTCCATGCTGTTTTCCAGAGTGGCTGCACCAGCTTGCATTCCCACCAACAGTGTAGGAGGGTTCCCCTTTCTCCGCATCCTCGCCAGCATCTGTCATTTCCTGACTTGTTGATTTTAGCCATTCTGATTGGTGTGAGGTGATATCTCATTGTGGTTTTGATTTGTATTTCCCTGATGCCGAGTGATATGGAACACTTTTTCATGTGTCTGTTGGCCATCTGGATGTCTTCTTTGCAGAAATGTCTGTTCATGTCCTCTGCCCATTTCTTGATTGGATTATTTGTTCTTTGGGTGTTGAGTTTGCTAAGTTCTTTATAGATTCTGGACACTAGTCCTTTATCTGATATGTCATTTGCAAATATCTTCTCCCATTCTGTCAGTTGTCTTTAGATTTTGTTAACTGTTTCCTTTGCTGTGCAAAAGCTTTTGATCTTGATGAAATCCCAATAGTTCATTTTTTCCCTTGCTTCCCTTGCCTTTGGCGTTGTTCCTAGGAAGATGTTGCTGCGGCTGAGGTCGAAGAGGTTGCTGCCTGTGTTCTCCTCAAGGATTTTGATGGATTCCTTTCGCACATTGAGGTCCTTCATCCATTTTGAGTCTATTTTTGTGTGTGGTGTAAGGAAATGGTCCAATTTCATTTTTCTGCATGTGGCTGTCCAATTTTCCCAGCACCATTTATTGAAGAGGCTGTCTTTTTTCCATTGGACATTCTTTCCTGCTTTGTCGAAGATTAGTTGACCATAGATTTGAGGGTCTATTTCTGGGCTCTCTATTCTGTTCCATTGATCTATGTGTCTGTTTTTGTGCCAGTACCATGCTGTCTTGATGATGACAGCTTTGTAATAGAGCTTGAAGTCCGGAATTGTGATGCCACCAACGTTGGCTTTCTTTTTCAATATCCCTTTGGCTATTCGAGGTCTTTTCTGGTTCCATATAAATTTTAGCATTATTTGTTCCATTTCTTTGAAAAAGATGGATGGTACTTTGATAGGAATTGCACTAAATGTGTAGATTGCTTTAGGTAGCATAGACATTTTCACAATATTTATTCTTCCAATCCAGGAGCATGGAACATTTTTCCATTTCTTTGTGTCTTCCTCAATTTCTTTCATGAGTACTTTATGGTTTTCTGAGTATAGATTCTGTGTCTCTTTGGTTAGGTTTATTCCTAGGTATCTTATGGTTTTGGATGCAATTGTAAATGGGATTGACTCCTTAATATCTCTTTCTTCTGTCTTGCTGTTGGTGTAGAGAAATGCAACTGATTTCTGTGCATTGATTTTATATCCTGACACTTTACTGAATTCCTGTATAAGTTCTAGCAGTTTTGGAGTGGAGTCTTTTGGGTTTTCCACATATAGTATCATATCATCTGCGAAGAGTGATAATTTGACTTCTTCTTTGCCGATTTGGATGCCTTTAATTTCCTTTTGTTGTCTGATTGCTGAGGCTAGGACCTCTAGTACTATGTTGAATAGCAGTGGTGATAATGGACATCCCTGCCGTGTTCCTGACCTTAGCGGAAAAACTTTCAGTTTTTCTCCATTGAGATCTTTTTTTTTTTTTTAATAATTTTTAACAACGCTTTTCAAAGTGTCTCTGTAAAAGTCTTAAATATCCTTTGTAAGATTTATTCCGGGTTCCTTTTTGTTGTTTTGCTGATATTTTATTTTATTTTTAGGATTTTATTTATTTATTTATTTGAGAGAGAGCAGAGAGGGAGAGTGAGAGAGTGAAGCAGATATCCCACTGAGCAGAGAGCTCATACAGGAATCCATCCCAGGACCCTGATATCATGACCTGAGCTAAAGATAAACACCTAACTGACTGAGCCACCCAGATACCCATTGTTGATATTTAAAGTTGCATCATTTGCTGTTATTTTAGTAGACCACATTATTATTTGAAAATATTTGTGTTATTATTTCAAAATAAATACAATGAGCTCAATTCTAGAGCTGACCTGTGCAAACATGGAACATAAACCAAAAAAGATCATACCTGAGTTCCAAGCTAGTGAGATTTTAAGAGTCATTTGTTGCTGCATCGTATTTTAATTCTTTTTTCTCAACCTTCTTTTTTTTTTTAATTTTTTATTTTTTATAAACATATATTTTTATCCCCAGGGGTACAGGTCTGTGAATCACCAGGTTTACACACTTCACAGCACTCACCAAATCACATACCCTCCCCAATGTCCATAATCCCACCCCCTTCTCCCAAACCCCCTCCCCCCGGCAACCCTCAGTTTGTTTTGTGAGATTAAGAGTCACTTATGGTTTGTCTCCCTCCCAATCCCATCTTGTTTCATTTATTCTTCTTCTACCCACTTAAGCCTCCATGTTGCATCACCCCTTCCTCATATCGGGGAGATCATATGATAGTTGTGCAGCCATCAAAATAAATGAAATCTTGCTATTTGCAACAACATGGATGGAACTAGAGCATATCATGCTTAGCGAAATAAGTCAAGCAGAGAAAGACAACCTTCTTTTCTTTATTATAGTTCTCTACTGCCCAGTGCATTTTTTAGACTTTTTTTTTTTTTTTTTTGGTCAAGTAGAACTGAGCTGAGCTGGAGAGCCAAGTATAATTGCCAGAGCTAACATTTTTTTTCACCTCTGAGAACCAGTTTTCATTTCCTTGGTGATATCATATCAGAATATTTCAATCTGAAATAGTTATATTCACTGACACTTTGTCATTTTTGAATATCAATGGAGTTGATTTTGTATAATCATTTTATATAAAATTCTTTTGCTTAAGTTTCTAAGTCTAATCATTTTTTGTATTTAAAAAATTCTATGTTGATAAATATATACAATTAATAATAGTATTGTGTTTTTTTCCAAATCTTTTTGTTACTAATCTAGTATTTACTTCTCTTGTTGACTTGAGTTAAACCCTTTAATACAATGTTGAGCAGAAAAAGTGACAGTGAACTTCCATAATATTTCCTGATTTTAAAAGAAATACACCCTATATTTCTGTATTAGTAAATGTATTTGCTATATGTTTTTTCCAGATTCTCCATATCAGGCTAATAATATTTCCATCAGTAATAGTGAATACATGCTAACTTTCTATACCAATGTTACCTTAAAATACATAATACATTGGTCTAAATAAGATAGTTTTACTCTCTCAAATAACTATTGAATGACAATTTGGCATCTTTAACACATCTCAAATGACTCAAGTTGTTATTTCTAACCATTTTGTCTTGTTTTCCTCAACAAATTTTATTTTAAAAAATTTCAATTTAAACAAAAGTTGAAAAAATATTATGAAATCTATCAACATACCTATATATTCTTCACCTATGGTCAATAAATGTGAATATTTTCCTGAGTTTTATATATATATTTACATATTGCATATACATATATGTGATCTCTAAATATAAATACTCCTCTGTACTTCATACTCCTATATATGTATTATACATACTATATGTATTATTGTTTATTATTATAAATTAATACATACATACCAATTCATGCTAATCACAAAACAATTTTAATGGAACTAAAATATTCCTAAAATTATGTATTTATCTTCACCAGAATATACCATAAAGACAGTAAAGGAAAAATAACCACTAAAGGAGAAACAATAATATTAAAGCACATAACATCAAAAGATTAGCATCCAGAATATCTGTAAAGCTGTTTTAAATAAAGGAAGACAAATTGCAGCCCCTAAAATAAGCAACATCAACAAAAACAAAAGGCATTTCATAAAAGAGATAGTTTGAATGGCTAAGCAAATGAAAACATATCAACTGTATTATTATGAGAGAAATACAACATAAGATTCCCATTGATTTCCTGTATCATCCATCAGATGAACCAAAATAAAACTAAGGTATGCTAGTGTTGATGAAAATGTGGAGCAATATAGAAAATTGTATATGAACACATATGCTGGTATAACTCTAAATTGGCAAAATCAATATTCAAAATCATTCTCCATTATTTAGTAAATATGAATAAACACAAAGACTGAAAATTTCCCCTCATAGAAGCTATCCCTAGAGAAAGAGTTGCATATGTGCATCAGGAGACATACTGAAGGATAGCCAATGAAACATTGTTTTGGAAGAGCAAAAAATTGGAAAAAAGAAGCAACCCTAAAATCTCTCATCTGGCAAAACGATAAAGGCATAGTGGACATAAGGATGAAAATATATAGTGGAACACTATGTAATAGTGAAAATGAATCAATTACAGCTATATGTATCAACATAGATTTCTCCTCTAAAATAGTGTTAAATACAATTTTAAAAATGCCATTCAAATCTATTCAATATTATTTCAGTCACACAAAACTTTTTTTTTAATTCAGAGACTTGAAAATATATTGAAAAATAATTCACTATCCATGGGAAAACTATAAGAAAAACAAAGAACAATTAACATAAAATTCAGAATATTACTTTGTGAGTAAATAATGCAATCTGGAAGAAGCTCAGGGTAGGTTTAAAAGTTATTAATATTCTATTTTTAAGCTATGCATTATATGTTTATACATGTATATATGCATATACCTATAATTACAAAATTATTATATGAAAAATCTTTCCCAAATGTTATAAAATGTTTATATATGTTATTTCTTCTCTCTTGGTTGAAATAAATTAAAATTTTAAAAAATATAACTTTAGGCAGATTCGGTAATTTTTTTCACTGTATGCTATATCTGTGTGACAATTTTCTATAAATTCTGTTTTTGTAAATACTAATGGCTGATGTATCAGTGAAGAAGTTTTGAGTATTCCAAAAAAAAATGTTAAATTAGATAAATCAAGAAATGGTGTTGACACAAATTTTAGAAACTGATTTGGTCTTTTCACACTTGACTGTTCTGGGAAGAATTACAAGTGGTTATACATATAAGACTGAGGACTAATCTGTGAGAGCCAGGGTTTGCAGTTCAAACCTAAAAGACATTATTCAGTGTCTACAGCCAGAAGTCATACACTATATGTTAGCATTCACAAGTAAAATCATGCTTGTGAGGTAAATATTATTTCTAATTTACAATTTGAGACAGTGAATCTAAGACATTAAATTACCAGTTGAAGGTTAAATTACAGGTAGTAAAATCAGAATTTCAACCTCTGGCTCCCTATCTTTATCCAGTTCTCTGACATTGTGTCATTTTATTCAAGGACAGGTGGTTGAAGATGAACATCTGGAAAGATTTCATCCTGGCCTTCAAGTAATCTCTGTTATTTCTGCTTGTATCATATTGATGATTCTTTTATCACAAGGTTCATCAGAATTTGCCCTTAAACTTTTCATTCCTTCAAAAAATAATGAAATACTACTTTAAAATAATACCAGTTATAAGTAGAACTGCCTTATGACCCAGCAATTGCACTACTGGGTATTTACCCTAAAGATACAAACGTAGTGATCCAAAGGGGCATGTGCACCCGAATGTTTATAGCAGCAATGTCCACAATAGCTAAACTATGGAAAGAACCTAGATGTCCATCAACAGATGGATGGATCAAGAAGATGTGGTATATATACACAATGGAATACTATGCAGCCATCAAAAGAAATGAAATCTTGCCATTTGCGACAACATGGATGGAACTAGAGCGTATCATGCTTAGCGAAATAAGTCAAGCAGAGAAAGACAACTATCATATGATCTCCCTGATATGAGGAAGTGGTGATGCAACATGGGGGCTTAAGTGGGTAGGAGAAGAATCAATGAAACAAGATGGGATTGGGAGGGAGACAAACCATAAGTGACTCTTAATCTCACAAAACAAACTGAGGGTTGCTGGGGGGAGGGGGTTTGGGAGAAGGGGGGGTGGGATTATGGACATTGGGGAGGGTATGTGCTTTGGTGAGTGCTGTGAAGTGTGTAAACCTGACGATTCACAGACCTGTACCCCTGGGGATTAAAACATATGTTATAAAAAAATAATAATAAAAAATTAAAAAAAAAATAATACCAGTTATATAGCTAATCGTTCTTAACACATCCCAGCCCCCCTTTCCCATAGGCATCAGTGAAGATAAAAATAATAATAAAGTAAAAGTCATATTTTAAAGAAAAGTAAGATTTATATTCAGCACTTTGGGAGCATCTGAGAAGATTGAAAGATTAATTGATGTTTTATACATTTTTATCTCTTCAAAATTTTACAATGAAAGATTAATGAATCTTACAAAGATCTGTGTTTCAAAGTTACATAAAATTTAAAATTTGAAAATGAACTATAGAAAAGATAAATAAGGGTAGGAAAATAAGATAAAGCCAGAAGTGAGGGTAGAAACCAAAATTTACATGATATACTGAGTTCAGTAGTGTTCCATCAAAATTCATGTCCACCGGGCTACTATGGATTCACTAGGAACCTGTGAATGTGACATTACTTGGAAATAGCATCTTTGCAGATGTAATTTTGGAATTATGATCTTTGCAGATGTAGCCAGGTTAAAATGAGATCATACTAAATAGGGGTGGAGTGGGCCGCTAAATCCAATATGACTAATACCCTTATAAGAAGAGGGAAATTTGAACATAGAGACAAGGGTCATATGGGAGAAGGCTGTGTGCAGATGGAGACAGGTTCAGGTAATGGAGGCTGCAAATCAAGGAAAGCCAAAAATTACCAGCAACCACTAGAAGCTAAAAGAGACTTCACAGAAAATGTGGCATTGATTTCAGATTTCTAGTTTCCAGAACTGTGAGAAAATAAATGTCTGTTTTAAGCCTCCTAGTTTGTATAATTTGTTATGGCAGCTCTAGGAAACTAATGCATAAGACATTCAGTCTTGTATACATATTGTACATATGTATACATATAATATAATAAATATAATATACTAATATATGCATGTATTATATATATATACAATAATGCATATAATATATTACATATATCTTACATATGTGATTATATGCATATTATTATACATACAAGATTCATGAAGAATTTTCAATAAATTCAAGGTAAATGAAGCTGAATGGAGAAATTCATTCAGAAACAAACTTGTCTTTGCTTTCTAGTAAGGGCACCAGCCTACTTATAGGACAATACTGTATCTGGTTTTTCCTCTAATTTCTTTGTCTTAGAGACACAGGTTTTTGCTTAACTAAAGTTAGCAGTACATTCTGGTTTACCTTTCTGAAAAAGGTAGGCTATTTGCCTTTATTTCTGCCTGTCATCCATGCTATTCTTTCTCTATTCATTGAAAGTTCTAATTCTGACAGGGAATTAGAGATGTTTAGGAGTAAGAGGACAGAGCATGGGGATGTCAGGGTAAATGCAGTGTGTAGAGGTTGAGGAGGAAAAGGCAAGGAATTTGTGATATAGGAGGATACAAATGCTGAGTGGTAAAGTTTTAACAACAACAACAAAAAGTGCCCAAGGATAGGAAAGAGTTTGACCTGGAGCTCAAAGAGGTCCTCAAGATCTGCCTCACGATTCTAGGCTCCAACATTAAAATGTAGTATTACCTCTGCAGGTAGTACTTCTATTTAGGCTACAGGGAGCCTGGGTGGGTCAGTGGTTAAGTGTCTGCTTTCAGGTCAGGTCACGATCTCAGTGCCCTGGGTTGGAGCCCCAGGTTGGGCTCCCTGCTCAACAGAGAGTCGGCTTCTTCCGGTCCCTAAGCCCCTACCCCCAACTTGCTCTCTCCCTCTCTCTCTCTCTCAAATAAATAAATAAAATCTTTTTTAAAAAGGAAAAAAAGGGGGGGGGGCGCCTGGGTGGCTCAGTGGGTTAAGCTGCTACTTTCCGCTCAGATCATGATCTCAGGGTCCTGAGATCGAGTCCCACATAGGGCTCTCTGATCAGCGGGGAGCTTGCTTTCCTCTCTCTCTCTCTGCCTGCCTCTCTGTCTACTTGTGATCTCTCTCTGTCAAATAAATAAATAAAATCTTAAAAATAAATAAATAAATAAATAAGGCCAGGACCTTCTGTTCCAGGCCTACAGATAATTTACTGTTGGCTTCACTCTAAGGCAGTTACCTTTGTGATTAAAGATGGCCACTAGTAGTAAATAGAGCTATATATTCTTTTGTTCATGCCCAGAAGAAGAGAGTTCTTGAGGAACAGAAAGTCTAGTGGGCCTCAAGGACATCATTGATCTATGGGATTTGTTAGGGAAATGTGAGGGGATAATTGAAGGAATATTAGAACGAGTAAATAGGGCACCTTTGGAGACTAAACTACCTCCAGAATATGAGTTATGTGACATAATACACTTATTTATAGATTAATAACATTTGAGTCAGTAGTTTTGTTACTTTCAGCTAAAAGCATGCCGCACACAATTTGTGTGCTCCACACAATGTGTAAGTAGCAGATACAGAGATCCAAGCCCATGCCTTTTTGATTCTTACATATTACTTTTAACCATTGGGCTATATTGTTGATAAACTGTGATTTGACAAGAACAAGAATATGGAGCAGTGATGGGGACCAAGGAGTACATTTGTGATGAGCATTTGGTGTTTTGTGCAAGTGTTGAGTCACTATTTTGTACTTCTGAAACTAATGTTACACTGTATTTTAACTAACTGGAATTTAAATAAAACTTAAAAAAAAAAAAAGAGTATAGAGCAGAAAACAATCCAACCTAAGACTTTAAGATATTCTAAAAGAAGAACCCATAGCTATTTAGTTGGATGAAATATTCATGTTTAAATAGCATTTCCCTGAGCTTTGGAAAACATGGAATTTCAAAGGGCACATGAGTTATATCTAAAATTAATTTTTAAAAAATGGGCCATGTATATTAACAGTTTCTTTTCAAATTATAAGAATAAACACACAAATCTTACAGTTATCTGTGTAGGAAAATCAGCAAGTATTTATATTCAGCCATACAACAAATTAGAATGGACTGTCCTTTAACCGCCTCCCCTCCAAATTATGGCAATTTTAAAAGTAACTCAATCACCTAAACTAATTTACTTTTTAAACTACCTTCAGGTAAAATTACTGCAGTCTGTTGCTTGGACCTCAGATAATATGAGAAGCTCCCCAAAGATGTGAAATAATCTAATCCTTGGTTAGTATGAGAGAATCTTCCCAGTTGGAACATGTAGTTGTCTGGCAACCAGCTAATGGCTGATGATGATCAGTAAATTAGTAGATTGGCCAATATGTTCAAAGCCTAATCATCTTTCTATTTAACTGACAGCTGATATCCTCATCCAAGGTGATTAATACATTAAAACAGATTTTTGTGTGTGTTTTGCTGTTGCTTTTTGTTTTTTTTTTGTTTTTTTTTTGTTTTTTTTTAGCTTGACAAAGTACTAATCACTGCAAGACATTAGCTGTTGTTCATGTAGAAAGACCCGAGCACTCTGACATTTTTCTTTCATCTGGAAATATGTCATCTAACTTGTTTTCCCAATCATTCTGTTATCAAAACCAAAATCTGAGAATCATCCTAAATTCCTGACTCTCCCGTATAATCCAAATTGTCCTTGTGCTTTGTTTTTTTGTTTTAAATTTTTGACCTTTCTTAATTCTCACATTTGTTTCTTTCTCCCTAGTTATTTGCTTATACTTAAATTCTCCTCAAAATAAACAGCATCCAAAGTAGTCTCCCGGTGTCCAGATTAACTTTTCTGCTTCTTCTTTCTTCCATATTTATAACATGAATATCAGATGTCACCCTCCTGTTCCACGTGCTTCAATGTCTTCATTTATCTATGCACCAAAATAAGAAATTCAAGATTCTCTTTGCTTCATTCCAATTAAAGAGTAGAGAGATAAAGTAACTGCTGACAATTATTTTACAGGCTTTGTTATGGTGTTGTCTCTCTTAGAAAACCTGATCTCATGGAGAGGATTCTCTCTCTCTGCCCACTTGGCTAGTCCAGGGAATAAGACCAAAGGTGACTTTCATGTGAGATAGTCCTAAAGTGGGTAAGTTAGACCACATTTATCTTGAGATTCATTCTCAAGAAGCTCTTTCTCTCCCTCCCTCCCTGTTCCCTCCTCTCTCTGTGTCCAACTCACCCATTGCTTATCACCAGTGTGGAAAGACACTGATGGGGTTTTAGGTTAAAACTTAAGTTGGGGGGCACCTGGGTGGCTCAGTGGGTCAAGCCGCTGCCTTCTGCTCAGGTCATGATCTCAGGGTCCTGGGATCGAGTCCCGCATCGCGCTCTCTGCTCAGCAGGGAGCCTGCTTCCCTCTCTCTATCTGCCTGCCTCTCTGCCTACTTGTGATCTCTCTCTGTCAAATAAATAAAATCTTTTTTTTTTAAGATTTTATTTATTTATTTGTCTGTCAAATAAATAAAATCTTTTTTTTAAGATTTTATTTATTTATTTGTCTGTCAAATAAATAAAATCTTTTTTTTTTAAGATTTTATTTATTTATTTGACAGAGAGAGATCACAAGTAGGCAGAGAGGCAGGCAGATAGAGAGAGGGAAGCAGGCTCCCTGCTGAGCAGAGAGCGCGATGCGGGACTCGATCCCAGGACCCTGAGATCATGACCTGAGCAGAAGGCAGCGGCTTGACCCACTGAGCCACCCAGGCGCCCCTCAAATAAATAAAATCTTAAAAAAAAAAAAAAAAACTTAAGTTGGAAGTTGCCAAGGAGGAATTTTGATCAACACTATTACTGTAGGTTTTCAGGTAGACATCTAATAGAAAGCCATGAAATTATTCCAACAGCCTAAAGCAAGAGTGTTAGGTTGGTTCCAGAGATAAAGATTTTATCAACTTTTAATAAAGTTGAAAATTTGCTGACTGTGCAGCTATTTTTTGCAAAAACATCTAGAGAGGTGACAGTGGCAAAGCTGAATCCTAGGGTATGGAATTTTTGATCCCTGGCCAAAGAGCATTACTTACTATGCTAACTGGACTAACATTTGATATAGGAAAAGAAGGTCTTGAGTCCATTGTTGTTAAGACTTTTATATTCTTTTTTTTTTTTAAAGATTTTATTTATTTATTTGACAGAGATCACAAGTAGGCAGAGAGGCAGGCAGAGAGAGAGAGAGGAGGAAGCAGGCTCCCCGCTGAGCGGAGAGCCCGATATGGGACTCGATCCCAGAACCCTGGGATCATGACCTGAGCTGAAGGCAGAGGCTTTAACCCACTGAGCCACCCAGGCGCCCAAGACTTTTATATTCTTAAAGCTCCCTCCCCATTCTCTCCACTTCCCCTTCTCTCCCTAACTTTTCTACCCTCTATATTTCTGCCATGTCTTTGGAAATATTATTCCTTTTCTTATATATGCTGCAAGCCACTAGTAAATTTCTAATCTTTAGAAACTATAAGTAACTTATTCCTCTTTTTTTTTTTTTTTTTCCTGAGCTCCTGGGCATACTTTACTTAAAAATACCTAAAATCAATTGAAATTATTATTATATTTTTAATTTTATCTTCACTATGCTGTTAACTCCTGAGTCTAATTACTATGTTCTATTATCTTTTTTTTCCCCAAAATCTAGTGCAGGCCCCCAAATTTAGTGCACTCACTGTATTGAAAACATAGGTCTTGGGATGCCTGCATGGCTCATTTGGTTAAGTGTCTGCCTTCAGCTCAGGTCCTGATTCCAGAGTTCTGGAATCAAGGGCCACAACAGGGTCTCTGTGCAGCAGGGAGCCTGTCTCTCCCTCTCCCTCTGCAGCTTCCCCTGCTTGTGCTCTCTCTCTCTGTCAAATAAGTAAATAAAATATTTTTAAAAAAATACATCTCAGAACCAGAAAGACTAGATTGGAATATTGGCCTTTTGCTACTCTTATTGTGGAAAAAAAATTACTGAACCTTTCTAAGCTGAATTTCCTCATATTTATTTGTTCACAAATTTACTCTTTTTAACCATTCATTCATTTACCAAATATATTGAAGACTTATTATTTTCCAGCTATTCTGATCAGATGCTAAAACACATTAATAAACAAAACACAGTTATACAGCACATTAGAAGGTAATAAATTCATTGGAAAAATGAAGATTAGAGAAAGGGCTAATAGAAGTCTTGGTAGGTAGCAGGCTGCAATTTTAAACAAATTGGTTGTTAGTCTCATTAACAAGATGACATGCAAAGATTTAAAGGAGCTATAGATATCTAGGGAAGAATATTCCAGGTACTGGGAACAACTCATGAAATGTCCCTAAGGCAGGATTTTCCCTGGCATGTGAACAGGAAACCGAGGACACCAATGTAGCTAGAGCAGAGTATGTGAAGGGCTGAGGTCTGAAAGAAAATGGAACTTGATTGTAAATGGCTTTGAAAGGGCCATTAAAGAGGTTTGGGCCTTTATTATGAGTGAAGGAAAGGACCATTAGAAGAGTTGGGACAGAGGAGGGAAAGAAAACATTTTATGTTTCAAAAGAATCGCTCTGGTTGTTGCACAGAAGCAGAGAGACTGGAATAGACATTTGAAGTGTTCTAGGGGAGAGATGATGTTGATTGGATTGTATCCTGTGTGGGGAGGGCAAAAACTGATCAGATTCTAAAGGTATTATCGTATTATAAAGGTAGATCTCAGCAATCTGTTGATAATAAGTGAGATCTGTGGATATTTTAGGAGGGTGTCAAATTTGTAAGTCCTGAGTTCAGCATGGAAATCAAGTCTTAAACAATTAATTTAGAAGTTGTCAGAAAGTAGATTTTAGCTAAAGCCATGAAACTTTATGAGATTACTACAAAAATGAGTGCTGGTGGAGAAAATAAAGTCCATGATCAAGGGAACATGTTAATATTCAGGGCTCAGGAGGATAAGAAAGAAATAGCAAAGAATATTGGAGAAAGCCTACGGTGCTTAAAAAAATCATAAATGTGTGGTGTTTTAGAAGCTGAATAAACTGTTTCAAGGAAGAGGGAGTCAACACTGCTATATGCTATTGATAAGCTAGGTAAGATAAAAAGTAATTAACCATGATGTACAGCAGTATGAAAATTCTTCTTGACCTTGATAAGAGCAACTTTTGTGGAATGGTGAGGGAGATGTGAAGTAAGGGATGGTGAGGGTGAATTGTTAGACATGGCTAATAACAGATAGAAAAGTTAGTACATATATGTAAACTTTTTCAAATTTGTATACTATTATGAAAGAGAGCAAAGAAATAGATATGTAGTAGGAAGGGGATATGGGTTACACACACACACACACACACACACAGAAAATAATGTCCTTGAATAGCTGAAAGACATTAGTGTATAATGTTCTCTCCTCAATATGTTTAGGAAAAATCCATCCACCATTATAAGAGGAAAAGCAAATTGCTTGGGTTCAGAATCAGGTAGGTGTGTATGTGTAATCAAAAGTAATCATCTATATTAATTTTCTATTGCTTCTAGCAAATTACCATAAACTAACTGCTTGAATGACCCATGCTTACTGTCTCAGTTTTCCTGCGTCAGAAGTCCAGATATGGTTTATCTGTGTCCGGTGCTTTGGCTCTCACCAGACTGCAATCAAGATGTCAATCAGGGTTGTGGTTTTACCTAAGACTTGAGATATGCTTCCCAGCTCATATATTGTTGGCAGAATTCATTTTCTTGCAGCTGTGGAATTCATGACACCTTGCTTATTTAAAGCTAGCTCCAGAAATATCCTCTGTTGCTTTGACTCTGTGTCTTTAGGGAAGGCCTCTGCCCTCTCTGAGTTGTCTTGAGTCAGTCAGTCCCACCCAGGATACTCTCCCATTTGATTAACTGAAATCAGGTGAATAGAAACATTAATTATATCTGCAAAATCCTTTTATCTTTGCTATATAATGTGAGTGACATCCCATTCCCTTCCCATATTTTACTGGTTGAAAGCAGGTTATATGTTATGCCCACATTCAAGCAGAATGGTCTTCTACTAAAGTGTAATTCATTGAGGGTCACCTCATGGTAGGTCTACTGCATCTTCTAACTGATCTACCTTTTTTTTCCCTCTGCAGTATATAGGAACCAAAGTCAGCAACTAAGACTGAACTTAAAGGAAAAGATTAAAATAGTCATATGAAGAAGGAAGGGGGACAGGGCCTGGATACTGTATACTGCTAAGCCCACTTGAGACTGACCATGAATTTGATAGTAACATAGCCAGCATTATTTTGTGTTTTCCTTCAGTTATGTTAGACTGTGTGAGTTTTGTGATGGAGTAGACAGAGAGCTGAATTTTAATTCATGAAAATACAGCAAAATGGAAGGATGTCAGGTAGTTGATAATAGAGGTTTAGATTGTCAGTCAGAGATAAATTGATTTTGTATCCTCTGAAATGCATTAAATAGTGCTTTCCCCTAAGTATTCATTTTAAAAAATTGAGTTTAAATTAATGTACTTAAACTTAAGTTAGTACTGTAAGTCCTGTGAATATTTATTATTTGTTTGATACATGTAATAATCATCAGTTTCTTTACCTGTTGAGGAAAATGTAAAGGGATTTCAGATTTGACTTAAAAGTCAAATTACAAATTACATTTGTAATACTTATTTATATCATTGCATATTAAACACACTTTAGTATTTAATGGCTTCCCATAATAAAGCAGTTTTTCCTTCATATTTTCCTAATCTCAGAATAGTTTTGAAATGCAAAAATAATGAATATGAATATAATTAAAACATCTCCCCCCCCAAAAAAAACCCTCCAAATATATTTGGTCGCTTTTATAAAGTTGATGGTAAGGCCTGCCTCTGTACTTTACATTCTAACTCAAATCAGATATTGTTACACCCAGTGTGAGCCTGATGTGAAGCTTGATCTCACATCCCTGAGATCATGACCTGAGCTGAAATTAAGAGTCAGATGCTTAATTGATAGAGCCACCTAGGTGCAATGAGATATACATTTTTTATCAGTTTGATAAGGCATAAAATGGTTTATAATATTCACACAAAGTCCTTAATTTTGAAAATGTGGTTATAGATTCATGAAACTTTTATGAGGGCTGTCTGAATATATTTGTTAATATATTTCAATCCAGAAATTCCAATTCTAGGGATAATTTAGTGATATAAAATAAAACACTGTGTGTCATAACACAAATTTTTTTTTAAGATTTTATTTATTTATTTATCAGAGAGAGAACACAAGCAGGGGGAGTGGCAGACAGAGAGAGGGAGAAGCAGACTCCCCACCAAGCAGGGAGTCTAATGTGGGACTTGCTACCAGGACTCTGGGATCATGACCTGAGCCAAAGACAGTCGCTTAACCAACTGAGTCTCCCAGGCATGCTATCATAATACAAAATTATAATTGCCTCACTAGAAACAAAAAGAGAATTATTTAATGGGTTATATGTATAAAAATACATTAAATATATATACATATATATGTATACATATATATGTATTATATATATATATGTTGTCATGTTATATAACTGTTATTAAGAATATAGTCAATCCAAGAGTGCATGAGCAATATGGTAGAATAGGAGTCTGCTGTTTTTCTCCCCCAAATATTGATTTTGATAAACACTCACAGATCAGAATAATTTTGTGGAAGTCTAGGAGTCCAGCTGAACTTCCAGCATATCAGCGGAACAACAACAACAAAAAAAAATTAAAAAGGGTAAAAGAAGAATTTCACTTTACTCACATCACTCCTCCCTCAAGAGGACAGCTCAGGACCAAGGGAGACCCTCTAGGCCCGTTATTTCTCCTTCAGTGGAAAGTGAGAACATGCAAGTGAGTGCATGGATTTCCCAGCTTGATGGGAAGCTGCCTAGGAGGGTACTTCTTTCTTGCTTCATCCAGAGCACTGGGTGAGCTGCCTGACTGAGGAGTACAGAGGGCCATGGAAAACATGAGTCAGGGCTTATCTTATAACATCCCAAAGAAACATAGATCCCACCAAACACTCTGTGGACTGTATCAGAAAGTCAACACAGGAGCCACTGGGAATGTCTCATATGTGGATCTCCCTGAGTGGCCTTTGGGCACCCCCAACATTCTGTGTGCCTCATACATACACACACATCCAGTCTGTGGCTGGCTTCCTGTGAATGCCCTCAAGAGTGGTGAATGTTAGACTTTGCAGACAGCAAGTGAGCATGAGTAGAGAGCCAGCCTAACTCTGCAGAAATGAGAGGAAGCACCCAAATGTGAGCATTCAGCGCTGTTCTAGAGAAAGCAAATGAGATGTCAGCACCCAGCCAGGCTTTTCAGGATCTAGAGAGAGCACACAATTTTAAAAATTTACCCCACCATTGCCTGCAGAGGAAACAAGAATGTAAAGCAAGTATATCCATAGAAAAGATCTGAGGAAAGATCTCAGAATCCCTAAGATGGTTGACAGAAGGATTTCTTTTTAAAAGGGAAAAACTAGACTAGACTAGAAGAGGTAATGTGCAGATAGCAATGAGGACTTGAAGGAATATAAAAAAGCAATGAAACATGACACCATCACCACTAACATCAAAAAACACAGTAATTTTTTTTTTGTACTAACCCCAGTGGCTCTGCAATGTGCCTGATAGAGAATTTAAAACAGTTGTTGAAGGAAGTTCAGTGAACTACAAGATAGCACAGAGATAAATAAATGAAATCAAGAAAATAATATATAAACAAAACTAGAAGTATATCAGACAGATATCATTAAGAAGGAACCAATCAGATATTCTGAAGATGAAGAGTACAATGAAGGAAATGAAAAAAAAAATCAATAGAGAGCACTGGTGGGAGACTTGAGCAAGCAGAAGAGAAAATCTGTAAATTTGAACACAGTCATTTGAAATGATCCAGTCAAAGCAAAAGAAAAAAAAAATGAAAAAGAGTGAAGAAAGCCTATGTGAATTGTGGGAAATGACTAAATGAAACTATTTACACACTACAGTTGTCTCAGAAGAGAAGAGAGGGAAAATGGAAAAGAAAGCTTAAAAAGAAATAATGGCTGAGGACTTCCCAAATCTGGGGAGAGACTGGGATAAGTTTATGCTCATAAGTCCCCAGACAGATTTAGGCAAAGAGATCTATCCCAAGATGTATAATAATAAAACTGTTGAAAATCAAGGATAAAGAGAGTTTTAAAAGCAGGAAGAAGAAAAAGAATCCTTGTATACAAGAAAATCCTACAGGAGTATCAGTAAACTTAGCAGAAATCATTCCAACCAGGAAAGAGTGGAATGATATATTCAAAATGCTGAAAAGAAAAAAAGAAACCTGCCAACCAAGAATATTTTACCTGACAAATCTGTCCTTCATAAATAAAACAGAAACGTTTCCCAAAATGAACAAAAATTGAGGGAGTTCATCACCACTAGATTTGTCTTACAAAGAGATGCTCAAAAAGGTTCCTCAAGCTTAAATGAAAAGGTGATAATTAGTAAAATGAAAACATATGAAAAGAGTAAAATACCTGGTAAAAGAAATATATAGTCAAATTCAGAATGCTGTAATACTGTAATAAAGTAGAAAACTTAATCTTTTAACTATAAAGATTAATGACAAAAGTATTAAAAAATAACTAGAGATACATAATTTGTTAATAGATGTCAACTAATGATTTCAACATGTTTCAGCAACTTTGCTGGCCCAGAACATGAAAATACCTCTCTAAAAAATCAAATAGCCACTAAGAAAATAACACATTGGTTGGTAGCTATTATTGTTTAACCTCTTTGCTTTGACTTTATCTGTATGTTGTGAATCATCATAGTAGACCAACCAGGAATAATTTTGTGGATTTTCTGGAATCATTAAAGAAGAGTGTGTGCATGTGTGTGTGTGTGTGTGTGTGTGTGTGTGTGTGTCTTGAGTTTCCCTATCTTCTTGTCCTTGATTTGGCTGTAGTGAAGAAACCAATTGACTAGAGGCATGCTCAGTTTCTTCTGCTTGCTCCAATATGTCAATTTCATTTTTGTTCTTTTAATTATATTTCTTCTACTAGAGTCCTACAACTGCAAGCTAGAAAGGTGAAAGTTTAATAAACACTTAACCACTCTGTTAAAATCTAATATATAATTTTAAGCTATGCTGGGCTTAGTCTTTGCTGGTTTAAAAAAAAAAAAGAAAAAGAAAAGGAGGAGGAAGAGCAAATCAATTTTGCTTTCTAACACTGTGAAGATGATTTTCAGTAGTACTTAAGAACTAAAGGGGGATAAGTGATTGATAAGGTAATTAAATGATAAAAAGTATCAGGCAAGGATGCAGAAAAAGTACAAATGAGGAAAATGATCAAGTATGCTTGATCTAAAAAAATTACAGTTTCAAATCATATAAATTATAATTCTTAGAGCAGAAAAGAAATCTGTTCCTGGCCTATAATTTTTTTCTAATGCCTTTTTTTTTTTTTTAAGTAATCACTGTGGATATGCTTTCTCTTCCTCTTTTTCTTTCCTTCACATTAGTGTCAGGATTTTTAAACAAGGCAATTACTTCATCATCCATGTCATTTTTTCCTGTTAGTTTTATGCCTTTTGTTCAGAAATCAAAAAAATTAAAAATCTCAATAACTATCAATTTCCTTATTTTTCATAGTCCTTGTGATTATGACAAGTATCATGCAAATCAACCACATTAACCTGGGACAATGTGTAATTTCATTTATTAGACAAAAATTAATAGTTGTAGATTGTGGGCCTTAGGATAGCATCTCATATCTAGATGGGTTCAAGACTTTGCAATTAGAATACTCTATATTACAGAGCCTTGTGCTTAATCACTGATATCAAATTAACAGTTTGGGAAATGTAAATCTTTCAGGTTATTAGAGTATTAATTTAGCAAGTTGCTTTTCTGGAAACAACAGTTTGGACATTACCCAATAGAGTTCAAGTATTAATGTAATTACAAAACACAGAGTTAACCTTCAGTAATGATATTAGTGGCATGTGAATACATTGAACCTTTCTATGTCCTTATTTTTCTCCTGTTCTTATTTAAATCCCATCTCTCCTCATTTTTAGCTCGTAGTTCTGGTTTTTTCTTTTCTTTTGCTTTTTCACCCCAGTTTTCTTTTCTTTCTTTTCTTTTTTTTAAGATTTTCTTTATTTATTTGACAGACAGAGTTCACAAGTAGGCAGAGAGGCAGGCATAGAGAGAGTGGGGAACCAGCTCCCCGCTGAGCAGAGAGCCCGATGTAGGGCTCAATCCCAGGACCCGGAGATCATGACCTGAGCCAAAGGCAGAGGCTTAATCCACTGAGCCACCCAGGCACCCCAATCCCCGGTTTTCTTAATAAATAAGTGGTTACTGCTTATCCCTCTGCATCATGACATTCTATGCTTTCCTGGGGAAGAAAGATTCACTTAAACATCTGCCTGGAGAAATCCAACCCAAACAACTGATCACAACTAGCACTCTGAGCAGGCCATCTTTAGACCTTAGAGGAAGGATGAGTTTAGGCAATGACTGGATACAAAGATGAGGAAATGCTTCAAAGTTTATATGTAACAATATCTGATTTGAGTTAGAATATAAAGTACAGTGGCAGGCCTTACCATCAACTTTATAAAAGTGACTAAATATATTTGGAATTTTTAAGGGGGAGAATGTTTTAATTGTATTCATATTCACTATTTCTGCATTTCAAAACTATTTTTTCAGGGGTTCAGAATTTCAGTGCTTCAGTTTGGAAACCTTATCCTTACTACCATGTGGAGAATAGCTTGGTTAGGGATGGGATCTAGACTAAGGGATAATTCAAGAAATACACTGTGGTCTTGAATTGGAACATACTGCAGACATTAAAATATTGTTCTCAAAATATGTCCCGTGCCATGTATGCTAGTTATTTGCATATTACTTTTATGGCCTTGTGATACTGGAATTGGGGTCTATAAAAATATATTTTTAGATTCTCTTACCAGTTAACTTCCCGTTAAGTTATAGATAGAAAAAATTTAAACAGTAGGAAATTGGAAAAGGACTTCTTTCTTTTTTCATTTTCTTCTACTGTTGCTGCAGCAGCAAAGTCAGGTCTATCTTTCAGTTTCATTTTGATATTTCCTGTCCCAGCTATGAGGTATTCTTTTATAGATCTGAGAAACAGCCATCCAGAAGCTTCTTTCTTGAGCAACTAGGTATTTTCCTTTGGTTCACTTAGACTTTAGGTAGTTGCAATGTCTTACAGTTACTAATAATTGAATTATCTCAGGATCCCTCAAAAAAATCCATCTTTAGGAATGCCTAGTTGGCTCATTTGGTTAAGCATCTGCCTTTGGCTCAGGTCCTGATCCCAAGTCCTGCATTGGGCTCCCTGCTCAGTGAAGAGCCTGCTTCTCCCTTTGCCTGCTGCTCCCCCTGCTTGTGGACTCTCTTGCTCTCTCTCGCTCTCTCTCCCTCTGTCTGACAAATAAATAAAATCTTTTTTTTTAAAGATTTTATTTATTTGACAGACAAAGATCACAAGTAGGCAGAGGGGCAGGCAGAGAGAGAGGGAAGCAGGCTCCCGCTGAGCACCCGATGTGGGGCTCAATCCCAGGACGCTGGGATCATGACCTGAGCTGAAGGCAGAGGCTTAACCCACTGAGCCACCCAGGTGCCCCAATAAAATCTTCTAAAAAAGTCTTTAAATATCTGTGCAACGAATTACCAATGTAATATCCAACACTTACAATGGCTAATGTAATTACTAGTTTCCAGGCTATTGATTACCCATTCTTGTAATTTTTGCTTTCTATCCCTTCAGTTTTAGACTCCAATAGCTTTAGATACTGCTTTAGAATCACTGGATTGAGGTGACTGATCTAATTTTTCAAGGGGGAGTTTCTTAATGATACATAATTGGGACAGAGAGAACTTGGTCTTAAATTCAAGGGTACTTCTGGTAAATTTCTTCAACTTCCACTAATGGTAAAAGTTAATGAAAAAGCAACTAAACAAAGGGTACACGGGATAGGCAAGGGGACAATGAAGTTGGATGTTACAACTATAGCCTCATGACAAGTTACAAAAATATAGTGACAAACTGCCACTTTGTCATTTGATTGTTATGTGCATACTTACAAACACTGGTGAAAAAGTTTTCCTTTCTTCTTCATTTCTCTTGTTATTTTATATAAGGATTTTTGTTGGTAACCTTTAAATTGAGTATTCAGGTAGTGGCCTATATTCAGGTAGATTTATGTTCAAATGAAAATTGAATTAATAACACTCCATAGAGGATACACTGGATATAGTTACTGGTGGACTTTCCATCTAAAATTGTTTAAAAGATGGTTAAAATTGCTTTATATAAATTAAGAATTTTACCTTATTAGGAGAAAGCATTCAGTTGTTACCACTATCATGAAACTTAAATATGCTTAGAAAGAAGTATATTTAGAATGTATATTAGTAGATGTATATTTAGGACGTATATGTAGTAGAAGAAGGATGCTGAGTAAGCCAAGGGGTGGATTGTGGTGACTATTTTTCTCTCAGCAGCAAAACTACCTTACTGTATTCTCTTCTGTTCTGTTAGGACTGGAGAAGACAAACCTCCTGATTATTGAATTTCTACTATATTCCATTAGTGAGAAGCATTAGAAGGAGATTTATTAGCACATAGGGCTGATAAGAAACCCCCATTTTGTTTGTAGTTTTTATTAGCAGTACTTCATGAACACAGATTATCTCTATACCTAACTGCTGGAAGGAAGCACCATATACACTGTACCTCCTAAGAGGTTCAAATACCAATACAGCTACTTCCTAGAGTGACTAGTACCTGAATTTCCTCAGCATCTTGAAGGTTTCTAACATTGGCTAACTAGTTCTCTGTTTGCAATACCCAACATGGTTTCTATTTTGTTTTATTAGAATGCAACGGATGCAGATGGAAAAAGATTCCCTCCCCACAAAAAATTACTTCAAATATAATATACAAAGGTATGTGCCTGTATATGATTCACTGTAAAGACACAAAAATATGCCTTTTTAAAATAATTATTTAAAGATTTATTTAAAGATCTTATTTTTAGAGATTTATTTTATTTTTAAAGATTTATTTAAAGAAAGAGAAAGAGAGAACATGCACAGGTGGAGAGGCAAAAAGGGAGAGAGAGAAATCTTCAAGCAGACTCCCTGCTTAGTTCGGGGAGTCTGTCACAGGGTAGGGACCCTGAAATTGTGAACTGAGCCAAAATCCAGAGCTTGCCCCTCAACTGACTGAGCCACCCAGGAGGACCCCAAATATGTATTTGTAAAATATTATATCTGAATAGTGAAATTTTGGATGATTTTTATTATTTTATTTCTCAATATTTTCTAAGTTTTTTTATATAAGACATCCTTACCTCCACAGTCAGGATAAAATTTAAATGGTTGTAATGTCATATTAGATGTTAGGGAGCAAAGTATTCCCTGTTTCTGGGACCTGTACATGAAAGATCATTATTTCACAAAATATATTCTATGGATCACTGGTACTGGAATCATCTTGGATGCCAGTTAAAAAAAAAAAAAAATAAGTCTTTAGTTTCTCTCCAGACCCAGTGTCTTTGGATTAGTGCTAAGAATCTGAATTTTAGCAGGGTCCCAGGTGATTCTTATACATATATTGTCTTTGAGATCAGCCTCCCAAGGGTTATTTCCCCCTAAGCAAACAGTTATCCTCACTAGACACATCTAACTGTGGACCTGACGTCTCAAGGAAAAAAAACAGTACAGAAGTACAGTAAGTGTATTACCTCCATTTAAATCCTCTGTCACTTTATTGGATGTCCCTCGCCTCCTCCATAGAACCTACTCTGCAATACACATGTCACAAGGACTGTTTCCATAGGAGATGCCGTTCATTAATTCCATCATGCATTTTGGTTCCGATGGCTGAATCATTTACATGCTAAGAGACAGTTTGTTTATTTTCATTAATGATTGTGTTATTATAAATACAAAAATAAGGGGCGCCTGGGTGGCTCAGTGGGTTAAAGCCTCTGCCTTCAGCTCAGGTCATGATCCCAGGGTCCTGGAATGGAGCCCCGCATGGGGCTCTCTGCTCAGCAGGGAGCCTTCTTCCTTTCCTCTCTCTCTGCCTGCCTCTCTGACTACTTGTGATCTCTGTCTGTCAAATAAATAATAAATAAATAAAAATACAAAATAAGTAAAATAGGACTGTAAAATGCTTTGGTTTTTTTTTTTTTTTGAAAATGAAGTTGAATATTTGAAGAAAGCTACAAAAAGTTGAGTGGCTAAGAGTTTGCTACCAAGTCAGGAATGGGAAGAGCATCCAAAAAAAAGTAAAGAGAGGAATACTAAAATATAAAATGATATTGAAGTTTGCTTCATAATTCCCTTTGAATTCCCATTCTATGTTAAAAAGCAAACTTGATATTGTAGAACATATATTATGACTGTTTATGGAAAAAAAACATGATATGAAGTTCAAATAGTGGATTACAGTAAAAGTTCTGGGTTCTTATGTCAGAATGTTAGAGAACAAATGTATCTTCTTTAAGATTCACTTTTTCCAGTTAATTGAACAAATACATATACAGACCAGAAAGCATTGAATAGATTACAAGTAGGCTGAGAGGCAGGCAGAGAGAGAGAAGGAGGAAGCAGGCTCCCTGCCGAGCAGAGAGCCTGATGCTGGGCTCAATCCCAGGACCCTGGGATTATGACCTGAGCCGAAGGCAGAGGCTTTAACCCACTGAGCCAACCAGGTGCCCCAAGGTTTCATAATATTTTCAAAATGGTTTCAGTATCAATCAAAATCCCTTGGGACAGCTTTAGGGACTTTTAGTCTGACTTTGGATCCAGGATAAATCAAGAAATCTATGCCTGATCAGGCATAGAATAGAGGTAGTGTCATACTCTAAAAAATATTTTACTCTAGCTTAAAATATCAGAGGTAAATTGCATGATGATTGGGAGACAAGCAAGCAAGCACTGTGGGGCTTTTGATTTTTCTGTTCTGTTTCAAGAATGGAAATCTAGCATCCTAAAAATGCAAGTGTTCTTACAGATCAACTTTCAACTTAACACAGGTTAAGTCTTTGATTCCTTATGAAACAACAGTGTTTTAGCATTTTCTTTTTTTTTTTTTAAAGATTTTATTTATTTATTTGACAGAGAACACAAGTAGGCAGAGAGGCAGGCAGAGAGAGAGAGAGAGAGAGAGAGAAGCAGGCTCTGCACTGAGCAGAAAGCCCGATGCGGGGCTCGATCCCAGGACCCTGGGATCATAACCTGGGCTGAAGGCAGAGGCTTTAACCCGCTGAGCCACCCAGGCGCCCCTGTTTTAGCATTTTCATTGTCATGCATTTCAATACCTCATAATGCACTTTACACATTTTCCAGAAAATTGGAAGATTTTACTTTAATTCCTAATCTTTTGAAAATTATATTCTGAGACCATTTAATACTTAAATGTTATATAAGTGTTTTCAGAATTAAAAATTAATAGAATACTATTGATTTTGGTCAATTTGCTGGCACTGTTGTACAATTAACATTGGAATTTTAGATTAGGGAGACTCTCTAAGAAAGGGGCAGGGATTTTCTACTAAAGATACCTAGGTCTAGGTAAAAAAAAAAAAAAAGTAAAATATAATTTGAAAGCATATTAAAAGAAATATAATAATTAGGAAATTCCTGCTAGTGTTATGTATATTTTAGAAACTTAGTGAATTACTTTTGATTTTTGTTTTTGAAATTGTTTTATACCACTCACCAAAATGGAACTTTGTAAAAAGTGTTTAAGCTGGAAAATATAATCGCTGGGAAGAGTGGTGTAAGGATGCCTGGGGACATATGAGTAGAGGAAGAGGGGGAGACATGGAAAGTAAAACTCTCCTTTAAAGAAGCTAGAAATAAATAAGGGTGGGCAAGAATAATGATTTTTTAAAGACAGAGAAACACTGATGAAAAAGTATCAACTCTACAACAAATAATCAAAATCTGAATGAAAGCAGGTAAGAATGTAGTAAAAATGGAGCTTCAATTCAAATCTATTCACATATAAATTTTACTAAGACTGACTATATATGAAATAAATTGGATAATCAAAAAAGGGTTTTCTTAAGAATATTTGAAACTCAACTGTAATAGCTGGTAAATTCTTTGTAATTGTGCTGAATATATGATTATTAGCCACACTGATGCTTATATTTTATTCCAAAATATTCCCAATTTAAATTGAATATTACATTATTTCATCCAGTTTTATATCAACTGAAAATATCCATTTACTTTCTAGCTATGATAGGACAATGAAAATGTATATAGGAATACCCTGATGTCCTGAAAAACTCATAGAGTTGGTTGAGAATAACAAAAATAATAGATCAATTTACATTTTGAATGTTTTGAGTTGCTTTTGTGTTCAATGTATTTTGTTGTAGTCTGAGTATAAAATCGACAACTTCTGTGTAATACATACTAATTTTCTGTTGACTAAATTATATTGAGCAAAGCATATCATTTCCAAATATCTGAACATCAGATACTGTAGTATTTTTACTGGTTCCTAGTTTTTGTATATTTAGTTGTATATAAACAAAGCAATTTCTCTATAAAACTTGAAAAAAATTTTTTCTATAATGTGGAAAAAGTAATATAATTTAATTATCAATAAATTTATCCCAAATTATACAATCAAATAAGTATTGTTCCTTTCAAAACTTAGTGAGGAATGTATGAAGAAGAGACTTAGGGCTTATTGTTTGCAGTTATTACAATAATCTAGCCAGGGTTTCAAATACCATTCTGACTTCTGAAATTATTTTTAAGGTTTAAAATATATTTTAAGTATAAGCAATAATGAAATACCTTTATGCTTTAACCATAGCTTTGGTTTTCAGAAACTGAATATCATTACTATCTAAACCTGAAAAAGCAATAGGTAATGAAGGTGGTAGTGATTACTACCACCTTCACACAAAACAATGCATGATTAGGATTATGAGATGAGTATTAGTCACTAAACTTTAAATTTATCTGAAAAGTCTTATAAAATTGTTTTGAGATACAGTTGCATACAATAAGATACATTTGTTAAAAACAATTTGCTATTTTATTGATAAATCTTACCAGGTATTTAAATCTGTTAATTGCTGAATTGTTATTAATTCAAAGGGAGATTAGCTATTTAATATCTTAATTTTGGTTTCAAGATATTACAGCTGGATCTCACCATGGTGAATCAAGTTTTGGAATAAACATTTGATGAGTGCAGACTAAAAATCCAATTCACTACTGCCAGCCCATCATCTCAGCACAGGGTGTTGCCTCAAAAAGAGAAGGCATCATTTTCTGGTTTGTTTTGTGTCGCTGTCCAGGGTAGGTGGAGTTCTGTCCAGGGTAGCAATCACTACTTTTTTTTTCTCCCCACACATTTTGTATTCTGTTATCCCTATTAGCAATTAAATAAGTAAAGCATACACGAAATTAATGTACATTAATTTAGAGTATTTATTATATTCAGAGTAATTAATATATAGACTACTATATTTATATATATTGTTAACATATATTTATTATTAGTTACTCTAAATATAACAAATATATATATATATATGATAACAGGCTGACTAAGGGATTTCTATTTTTCAAGATTTCCTTTTCATATTGCTATATTTTATTCCATTATTGCTATTTTTTGATAGGGATCAGTTCCAAATATGAGAATAATATATGATAGTAACATAGATTTTATTAATTATTTGGGCATGGAAAGTATATGGAAACCAGTGCTTGCCAGGTGGGAAAGGGGCACCATTTTTTCATTCTTTCTTTTCCCATTTTGCCATATCTTCACAAATTAATATTCAAATTAGAATTTCAGAATATGTGTGATATTTTCTATTGTGACTAATAGCATGACTTCCGACAATGTGTGACTTTGGAACAATAGATACTCTAGAAATTTTTCTGTACTTCAAAGGGAGCCTAACAATGTCTTAAGGAACTTGGATTTCAAAACCCTTCATAACCTGTTGTTGAATCCTTCCTCTGCCTCCTTGGGTGAGCTGCTCTAGCACCTGTGTTTCCTCTTTTATGGAAAGAAAATACTTATTTCTAACCTTCATGAAAGTTTTTACTGTTAAATAGGAGAGCATCAGTCACATTGAAGATTTTCAATCAATGTTAATTTATATCTCCTACAGGAGAGACTCAAAAGGACCATCTTAAGGAAAATTTGCTTTCACCCACTGTTTCTGGTAGTTCAAAAATGTTAATTGGGCACCTACTACATTTCAGGCACTGTCCTGGGGACCACAGTTACCTCAGTGAATGACAGTGAATGACCTCAGTAATGACTAATGATAAATCCTTACCTCTGTGGGGCTTATATTTTAGAAGAGGAGACAGATAAATATTTGTTTTCCATAAACAATTCTACATCTATAGTGGAAAGTAAAAACATCTAAGTGGCATATGGACTGACAGGGAGAAGGTGAACATTTAAATACTGCGATCAGAGACTTCCTGAAAAGAAAAGTTTTAAGGAAATACCTAAAGAATTACATCTGAAAGAGGTTGAAATAAGCCATGAAAACAACTAAGGAACCACTATTTCAAGCAGAGCGAACAACAAATATGAAGGTTCTAGAGGTAGCATATTGGCAAATTTGATGAACAGCAAGAAAGCCAGTATGACTAGGCCAGGGTGAGGAAAGGTGAGGGCGACAAGCAGTAGGGTCAAAATTGTTGGAAAACATTGCAGACCTTCAAAGATCATTGTAAGGACTTTAGCTTTTACTCCACTAACATGAAATTATCAAAGAGTTCAGAGAATAGGAGTAGAAGCTTGATTCACTGCACAGAATATGAAAAAGACAGATCTGTGCTTTGCTATCTTGTAAAGTTCAGATTAGTAAAGAAAAAGAAAGTGGAAGAAACATTTGCAATCATGCAGGTGCCACTTTTCCTCCCTTTTGATGGCTATCTTTTTCTACTATGTTTGCATGTGCTCTTTGTGATTGCTTCTCTGACCTCTCAACCATGAGCCTGTCATATATCCACTATTCATTGGGTCTTAAAGTAATAGACTGAAAGTCCCCTCACTGCCATGGTTCTTATAATCTCTGCAAGACACTCTCAGTGAGAGCTGAACTTGGAGCAGGCTGCAACTTCAGTTATATTCCAACATTTTGTTCTCCTCCTCAACTTCTCCAACAAACTCATACTGGCACAGTAGGGTTGTAGGAACACATGTATAGGGTAAGCATATGCATGGAAAACGCTCCCACTAATTTAGGCTACACAGGATCCCATCTTATACCAGATTGTGAGACTGGGGATGCTAGTTAATCCTTGGCAGGTAAGGATGGCAGAGCTAATGATAACCCATCTTTCCAGCCACAGTGGAATATACCAAGCACACCTTGGGAAATAGTACAGAGATAATGCACTGCCTCGTTAGTACTTCAGAGTGAAAACCCATTATTCAGATTCAATTCCAGTATTAGATCATCTGAATTTGTGATGTTCTAGTGGATTTTGTAGAGGCAGTGGTAGATAACAGTGTAGGTTTTGAGTCCAGACAGCCTGGGTCTAAATACATTCCATTTAAACATATCACTGTAGTATTAAGCAAGTTATTTAATCCTATGTCTTTGTTTCTTCATATGTAAAATGAATATGAGTATCTGCATCATTTTTAATATGTATTTAATTAATTACTAAATATTACATATTATATATTATATACAGAGTTTTGAATTGTCTACCAGACAGCATATGCTCAGTAGGACTTAACTCTTATTATAAGGGTAAATAGTTAATTTTCTGAGACTCCATTTTCTTCTTGACAAAATAAAAATACTAATATCTACTTTGCTGTGAGTTTTATTTTTTTAAAAAGATTTTATTTATTTATTTGACAGACAGAGATCACAAGTAGGCAGAGAGTCAGGCAGAGAGAGAGAGAAGGAGGGAAGCAGGCTCCCTGCTGAGCAGAAAGCCCGATGCGGGGCTCGATCCCAGGACCCTGAGATCAAGACCTGAGCAGAAGGCAGAGGCTTAACCCAGGGAGCCACCCAGGCGCCCCTGAGTTTTAAATTAAATACATTAATGTAGGTAAAATGTAAAATGTTGGTTAATTCAAGTAAAATTGCCTAGAACATATTTGATATAGGCGAAGACTCAGAGCTATGTCTCTCCCTCAGTGTCCTGAGGTTAAGTAATATTTCCCTTGAACCCAGTTGCCATTTTATGGAGTAGATAAAGAGTGGCAGAGTGACAAATAACCATTATAGAGAATTTGAACTGACTTCCCAAAGCGTTCTGAAGTAATTAGAAAAAAAATAAATATTTTTAAATTGAATATGAATAAGACATCTTTAAATTAGCATGTGTAAATTCATTCCATCTAATCTGTAGGACGGGCGTTTAAAAAGAATTGTAGGGCGCCCAGGTGGCTCAGTGGGTTAAACTGCTGGCTTCGGCTCAGGTCATGATCTCAGCGTCCTGGGATCGAGTCCCGCATCAGGCTCTCTGCTCAGCAGGGAGCCTGCTTCCCTTCCTCTCTCTGCCTGCCTCTCTGCCTACTTGTGATCTCTCTCTGTCAAATAAATAAATTTAAAAAATCTAAAAAAAAAAAAAAGAATTGTAATAACAGATAGTAATAACTCTAGAGTTTTGCTCCCATGCAAACTTTGACTTCCCTGTTAGAATAATACTTAAAGTATTTATGGTAAATTTCTAAATGTAAACATTCCTTGTGCTTTTTATTTTTATTTTACACAATATAATAGTGATGTTCTTTACATCAATTCAATTCAATTCAACAGTGTAACTTGGTTTACATCTTTGCAAGTGTGAATTTCTATTAACATGTTCCTTGAAAACATAAATAAAAAAATATGTAACAGTTGTAGGCTAGCAGAATTTTGATTCTTTTTTATTCCTCCCTGTCTTCATGGTGCCATATGAGTTTCATTTCCAATTGCAAGAATCTTACTAATATTAAGGCTACATGCTTAATACTTAGAAAAATGTCTTTTCCCAGTCATCTTCATTTGTTGTTGTTTGGTTAAGTGCTTCAGGTCTTGTACTTTAACACTCTGCAAGAGACATAGTAAATCTATATGTGATAACTTCCAGGATGAAGCATGCAGACTGCATCAATAAAGGATGTTATGTCATCTGTAAATTAGGCAGCAATTAGCCTCAGCCATAACTCATTTAAGTATAGCTTTTTGTCATTCTCTTTGATACTAAAGGATGTTCATATACTTATAATTGACAGAAAGGATTAATTTGTGCTGATTATAGTGCAATAAGCAAAGCAATGAATAGGTTCTGATTTTTTGTTGTTGTTTTGTTATAATTGGACTATTGGACTTTGCTTGGTCACAAATGCAGGGAATTGCTGAGATTATAAAATTCCCTCTGAAAGAAGAGAATTATTTCTTTGAGCTCCACCAAATTTCCTAAAGTGTTCATTGAGGAAGAATTATATTTCATTTAAATAAGCCAGTCTTGGGGCACCTGGGTGGCTCAGTGGGTTAAAGCCTCTTCCTTCAGCTCGGGTCATGATTCCAGGGTCCTGGGATCAAGCCCTGCATTGGGCTCCCTGCTTGGTGGGGAGCCTGCTTCCCCACCTCTCTCTGCCTGCCTCTCTGCCTACTTGTGATCTCTGCCTGTCAAATAAATGAATAAAATCCTTAAAAATAAATAAATAAATAAATAAGGCAGTCTTTCTAAATAAATAATAAATTCATTTGTTATATCACACCCAACCCTGGAAATTACAAAGATTGTGTGCTATTCCTGAAAGGACCATATTTATTTTCTTTTGTTTTTATTGTTATTTCCGCCAAGCTTCTACCTGAAATTTATATTAATGACCAAGTGTAGTTTCTAGGAGCTATTGTCTGTAAAGCTGAAAAGGTGTTTTGAAATGTATGTAAAAAACAAACAAACGGGGCTTTCCTTTACTCCTAGCAAGTTTGAAGGAAAAGAAAGGTCAAGACTCAATAGAAAGACTGCTGGAATTTGTGTTATTGAGGCTGTAGTTTGTACTGTGGGAAAGAATATAGTCCAGTGCAAAAGCATTTGAATAGTCAGAGACAGGGAATTGAGGTATCTCCTCTGCTCTGCCATCCTTTAGCCATGTGAGGAGTTTACCAAACTCAGCTTCAGTTTTCTCTTCTGTAAGATGCCCTGCCTACCTCCAGAACATCCTCTGATTCTTTAATACCATAAAATCAAAGTAAAGCAAAAATATTAAAGGAGAGAAAGTTACCTCTATTCAATGATTAAAATACAGCACTTCCCATATAAGTATTTTATTTTTTATCTATCCATTGATAATCCTTTTTTCTTGCAAAAGCTTCCCAAAGATAGTGACTGATTGGGTCTAAATATTCTATTAGTTTAAGGAATTTCAGAAACATATAACAAACTAGGGCACAAATACATATGGAAACACAAAAATCCCAAAATAAATTGTATATTTCACCCCAAAACCAGGAAAAGAGTTAGTTTTTGAGTTCAAAATACCCTTCAAACCCACCTGACTAATGTAAAATATATTTTGTAGCACAGTATCAAGACTACAGCAAAATTTTTATTACAAATTGGTTGGAAGCTAGAAATATATTTACAAAAATGTACTTAAAATTCCTTACCATATCTCATTTGAGTAGACAAGGAATCATGTAATGAACTGGACTACAGAAATTATTTGTGTTATCTTTAAATTTGTATGTAAAGTTAAGACTACATGTAAAATATTACTATGTCTAGAATATTCTTTAAAAATAATGCTCTTCACGGGCGCCTGGGTGGCTCAGTGGGTTAAGCCGCTGCCTTCCGCTCAGGTCATGATCTCAGAGTCCTGGGATCGAGTCCCGCATTGGGCTCTCTGCTCAGCAGGGAGCCTGCTTCCTCCTCTCTCTGTCTGCCTGCCTCTCTGCCTACTTGTGATCTCTCTCTGTCAAATAAATAAATAAAATCTTTAAAAAAAAATAATGCTCTTCATAAAAATCACCTCATTGTTCACCCTGAATTCAAATAAGTGGATTTATGATAGAGTATAATTACCCAATAAATAAAATTATTTCATAAAAACTTAAGAGGTAACTGCAACACAATAGAAAGTCAACTGAGTTAAAGCTTTTTATTTTGAGGAAAAGAAAATTGTTTAGACTTATAGGACAAGAATAAGGAATTTATTACTTTTAACCATCAACAGTAACAGCTATTTTCTTTTAATTAATACATAGAAATTTTTCATGAGACACTATAGGGTCTATTCTTAAGGAAATTTCATTGCATTTATTATCCTAAACATATTAAGAGGGAGGGGGAAAATAAATATATTTCATTAAAATTTTTTGACAATGAAAATGTTTTTAATCAGAAAATCCAGTTAATCGTAAAGCTGAAATTCTTAAAGAACTCTAATAACAGGAAAAAAGTAATACATTGCAGAGAATAGTTCTGGCTTTCATTATAGATATTTTGTCTTTCTTTTTCTCACACTATCCCCAATTTCCACAAAAGTTTCTACCACAAGATACCTATTTATTTAATGTTATTTGCGAACATTTAGCAGTATTGTTGTTATATCCAGGGCTCAATAAATATTTGTGGAGAGAACCAGTAAATGAAAACTAGGATTTGGGGCACCTGGGTTGATCAGTCAATTAAGTGGCCGGCCTTAGACTCAGGTTATGATCCCAACGTCCTGGGATCCAGTTCCACATCAGGCTCCCTGATCGGTGGCTTCTCCCACTTTCCCTGCTTATGTGCGCTCTCTCTCTGCCTCTCCCTTTTTCCCAAGTAAATAAAAATAAAATCTTAAAAAAAAAATAAAACCAGAATTTTATATTATTTATAAGTTTAGGTTCAATTTTGTCTTATACTTACTAAAATAAAAACCTCTGAGGTATCCCAGATTTGATATTCTTTGGTTTTTGCGTCTCTAATTTTAAGGACTTACTTTCCAAAATGTTTGTGATTTTAAGTATTTCCAGTTTTACTTTAAGAAGACACGTCCTCCAGTAGTTTGTCATATAGATCTTGAAATGCTTTCACCTTCGTGTAGATTACAATCATCATTATTCTTTTTAACATCAGGAGTCTTTTGGTTCTTCTGCAGTTACTCAAGCAGAGAATCAAATAGTATGCAATATTGGGTTTGGGATCCATTTTATACACATAAATCAGATTTGTGTATATATCCTATATATATATATATATATATATATATATATATATATTCATAAAGATCAATCAGTCTATCTATCTATCTATCTATCTATATTCCTAGTGCATTCAGTGCTGTTTCACATCCTTGTGTCCTGAAAGGAAAGGCAATCTTATAAATCTAAAAGATAAATCAATAAACAGCAAATGCTATGTAAAACAGTCAGCTAACAGACTGAGCAAATGTGTGCCTATTTAGTGCAGTCATTTTACGATAATAAATACTGGTCATTGGTATACAAGGAATCATACTCTTTTAATGACTTAGCTGCAGGTCGAGTGCAAATTAGAAGCTTGAAAGATTCATTAACCATTTGACCTATTAAGTAACTTTTAGTTCACTTAAGAAACTACTGTAAGTTGAGAAGGGTTTTGATTATATAAAGAGCTCTATCTATCTATCTATATATATATATATAAAATATATCTTGTGAGAAACAGATCTACATCACTTATGTCTTCATTATTTGAACTAGAATGCTATTCTTGAAAGGTGCAACTTCAGCTGCATTAAGTCCACAAAAATCCTTGAATAGTTACTTATATAGATTCTTTAGGCTCTAAGGCAGGCTCACAATAGAGTCAGAGCCTGAACCTTACTGAGAATACCTGATATCCTGAGAATTCCCTTCCCTTCCATTATTATTCCTAAATCCCATGTCCTATGATCTGTTTTGGTCGTTCTCAATCCTTCAAAGCAAAAAAATCCAATTGACATAATAAAATCAGAAAGAGCTGGAATCTATTTATTATTCTCTAGTCATTTGCCATGTGGCTTTGTACAGCTACTAAATTTGTCTAAACTTAATTTCTTCATGAATAAAGACTGATGTTTATTTCCTAGTATAGTTATGAATCTTTAACTCTATATAGCACATGGCATATAATAGACACTGAATAAATGTTGTGGATCTTTCCATCATACTACATTTCATACTCACTTCTTTTGTGATATTTACTGTACTGCACTGTATTATTATATAATTATGTAACTGTATTTTTTATTATAATGTTGTTTGTAACTAAATATGTTCTCTTAACATCTTTGACTTCTCAATGTTTAGGAATAGCATAAATAGCTAGTATCTCTCTCTCTATATGTATCTCTTTCTCTCCTCTCTTTCTCTACACACACACACACACACACACACACAAGTATGTTGTTATTGTTGAATGGATAAATGATAGCAATTGATTGGCAACTACAGAAATTAAAGCTTCTCATGGAGCAATTAAACCATTTAATTAAATAGTGTATTAGAAACATGCTTGGCATAATAATTAATCAAAAAAGGTTTAGCTATATTATTATTATAAAATGATCTCTGATAAATAAAGTTCTAAGGGAAGCTCAGTGTGGATTACATTTGTGGATTGAATAAGAAATTACAAGATTGTTAACATATAATCTGAGTCCTTAAGGAGAAGTAAAGATTTACCAGATCCTTTGCATGTATCTGGATAAAAAACATCATATTTTTTTAAGCATATGTAATTCCAAGCGGCACATAGTAGGCATCTATCTGTGCAACTAATATTTAACACATTGAAAGTAATAAAATATAGATGGAATTAAACTAGGAGACATCCTGTCACTGGATGGTAAACATGCTTCCTAACTTAGAATAACATCAAAAAGGATGAATACCCAACTTTTGTAGCAACATGGACGGGACTGGAAGAGATTATGCTGAGTGAAATAAGTCAAGCAGAGAGAGTCAATTATCATATGGTTTCACTTATTTGTGGAGCATAACAAATATCATGGAGGACAAGGGGTGTTAGAGAGGAGAAGGGAGTTGGGGGAAATTGGAAGGGGAGGTGAACCATGAAACTATGGACTCTGAAAAACAATGAGGGGTTTGAAATGGCAGGGGGGTAGGAGGTTGGGGTACCAGGTGGTGGGTATTATAGAGGGCACGGATTGCATGGAGCACTGCGTGTGGTGAAAAAATAATGAATACTGTTATGCTGAAAAGAATTAAATTTAATTAAAAAAACATTAATTCAAAATACTTAAACTAAGAGATAGAGAATCTAAAATAGCATACTTTCAAGGTTAATTTTCAGCTTCATTCTTTTAAACAAGTAATTCCTTAGTTCTGGTAGCCCTTCAAAAATTATATCAAGGTACCATCAAATATGCTATCACTAACTTTCTTCAAACAAACTCTCAAAACTTAAGAAATTTTTATGGTAGCAAAGCATGGATGTATACTCTGTGCGATGTGAAAGAAAGCTGTCCTTATTATGTCCTAAAACAGACTGGAAAGGATTTACCCTACTATTGATTAATGAGAAATGGTAAAGGTTATTAAAATGTGTGGATAGGTATAAAAATAAATGTTGTACTTGTTTGTATGAATTGTGATACAAGGGAAAGTCATCAACAGAGTAACTCTATCAAATGGACTGTTGTTTAATCCTCAGTCATTAAAAAACAACAACAGTAATGACCACTAACACAACAAACAAACAGCAAGTAAAACAGCTTCTACCTATCCATTGGAAAATATTTTAGTGGAAAATTTTATCTAAAATTTAATTATTAAAATCTCAGAAACACTCTTTCCTATCAACAGTACCTTGATCCCAAGGTGGGTATTTTTCAAAGACCTCAAAAGTTCTAGATTTGGGAGAGGCACTTCCTGAGATTCTGATATTCAGTTGTAAATGCTATCCCCAAGAAAAATCGTATCTCTGGTTCCTTTAAATTAAAAAAATCTGTGATATTAAGGGAAAAAAGAAAAATGAAATGGCAGTTGGCCATGCCTTAATGATTTAACTTGGCATCTGGTCAAATGACCTGGGCAAATGTTCTTTTGAAAAATGTCATAGAATTTTTATTAATGATGAATATTTAAGGTCTCAAACCATACTCATCTTAAAGAAGACTACTTTAGCAATCTAAGTTCTGTCAAAACTGGATTTTGAATGACTTGACCCTCATAATAATTGAACTAGTTCTGCATGCAAATGTAGTCTAAATCACCTTTCTGTCAAGCATCCAAATTCTTTTGTTGAATATGAACAAAACATGTACCAAAAATTAAAGAAGTCTGTAAACATTTATTTCTTCAGGAAATGGAGTTGCCATTCAGTTTCATATTACAATGCTGAATTTTGTGGACTTAAAATTTTTAAAACTGTATTCATAGACTATGTAATTTTTATAAAAGTACTTATTGTCCTAATACCAGGGGAAAAATTAACATAAAATGTTGGGAATGAGAAAACTGAATCTTTTTGGTCTTCAAGTGAATGAACAAACTTACAATGACAACAATAATCATTCATTTTTAAGATACTTTTATTTAAAGTGAGCATATGTCATATTACAGGCATTACTTTAGTCTCTCTCTCTTTTTTTAAAAAAGATTTTATTTATTTGTTTGCCAGAGAGAGAGAGCGAGAGTGGGAGGGGGATCAAGGAGAGCAGCAGGCAGAGGATAAGTGGAGCCAGACATGGGGCTTGATCCCACAACCCTGGGATCATGACCTGAGCCAAAAGCAGAAGCTTAACCAACTGAGCCACCCAAGTGTCCCTCTGTAATGTCTCTTAGGAATTTTCTCATCTACAGCTTCCATGTGAAACTATATAAGACAATCGCACAAGATCCTGGAGCTAGTAAATGATAGAACCAGAACTGAACAGAGTGATTTTTGAAATCAAGTTTAAAAATTCATCATAGTAATTTAAGTTCTGTAATGTGAGAAAACAAGATGCAAATAATCCTTATTATTTGCAAATAATCTACTTATTAGCAGTAAAACTTCCTGCATCTTGACTCCATTGTTCCACAGTTTTCTTATCTATAAAATATGGATAATATCTGTCCCTTAGAGTCCTATAAGATTTGTATCTGTGTGATTATAAACTATTTTTATTTAAGTACAACCTCTTTTCAAGTCTTTATTTAATTTTCTAGTTAGTTAACATACAGTGTAATATTAGTTTCAGGAATAGAATTCATTGATTCATCACTTACATACAACTTCCAGTGCTCATCACAAGTGCCCTCCTTAAAACCATTATCTGTTTAACCCAGCTCCCCACATACCTCCCATCCAGCAACCCTGTTTGTTCTCTATAGTTAGGAGTATGTTTAGGGTTTGCCTCCCTCTCTTTTAATCTTCATGTACATTTGTTTTGTTTCTTAAATTCCACCTCTGAGTGAAATCATATGGTATTTGTCTTTCTCCCACCAACTTATTTTGCTTAGCATAATATACTCTAGCTCCATTCACATGGTTCCAGATGGAAAGATTTCATCTTTTTTATGGTTGAATAATATTCTATTATATTAGAATTATAGAAAGACCTCAATGTCCTATGACTGATGAATAAAGAAGATTTTGTTATTTTAGCTATATATATCAGGGTGCATGTGTCCCTTGAAATCAGTATTTTTGTATCCTTTGGGTAAATGCCTAGCAATGCAGTTGCTGGATTATAGGGTAGTTCTAATTTTAATTTTTTGAGGAACCACCATACTGTGTTTTCCAGAATGGCTGCACCAGTTTGCATACTCACCAACATCTGTTGTGTCCTTTGTTGTTAATTTTAGCTATTTTGACTGGTATGAGGTGATATCTTATTGTGGTTTTGATTTGTATTTCCCTGATGATGAATGATTTTGAGCATTTTTTCATGTGTCTCTTAGTCATCTGGAGGTCTTCTTTGGAAAAAAGTCTATTCATGTCTTCTATCCATTTCATAACTGGATTATTTGTTTTTTGGATGTTGAGTTCAGTAAATTCTTTATATATTTTGTCAGATATATCATTTGCAAATATCTTCTCCCATTCTGAGGGTTGCCTTTTCGTTTTGTTGATTATTTCCTTCACTGTGTAGAAGGTTCTTATCTTGATGAATTCCCAGTTGTTCATTTTTGCTTTTGTTTCCCTTACTTCCGGAGACATAACTAGTAAGAAGTTGCTACAGCTCATTTCAAGGAGGTTGCTGTCTATGTTATCCTATAAGGTATTTTTAAATTAACATATACTGTATTATTTGTTTCAGGGATACAGGTCTGTGAATCATCAGTCTTAAACAATTCACAGACTTACCATAGCACATACCCTCCCTAATGTCCATCACCCAGCCACCCCATCCCTCCTACCCCTCTCCCATCCAGAAAGCCTCAATTTGTTTCCTGAGATTATGAGTCTCTTAAGATTGTCTCCCTCTCTGGTTTCATCTTCTTTCATTTTTCCCTCCCTTCCCCTATGATCCTTTGTCTTATTTTTCAGATTCCTTGTATCAGTGAGGAATCGTATGATGATTGTCTTTCTCTGACTTATTTCACTTAGCATAATGCCCTCCAGTTCCATCCATGTCATTGTAAATGGCAAGATTTCGGGTTTTGTTTTTTTTTTTAAAGATTTTATTTATTTATTTGACAGACAGAGATCACAAGTAGGCAGAGAGGCAGGCAGAGAGAGAGAGAGGTGGAGGAAGCAGGCTCTCTTCTCTGCAGAGCAGAGAGCCCGATGAGGGACTCGATCCCAGGACCCTGAGATCATGACCTGAGCTGCAGGCAGAGGCTTTAACCCACTGAGCCACCCAGGCGCCCAAGATTTCGGGTTTTTTGATGGCTGCATGTATTCCATTGCATATATATACCACATCTTCTTTATCAATTCATCTGTATTGATGGTTTCCTGTTTCACATTTAGATCTTTCCTCCATTTTGAATTGATTTTTGTGTCTGGTAAGAAAGTGGTCCAGTTTCATTTCATTCTTTGGCATATTGTTCTCCAGTTTTTCCAACATAATTTGTTGAAGAGATATTCTTTTTCCCGTTGGATGTTCTTTCCTGCTATAAGTTCCTGTCGGAGATTAATTGACCATATAGTTGTGGGTCCATCTCTAGTTTCCTATTCTGTTCCATTGATCTTGGTGTCTTTTTATGCCCATACCATACTATATTGATGACCACAGCTTTGTTAGATAGCTCGAATTCTGGAATTATGATGCTTCCAGCTTTGCTTTTCTTTTTTTATATTGCTTTGAATATTCAGGGTCTTTTTTGGTTCCATACAGATTTTAGGATTGTTTGTTCCAGCTCCATGAAAAATGCTGGTGATATTTTGATAGGGATCATGTTAAATGTTGAGATCTTGACTAGTATAGACATTTTACCAATATTTGTTTTTTCAATCCATGAGCATGGAATTTTTTTTCTACTTCTTTGCATCATCTTCAATTTTTCGTAAGTGTCTTATAGTTTTCAGAGTTCAGATCTTCTACCTGCTTGGTTAGGTTTATTCCTAGGTATTTTATTGGTTTTTGGTGCAATTGTAAATGTGATTGATTCCTTGATTTCTCTTCCTTTATTTTTAAAGATTTTTTTGTTCATTTTGAGAGAGAGAGAGAGAGAGAGAGAGAGAGAAAGCACACAAGCAATAGAGGTAGAGGGAGTGGGAGAGAGAATCTCAAGCAGACTCTACACCAAGTATGGAACCTGACAAAGGCCTCCATCCTATGACCTTGAGATCATGACCTGAGCTGAAACCAAGAGTCAGATGCCCAATTGACTGCACCATCCAGCCACCCCTCAATTTCTTTCTGATGTTTCATTATTGTTGTATAGAAATGTCACACATTTCTGTACCTTGATTTTGTATCTAGTGAATTTTTTGAATTTGTGTATCACTTCTAGCAATTTTTTTGAGAGTCTTTCTGGTTTTCTATATAGAGTATCATGTCATCTGTGAAGAATAAAAGTTTGACTTCTTCACTGCTGATTTGGATGCTTTAATCTCTTTGTGTTGTCTGATTACTGTGGCTAGTACTTCTAGTACCATGTTAAATACCAATGGTAAGAGTGGACATCCATGTCTTGTTCCTGACTATAGAGGAAAAACTGTCAGGTTTTTCCCCATTGAGGAAGACATTAGCTGTGTATCCTTTGTATATAACCTTTATGATGTGCTGTGTTTCCTCTAAATCTACTTTGTTGAGTGCTTTTAAGAAGAATGGATGTTATACTTTGCCAAATGCTTTTTCTGTATCTACTGAGAGGGTCATATGGTTCTTATCCTTTCTTCTATTAATGTGGTATATCATGTTGATTTATTTGCAAATATTGAACCATATATGCAGCCCAGGAATCAACCCCAGTTCATCATGGTGAATGATTCTTTTAATGTACTGTTTGATTTAATTTGCTGCTATTTTGTTGAGAAATTTTGCATCCATGTTCATCAGGTATATTGGCCTGTAATTATTTTTTTTTAGTGGGGTCTTTGTCTGGTTTTAGGAATCAAGGAATGCTAGCCTTATAGAATGAGTTTGGAAGTTTTTATTCAATTTCTTTTTTTTTTTTTGGAACAGTTTTGAAAAGAGTAGGTGTTAACTCTTCTATAAATGTGTGGTAGAATTTACCTGGGAAGCCATCTTGTCCTGTACTTTTGTTTTTTGGGCTATTTTTGACTATTGATTCCATTTCTTTGCTGGTTATTGGTATGTTCAAATTTTCAATTTCTTCCTGTTTCAGATTTGGTAGTTTATATGTTTCTTTTTTTTTTTTTAAGATTTTATTTATTTATTTGACAGACAGAGATCACAAGTAGGCAGAGAAGCAGGCAGAGAGAGAGGAGGAGGAAGCAGGCTCCCTGCTGGGCAGAGATCCCGATGTGGGGCTCGATCCCAGGACCCTGGCTTGGATCATGACCTGAGCTGAAGGCAAAGGCTTTAACCCACTGAGCCACCCAGGTGCCCCGAGTTTATATGTTTCTAAGAATTTATCCATATCTTCCAGATTGCTCATTTTGTTGGCATAAAATTTTCATAACATTCTCTTATAATTGTATTTCTGTGGTGTTGGTTGTAATCTCTCTTCTCTCTTCACCATGGGAATTCAGCAATTCCATAAAACATAAAGTATTCATATGATAGGAGTCCCAGAAGAAGAAAAAGGAAAAAGGGGACAGACGTTTTATTTGAGGAAACTAAAACTAAAAAATTCCCTAATCTGGGGAAGGAAACAGACATCCAAATCCAGGAGGCACAGAGAATTCTCATCAAAATTAACAAAAGAAGGCCAACGGAAAGACATATCATAGTAGAATTTGCAAAATATAGAGATAAGGGAAAAAATCCTGAAAGTAGCAAGGCAGAAGTCCCTAACTTACAAAGGAAGACAAATAAAGTTAGCAGCAGATTTCTTCACAGAAACTTGGCAGTCCAAAAGAGATTGGAATGATAGGGGAAAACTGCAGCCAAGAACATTCGATGGAGCAAGGTTGTCATTCAGAATAGAAGGCAAGATAAAGAGTTTCCCAGACAAACAATAACTAAAAGAGTTTGTGACCACTAAACAAGCCCTGCAATAGATATCAAAGGAGACTCTTTAAGTGGAAAATGCTAAAAGTGACAAAGACTAGAGAGGAACAGAGAAAATCTTCAGAAACAACAACTTAGCAAGTAAAATAATTCCCTAAGTCTACACCTGTGATCCAATATTTTTCCCTCTTCTTTTCAACTTCACTTTTTTCCATAATTTTACCTTCTTTATCACTTACTGGTTCCTCTACACTTCCATCCTTGTGGTCATTACATCCAGTTGGGTTCACATCTCAGAGCATTTTTTATTTCAGCCTGACTAGTTTTTAGATCTTTTATCTCTGTGGTAAGGAACTCCCTGGTGTGTTCTATGTTTTTCTCAAGCCCGACTGGTATCCTTATGACTGTTGTTTTAAATCCTGGGTTAGGCATATGACTTATATCTGTTTTGATTAGATCCCTGCCCATGACCCAGTCTCGTTCTTTCCATGGGATGAATTCCTCTGTCTTGGCATTTTGGCTGGGTCTCTTCTTTTGCATGTTAGGAAAGTCTATTACGTATCCTGCCCCTAAGAGTTAATAGCTTTTTAAAAAAGAGGTCGTATAGTGTCCAGGGCTTCACACTTCAGCATGTGTTTCTGGTGTATGCTATGTGCACTCTGCTGCTATGTTTTTGGCTGTTCTTTTCCTCAAGTCATCCTTTTCAGAGTTTCTCCTTGCCTACAGTGGGGAGTGTTTGGACCTTTGTTAGAGTGTGGCAAGTTTTAACAAGGTATACTCTGGTTTTCTTGTTAAAAGAGACCTGATGCTATTTCCACTAGAGCTAAAGCTTTGTAGCACTCTATAGTCAGTAAATGTTGTGTGAGCAGGCAGACTATGCTGGTTTTCTGAGCAGGGGCCTGCTGTTTTAGTTCTCAGGCACACTTGCCCTAATAAAGAAGCACCTACATGGTGTGGGGGTAAGGGGACCTGGTGTAAGCAGTTTAGGCTTCCAGTGTTGGTGCTGTGGTGCTTCCTGAAATAAGTTTATGCTGAGGAGCAGGGGAAGAAAATGGTGTGAGCCCTCTCCCTTATCCCCACAGAGGGGAGTTTGCAACTGCCATTGTCCAGGAAGCCCTCTCAGAAGTAGGACCAATGTCCCCGTGTGTGTCTCCGACATGCCTTAGATCCCTGCCTTCACCCTGTGTCCGGACAATCTGCCTGCCTGGCATCAAAATGCACCTTTGTTTTGTCCTAGGCAAGCTGATTGAGTTTTTAAACTCCAAACAATAGGGACCTAGCATGTCAGGGACCCAGCAATGCAGAAATTCAGACTGGGCTTCTGGGAGAGGGTCTCACTATGTTGGGGCTGGTTTAGGGTTGTCCTAGAAGGGCTGTCATACCAACACACAGGACCTTAGAGTTTGGAGTAAAACTCAGCAAAGAGCCTTTGTCCACATTAGCTGCTGGTGGCAGGTGTCTCTGTGCCTATGCTAATGCATGAGGGAGCGTAATGGCACCCACCAACTCTTTTGTCTCCAGAGATGCTATGCCACCCCTCTCATACACTCCAGGAAAAGGGAAACATCTCTTCTTGTGTGTCCCAGGGGATCCCTAGATCACATCATCTGCTGCTAGGCTTCTGCCCTTGCTTTCCACAGGAGCATTACAGTGCCTGCTGGACTCAACACCAGCCATGGCACAGACCTCTAAAACTCCAGTCTTTGAGCTCTGCTTGTTGTAAAATTTAAGATACTCAGCTCTCTTGTTTTCCCAGTCAAAGGCTTTGTTTTTCTTATGTGATCCCCTGTGTGCTTCTCTCTCTTTCTCTCTCTCTTTTCCTCCACCCCCTCTCTCTCTTCTCTCTGTGATCAGGACTCCCTCCCCTCTGTACCACCCACAATCCTTTTCTCCCCTAAAGTGGGTGTTCAGGATGATTTCCATTTCTTCTGCTGTGCTCAAGAAATGAGGAAAACCTAGGGTTCTCCTACAACTCTGTCATCTTCCCAACCTCCTTCCTGTAAGAATTAGGTGAGAAGATACATATGATGCTTCTAGAACACTGTGTCACATATCATTCAATGCTATTTTTATTAGCATTACTATTATTATTTGCAAATACTATTACATCATTATTTATTGCTTTCTTTCCTTTTAGCAACTATTTTTGTTTACTTTTAGAAAAAATTTTGGGGTCACTTTCAGTTTCTTTTTCTATTTATTTATTTTCCTCTTTTTTATTTTTCATTTATTTATTTATTTATTTTTACACAGTCCATGCCACCTAAATCCTTCACCAGTTTTTTTTTAATTTTTTAATTTTTTTTAATTTTTATAGACATATATTTTTATCCCCAGGGGTACAGGTCTGTGAATCACCAGGTTTACACACTTCACAGCACTCACCAAAGCACATACCCTCCCCAATGTCCGTAATCCCACCCCCTTCTCCCAACCCCCCTCCCCCCAGCAACCCTCAGTTTGTTTTGTGAGATTAAGAGTCACTTATGGTTTGTCTCCCTCCCAATTTCATCTTGTTTCATTGATTCTTCTTCTACCCACTTAAGCCCCCATGTTGCATCACCATTTCCTCATATCAGGGAGATCATATGATAGTTGTCTTTCTCTGCTTGACTTATTTCACTAAACATGATATGCTCTAGTTCCATCCCTGTTGTCGCAAATGGCAAGATTTCATTTCTTTTGATGGCTGCATAGTATTCCATTGTGTATATATACCACATCTTCTTGATCCATCCATCTGTTGATGGACATCTAGGTTCTTTCCATAGTTTGGCTATTGTGGACATTGCTGCTATAAACATTCGGGTGCATGTGCCCCTTTGGATCACTACGTTTGTATCTTTAGGGTAAATATACAGTAGTGCAATTGCTGGGTCATAGGGAAGTTCTACTTTCAACATTTTGAGGAACATCCATGCTGTTTTCCAGAGTGGCTGCACCAGCTTGCATTCCCACCAACAGTGTAGGAGGATTCGCCTTTCTCTGGATCCTCTCCAGCATCTGTCATTTCCTGTCTTGTTGATTATAGCCATTCTGACTGGTGTGAGGTGATATCTCATTGTGGTTTTGATTTGTATTTCCCTGATGCCGAGTGATATGGAGCACTTTTTCATGTGTCTGTTGGACATCTGGATGTCTTCTTTGCAGAAATGTTTGTTCATGTCCTCTGCCCATTTCTTGATTGGATTATTTGTTCTTTGGGTGTTGAGTTTGCTAAGTTCTTTATAGATTCTGGACACTAGTCCTTTATCTGATATGTCGTTTGCAAATATCTTCTCCCATTCTGTCAGTTGTCTTTTGATTTTGTTAACTGTTTCCTTTGCTGTGCAAAAGCTTTTGATCTTGATGAAATCCCAATAGTTCATTTTTGCCCTTGCTTCCCTTGCCTTTGGCAAAGTTCCTAGAAAGATGTTGCTGTGGCTAAGGTCGAAGAGGTTGCTGCCTGTGTTCTCCTCAAGGATTTTGATGGATTCCTTTCACACATTGAGGTCCTTCATCCATTTGAGTCTATTTTCGTGTGTGGTATAAGGAAATGGTACATTTTCATTTTCTGCATGTGGCTGTCCAATTTTCCCAGCACCATTTATTGAAGAGGCTGTCTTTTTTCCATTTGACATTCTTTCCTGCTTTGTCGAAGATTAGTTGACCATAGAGTTGAGGGTCTATTTCTGGGCTCTCTATTCTGTTCCATTGATCTATGTGTCTGTTTTTGTGCCAGGACCATGCTGTCTTGATGATGACAGCTTTGTAATAGAGCTTGAAGTCCGGAATTGTGATGCCACCAACGTTGGCTTTCTTTTTCAATATCCCTTTGGCTATTCGAGGTCTTTTCTGGTTCCATATAAATTTTAGCATTATTTGTTCCATTTCTTTGAAAAAGATGGATGGTACTTTGATAGGAATTGCATTAAATGTGTAGATTGCTTTAGGTAGCATAGACATTTTCACAATATTTATTCTTCCAATCCAGGAGCATGGAACATTTTTCCATTTCTTTGTGTCTTCCTCAATTTCTTTCATGAGTACTTTATAGTTTTCTGAGTATAGATTCTGTGTCTTTTTGGTTAGGTTTATTCCTAGGTATCTTATGGTTTTGGATACAATTGTAAATGGGATTGACTCCTTAATTTCTCTTTCTTCTGTCTTGCTGTTGGTGTAGAGAAATGCAACTGATTTCTGTGCATTGATTTTATATCCTGACATTTTACTGAATTCCTGTATAAGTTCTAGCAGTTTTGGAGTGGAGTCTTTTGGGTTTTCCACATATAGTATCATATCATCTGCGAAGAGTGATAATTTGACTTCTTCTTTGCCGATTTGGATGCCTTTGATTTCCTTTTGTTGTCTGATTGCTGAGGCTAGGACCTCTAGTACTATGTTGAATAGCAGTGGTGATAATGGACATCCCTGCCGTGTTCCTGACCTTATCGGAAAAGCTTTCAGTTTTTCTCCATTGAGAATGATATTTGCGGTGGGTTTTTCATAGATGGCTTTGATGATATTGAGGTATGTGCCCTCTATCCCTACACTTTGAAGAGTTTTGATCAGGAAGGGATGCTGTACTTTGTCAAATGCTTTTTCAGCATCTATTGAGAGTATCATATGGTTCTTGTTCTTTCTTTTATTGATGTGTTGTATCACATTGACTGATTTGTGGATGTTGAACCAACCTTGCAGCCCTGGAATAAATCCCACTTGGTCGTGTTGAATAATCCTTTTAATGTACTGTTGAATCCTATTGGCTAGTATTTTGGTGAGAATTTTCGCATCTGTGTTCATCAAGGATATTGGTCTATAGCTCTCTTTTTTGATGGGATCCTAGTCTGGTTTTGGGAACAAGGTAATTCTGGCCTCATAAAATGAGTTGGAAGTTTTCCTTCCATTTCTATTTTTTGGAACAGTTTCAGGAGAATAGGAATTAGTTCTTCTTTAAATGTTTGGTGGAATTCCCCCGGGAAGCCGTCTGGCCCTGGGCTTTTGTTTGTTTGGAGATTTTTAATGACTGTTTCAATCTCCTTACTGGTTATGGGTCTGTTCATGCTTTCTATTTCTTCCTGGTTCAGTTGTGGTAGTTTATATGTTTCTAGGAATACATCCATTTCTTCCAGATTGTCAAATTTGTTGGCGTAGAGTTGCTCATAGTATGTTCTTATAATAGTTTGTATTTCTTTGGTGTTAGTTGTGATCTCTCCTCTTTCATTCATGATTTTATTTATTTGGGTGCTTTCTCTTTTCTTTTTGATAAGTCGGGCCAGGGGTTTATCAATTTTATTAATTCTTTCAAAGAACCAGCTCCTAGTTTCGTTGATTTGTTCTATTGTTTTTTTGGTTTCTATTTCATTGTTTTCTGCTCTGATCTTTATGATTTCTCTTCTCCTGCTGAGCTTAGGGTTTCTTTCTTGTTCTTTCTCTAGCTCCTTTAGGTGTAGGGTTAGGTTGTGTACCTGAGACCTTTCTTGTTTCTTGAGAAAGGCTTGTACCGCTATTTATTTTCCTCTCAGGACTGCCTTTGTTGTGTCCCACAGATTCTGTATTTTAATTATCATTTGTTTCCATGATTTTTTTCAATTCTTCTTTAATTTCCCGGTTGACCCATTCATTCTTTAGAAGGATGCTGTTTAGTTTCCATGTATTTGGGTTCTTTCCAAACTTCCTTTTGTGGTTGAGTTCTAGCTTTAGAGCATAGTGGTCTGAAAATATGCAGGGGATGATCCCAATCTTTTGATACCGGTTGAGTCCTGATTTAGGACCGAGGATATGATCTATTCTGGAGAATGTTACATGTGCACTAGAGAAGAATGTGTATTCTGTTGCTTTGGGATGAAATGTTCTGAATATATCTGTGATGTCCATCTGGTCCAGTGTGTCATTTAAGGCCTTTATTTCCTTGCTGATCTTTTGCTTGGATGATCTGTCCATTTCAGTGAGGGGAGTGTTAAAGTCCCCTACTATTATTGTATTATTGTTGATGTGTTTCTTTGATTTTGTTATTAATTGGTTTATATAGTTGGCTGCTCCCACGTTGGGGGCATAGATATTTAAAATTGTTAGATCTTCTTGTTGGACAGACCCTTTGATTATGATATAGTGTCCTTCCTCATCTCTTATTATAGTCTTTGGCTTAAAATCTAGTTGATCTGATATAAGGATTGCCACTCCTGCTTTCCTCTGATGTCCATTAGCATGGTAAATTCTTTTCCACCCCCTCACTTTAAATCTGGAGGTGTCTTCGGGCTTAAAATGAGTTTCTTGGAGGCAACATATAGATGGGTTTTGTTTTTGTATCCATTCTGATACCCTGTGTCTTTTGACAGGGGCATTTAGCCCATTCACATTCAGGGTAACTATTGAGAGATATGAATTTAGTGCCATTGTATTGCCTGTAAGGTGACTGTTACTGTATATGGTCTCTGTTCCTTTCTGATCTACCACTTGTAGGCTCTCTCTTTGCTTAGAGGACCCCTTTCAATATTTCCTGTAGAGCTGGTTTGGTGTTTGCAAATTCTTTCAGTTTTTGTTTGTCCTGGAAGCTTTTAATCTCTCCTTCTATTTTCAATGATAGCCTAGCTGGATATAGTATTCTTGGCTGCATGTTTTTCTCATTTAGTGCTCTGAAAATATCATGCCAGCTCTTTCTGGCCTGCCAGGTCTCTGTGGATAAGTCAGCTGCCAATCTAATATTTTTACCATTGTATGTTACAGATTTCTTTTCCCGGGCTGCTTTCAGGAATTTCTCTTTGTCACTGAGACTTGTAAATTTTACTATTAGGTGACGGAGTGTGGGCCTATTCTTATTGATTTTGAGGGGCATTCTCTGAACCTCCTGAATTTTGATGCTCGTTCCCTTTGCCATATTGGGGAAATTCTCCCCAATAATTCTCTCCAGTATACCTTCTGCTCCCCTCTCTCTTTCTTCTTCTTCTGGAATCCCAATTATTCTAATGTTGTTTCGTCTTATGGTGTCACTTATCTCTCAAATTCTCCCCTCGTGGTCCAGTAGCTGTTTGTCCCTCTTTTGCTCAACTTCTTTATTCTCTGTCATTTGGTCTTCTATATCACTAATTCTTTCTTATGCCTCATTTATCCTAGCAGTGAGAGCCTCCATTTTTGATTGCACCTCATTGATAGCTTTTTTGATTTCAACTTGGTTAGATTTTAATTCTTTTATTTCTCCAGAAAGGGATTTTTTATCTCCCGAGAGGGTTTCTCTAATATCTTCCATGCCTTTTTCGAGCCCAGCTAGAACCTTGAGAATCGTCATTCTGAACTCTAGATCTGACATATTACCAATGTCTGTATTGATTAGGTACCTAGCCTTCAGTACTGCCTTTTGTTCTTTTTTTTGTGGTGAATTTTTCTGTCTTGTCATTTTTTCCAGATAAGAGTATATGAAGGAGCAAGTAAAATACTAAAAGGGTGGCAACAACTCCAGGAAAATATGTTTTAACCAAATCAGAAGAGATCCCAAATCGTGAGGGGGGGAGAAAGGGGATAAAAAGAGATTCAAAAAGGAAGAAATAAAAAAAAAAGAAAAAAAAGAGTAAAAGAAAGAAAGAAAAGAAAAGAATTTAAAAAAAGAAAACGAATAAAGAAAAATATAAAAAAGAAAAAATATATATATATTAGATAAAGTAGTTAAAAAATGTTAAAAAAGAAAAGGGTAAAAGTTAAAAAAAAGTTTTACCAGAAGGTGAGAAAAAAGACAAAAAATGAAAAAAAAATTAAATTAACTGCAAGACTAAAAACAATCACAGGGAGAAAGCCATGAGTTCCGTGCTTTGCTTTCTCCTCCTCTAGAATTCTGCTGCTCTCCTTGGTATTGAAACTGCACTCCTTGGTAGGTGAACTTGGCCTGGGCTGGATTTCTTGTTGATCTTCTGTGGGAGGGGCCTGGTGTAGTGATTCTCAAGTGTCTTTGCCCCAGGCGGAAATGCACGGCCCTTACCAGGGGCCGGGCTGAGTAATCTGCTTGGGTTTGCTTTCAGGAGCTTTTGTTCCCTGAGCGCTTTCCGTAGAGTTCCGGAAGAAGGGAATACAAATGGTAGCCTCCTGGTCTCCGGCCTGAAGGAGCCAGGAGCCCGGGGCACCCCTCCTCTGTGCCTCAGAGAACAGCGCCCAGTTACTCCCGTCTGCCTGACCGCCGGCCGCACTCCGAGCTCACCGAGCCTGCGACCAGTTCAAGGTAACACCGAGCTGTGAGCTTACTGTCCACTCTGTCTCTGTAGCCAGCTTTCCTGTTCCAATACCCGCAAGCTCCACGACACTCAGACACCCCCGATCCTTCTGTGACCCTGCAGGACCTGAGGCCACGCTGACCCCGCGTGGGCTTTGCCCTGGTTTAGCCTCTGGAGCGATATCCCTCAGCGGAACAGACTTTTGAAAGTCCTGATTTTGTGCTCCGTTGCTCCGCTGCTTGCCGGGAGCCAGCCCCTCCCCCCGGGGTCTATCTTCCCGTCGCTTTGGATTCACGTCTCCCCCAGTCCTACCTTTCAGAAAGTGGTTGTTTTTCTGTTTCCAGAATTGCTGTTCTTCTCTTCGATCTGCTGATGGATTTTCAGGTGTTTGCAATCTTTAGATAAGCTATTTTGCTGATCTCCTACTAGCTGAAGTAGTCTCAGCCTGCTAGTTCTTCGCCATCTTGACTCCTCCCCCCTTCATTTATTTATTTTTAAATATTTTATTTATCTATTTGACAGACAGAGATCTCAAGTAGGCAGAGAGGCAGGCAGGGAGAGAGGGGGAATCAGGCTCCCTGCCAAACAGAGAGCCTGATACGGGGCTCGATCCCAGGACCCTGGGATCATGACCCGAGCCGAAGGCAGAGGCTTTAACCCACTGAGCCACCCAGGTGCCCCTATTTTCCTCTTTTTAAAAAAATTAACTCCTGGGATGCCTGGGTGGCTCAGTCAGTTAAGCATCTGCCTTTGGCTCAGGTCATGATCCCAGGGTCCTGGGATTGAACCCCTTATGGGGCTCCCTGCTTAGTAGGAAGCCTGCTTCTCCTTCTTCAACTCCTCCTTCTTGTGTTCCCTCTCTCTCTGTCAAATAAATAAATAGAATATTAAAAAAAATTAATTCCAGTATAGTTGCCATAGAGTGTTACATTAGTTTCAAGTGTACAGTACAGTGATTCAAAAATTCTATTCATTGCTCAGTGCTCATCATGAGACATGTACTCTTAAACCCCTTCACCTATTTCCCTCATCCCCCCACCCACCTCCCTTCTGGTAACCATCAGTTTGTTCTCTATAGTTAGAAGTCTGTTTTTTGGTTTGTCTCTTTTTTTCCTCCTTTTTTCATTTGTTTTGTTTCTTAAATTCCACATATGAGTGAAAGCATATGGTATTGTCTCTCTAACTGACTTATTTCACTTGGCATTATACTCTCTAGATCCATCCAGGTTGTTGCCAAATGGCATGATCTCATTCTTCTTTTATGGCTGAATAATATTCATATTCAGCAATACATATATGCATGCGTACATCTATATATTGCACTTACCTCATCTATTTATCTATTGAGGGATGTTCAGGCTGCTTCCATAATTTGACTATTGTAAATAATGCTGCAATAAACAGGGATGCATATATCTTTTCAAATTAATGTTTTTGTATTCTTTGAGTAAATACACAGTAGTAGAATTACTGGATCTTATGGTATTTCTGTTTTTACCTTTTTGAAGAACTCTGTACTACTTTCCACAGTGACTACATCAGTTTGCATTTCCACCAACAGCTCATGAGGGTCCTTAGCAACTATTTTCAGTTACAGTTGTTACATTTTATAAATTATAGGGATATAACAAATAACTTGGAATTTATCATAGGTTAGTATCATTTCAGAAGGCAAAATTCTGGTCTTCCAGAAATTAGGGAATTCCTGCCTCCATAATATATAATTAAGAAATAATCAGAAATATTCCTAACAATATTACTGCATGCTTAGTCTAAATAACAATAAAAATCACAACAACATCAATAATAATAAAATACATGTAATTAAAATGTAAAAGTAAAACAAGTACATGTACCTCAAATTTGGGTTGATTCTACATATACTATATGAAAGAGTGGATCAAGGAGAAAAAGAGGAAAGAAAAATGCAAAGCTATTGAATGCTTGCATATGTCCAATTCTATGTTGCTCATACTCTGCCTACCTTTCCAGGCTTATCTCATCTGTGTTCTTTCTTTTCATTTAGTTTCCCATACTATGTATTGCTCCCCTGACACAGACTTTCCACACAATTCTCTCTTTTTCAAATGTTCCTCTTGAACATCTTCACTTGGTTAACACAAAATCACCCTTTAGATCACAACTGAATCATCAATCACTTGTTTTTAGAAAAGCCTTCTCTGACAGAGCAAGATCTGTACTATAGGCTCTGAAATCAAGTGCCTCTCTTTCAAAATGATCATTATAGTTGTAACTTTATATTTATCTGTGCTTTTTGATTATTGTCTGACTCTCCTTTTGATTGACTTAATAATAGCTAATTTGTATTAAATATTATCTAGGAAGTATATGTTGTTTAATGTGTTTTATATACATTAACTAATTAAACTTCTTATAGTAACTTAAAGAGTGGATTCATTGTTAATACCACTGTACAGAAAATATTAAGTACATTCTCTAAGTTCACAAACTGGTAAGACAGGATTCAAATCCAGGCTTTACATTCAGAGTACATTCTTTTAATCATTTCATTTGTTGCCTCTTAGGAGCTGCAAAAGGATTGATGTTACCACTACTGTATCCTTGAGAATGAGCACAGTGATTGAATGCAAATTGGTAGAACCTCACTAAAAGATATTTTGGCATTATCTATCAAAATGTAAAATGTACTTACATTTTGAACCAGCAATTCTATTTCTAGGGCTATCTTGCACACAAATGGTCCATGTGCTCAAAATACAGGTAGAAGGATATACATTGCTTTACTGTATGTAGGAGCAATATGCTGAGACAATGGCATAGCAGAGTCAATCAGAAGACTGAATAAATACATCATAATGTATCCATATGAGTAAATACTTTATGGCTATATTAAAATTAGAGCTATATTCCTGACATAAAATGTACCCAATATATAAAGCTAAACAAATAAGTGAGGAACAAAACAGTATGTAAAAACTTAATACCATTTTTAAGGTGTATATATGCATGTATATAATCAGAATATCTGGAAAGATACAAGAAATTGTTAATAGTGATTTCCTTTAAGAAGGAGAATAGAACCATTAGGGACAGTATTAGGGGCACTGCTTCTCAATGCCCATTATATTGTATTGCTTTCTTTTTTTAATCACATATATTGCTTTTTTAATTTCAAAAATAGTAGCTAGTGGGTTAGGACATATAATAACTCAACGAGAATGTGTCAAAAATTATAAGGCAAGTACACAATCTCTTTAAAACATGTATATCATAGAGCTTGAAGTCTGGAATTTTGATGCCACCAACGTTGGCTTTCTTTTTCAATATCCCTTTGGCTATTCGAGGTCTTTTCTGGTTCCATATAAATTTTAGCATTATTTGTTCCATTTCTTTGAAAAAGATGGATGGTACTTTGATAGGAATTGCATTAAATGTGTAGATTGCTTTAGGTAGCATAGACATTTTCACAATATTTATTCTTCCAATCCAGGAGCATGGAACATTTTTCCATTTCTTTGTGTCTTCCTCAATTTCTTTCATGAGTACTTTATAGTTTTCTGAGTATAGATTCTGTGCTTCTTTGGTTAGGTTTATTCCTAGGTATCTTATGGTTTTGGGTGCAATTGTAAATGGGATTGACTCCTTAATATCTCTTTCTTCTGTCTTGCTGTTGGTGTAGAGAAATGCAACTGATTTCTGTGCATTGATTTTATATCCTGACACTTTACTGAATTCCTGTATAAGTTCTAGCAGTTTTGGAGTGGAGTCTTTTGGGTTTTCCACATATAGTATCATATCATCTGCGAAGAGTGATAATTTGACTTCTTCTTTGCCGATTTGGATGCCTTTGATTTCCTTTTGTTGTCTGATTGCTGAGGCTAGGACCTCTAGTATCATTTCTCATCAAGGATTATCTACTAGAAATGGAAAAAAAATAGTTGAAAACTTTAAGCCTCTCTGCATTTACAGTGAGAAAGGGGGGAAGCCAGCTTTTTAGTGTACATTTAAGAAAAATCTAGAGATGCCTGGGTGGCTCTGTCAGTTAAGCATCTGTCTTTGTCTCAGGTCATGATCCCAGGGTCCTGGGATTGAATCCCACATTGGGTTTCTTGCCCAGTGGGGAGCTTGCTTCTCCCTCTGACTGCCACTATACCTGCTTGCTCTTGTGCTCTCTCTCTCTCTCTGAATACAAATAAATAAATAAATAAAGTATTTTTTAAAAATCTCAGGGTAGCCACTTTCACATAAAAATTGGGTAATGACTCATCTTCAGGAAGATGGTATTTTCTTTAGCAAAGCACACTCAAGGGCATTTGGGGAAGTAACAATGAGCAAATCGACTCCCATACCCTTAGCCTCAAGTCAAAGTCACAAAAAAATGGAGTTATAGCTGAATTTTATTCAAAATAAATTAAATAAATCTTGGGTTTTCTTGGAGAGCTTTTTGTGAGGGGACTATAAGTAAATGAAGATTGTCCAGGGCAAAAGATGTCACAGAGTAACAAATCTGATTGTGCAATGAATATTACTAGGTACAGTGATAGTCAACATTTAATTTTTAGTTGTTTCCTTTTCTCCAAATCTTTTGTTTCCTTTTCTCCAAATCTTTTGGAGAAGATGACTACACAAACTAACCTACACAAAAAGTGCTTTGGAATAGTAAAAATAAAATGAAGTTGTGGTCATGGTGAATATAAATTATAGGACCAAGAAGGATGGTTAAGCACTTCTGGCTGCAGGTTAAGAAAAGCAGGCTGCAGAGTAGACTAACAACAGAAACATTACCTCTTTTTTTTTCTCATACAACTGAAATTCCTTAAACACACTGAAAGGCTTCTAAAATTCCCAAAGTGTAGGAAGAGGGCATTGAGGCATTTAAAAATATTTTAAAATATAATATATCTTACAAAGGTGAAGAATTAAGACTCATACTTGGAGAGCTCAGAAAAAGTGCTACCAAAGTAAAAGAAAGTTTACTTTAAATTTTACTTTAAGTTCTAAAATAAAATGTCAAAATTTTCTTCTAATATTTAAATCTATCATAAATTCGTTAAACTGTGTGTGGTAGTTTGGTTGAGATATACTAAAACTGAAGTAAAGAAAATTTTAATATTTATATTAATACTGTGAAATTCCCAACATCTTTCTCACTGGGCTGTCCTCACAGTGGTGCATATGGTGATTTCAACATCATTCTTAAGTACAGGGCGAGGCTACACATCCATTACTTTCCACTTTCAGTGAAAGAACTTTTATAATATTGAATTTTTTAGTTCATCCTAAGTTTTCATTTGCTGAATCTTAGACCTTGATGGTAGAGTGATATAAAAGGATAAATTTGGATTTAATTAGGAAAAGACTAATTATTTAATATAAACATCTTTAATTGTTCATAGTGGGTAATTTCCAGTGTAGGTAACTCTAGAATACTAACTCCTGGACATTATATATGAGAAGATTAATCTGGCAAATCACCACACACAAAAACATGATAACAATAACAACAAAATCATATTATTAAATCATATTAAATAATACTAATAGATTATTCTCATTAATTTTGGCTCAAGAGTTTTCTGCTTCCCTGAATTATTTTGCTTTTTATTGTTTGACATAGTATTCTTCTACTCTCACTTCCTAAAAAGTTTTTTTTTTTCAATTTTGTTTTTCTCTACTCCTGTCAAGTCAGTTTTTCCTATTTCTTATTTTTAAGCTTCTATTATTTTTTTCAATTTTTATTTTTTACATTTGATCAAAGAATCTAAGTTTGGAGAAAAATTTTATAATATTTATGCCAATATATAATTTTTTAAAGTTTTTATTTAAATTCCAGTTAGTTAACATACAGTGTAATATTAGTTTCCGATGCACAGTATAGTGATTCAACAAGTCCACTGATGGTTATTAAGTGTGAACCATTCTTTTCTCCTCTCCTCCCTACATTTTAGGTATATGCTTTTTATTTTATATCTTTTTTTCTTATATTCCTTGGCTCAGTTTTAGAGAAGTATTCATTCTTACTGCTTGTGTTTCCTGCCTTTATACTGTCACTTTTTATATCTCATTTCCACTCAAAAGTCCCTTTTACTATTTCATGCAGGTCTGGTTTAGTGGTCAAAAACTCTTTTAATTTTTGTTTGTCTGGGAAATTCTTTATCTCTCCTTCTATTCTGAAAAATACTCTTTCCGGATAGAGTATTTTTGACTGAAGATTTTTCCCATTTAGAACTTTGAATATATCATGTCACTCACTTCTCACTTGCCAACTTTCTGCAGAAAAATTTCCAACTAGGCCTATGGGTTTTCTTTTACAAGTTAATGACTTCTTTGGTCTTGCTGCTTTTAAGAGGTTTTTTTTTTTTTTTCTTTATCACTTTATTTTGTAAATTTAATTATAGTATGTCTTGGTATTGGCCTGGCGTTGTTGATTTTGATGGGAGTTTTCTGTGCCTCCTGGATCTGGATGTCTGTTTCCTTCCCCAGATTAGGAAAATTTTGAGCTATTATTCTTTCAAGTAAATTTTCTGCCCCCTTTTCTCTCTTTTCTCCTTCTGGGACTACTATAAGAGGAATGTTATTACATTTGATGGAGTCACTGAGTTCCCTAAGTCTATTCCTGTGCTGCATAATTCTTTCTCTCTTTTGTTCAGCTTCAATGCTTCTCATTACTTTGTCTTCTAGGTCATTAATTTTTTCCTCTGCTATTCCAGTCTTTTGTTCATTGCATGAAACGTGTTTATAATCTGATTTATTGCATTCTTTGATGATTCTTTTTTCTCTTTTATCTTTGTGGTAAGAATCTCAGTGATGTCTTCTATTCTTTACTCAGCCCAGTGAGTATCCTTATGTTTGTTGCTTTAAATTCTCCATCAGGCATCTTACTTATTTCTATTTTGCTTAGATCTGTGGATGTGGATCTTGTTCTTTCATTGGTATAAATTCTTCTGTCTTCACATCTTACTTAAGTTTCTGCCTTTTTCTCTATGTTAGAAAAGCCAGTTATGTCTCCTGCTCCTGAATGTAATGGCCTTATGAAGAAGAGGTCATGTAATATCCAGGGCCTGTGCTTCACAGAGTGTCTTCAGTGTGTACTGCATGTACTCTGCTGTTATGTTCTGACTGCTCTATCCTTCAGGCTGGTTGTCTGCAGAGGTTCTCCTTGACTGCTGTGGATAGTGTTTGATCCCTGGCATGAATATGGTGAGTTTTAGCTTGATGTGCTCTTGTCTGCTTGTAATGTAAGAACTGTCACCACCTCTACTGGAACTGAAGCCCTGTGAAAATCTGATCTGAGGACTTGGTGTGGGCAGGGGTTTGTGCTGATCTTCTTGGGAGGGGCCCACCCTTCTGGTATTGGGGTAAGGGTGACTGAGAAGGGAATTCCACCAGCAAGTTAGGCAGTCAGTGTTGGCACTGCACTGCTTCCCGTAGGTGGCTTTGTGTTTATGCTGAAGGATAGGGGAATGATACAGTGCCTGCCAGCCTCTTTGTTCCCAGAGTGGTGTTTCCATGAATGCTGCCTCTCAGGGATATACTCCGAGAAGAGGAAATAATCTCCCTCAAGTGTATGCCTTAGGTGTTTTTCAGATAATCATTACCACTCTGTCTGCCCCTAGGTTGTTTGTCCTGCCTTCTCTCTAGGGGCAGTGCAGTGCCCACCACACTATCCCAGCCAAGCCCACTGACAAATCTCCCAAGTTTCAAATCCCACTCATGAAACTCCAAGAACAAGTGCTACATGATTCCACTTGTATGAGGTATAAGAGATTGCAATTTTACCAATCTCTGCCTTTTAATAAGAGTTTAATCCATTTACACTTAAAGTAACTACTAATATAGAAGGACTTTCTACTTATATTTTCTACTTAAATATATATATTCTTTGGCCTTTTCCCCCACATGCCTCCATTACTGGCCTTCTTTTTTGTTTAATTGATTTTAGTTAGAATGCCACTTTAATCCCCTCTCATTCGATTTTCTGCATGTTTTTGTTGTTATTTTCCTAGTGCTTATTCTGTTGATCACAATAAATATTTTAAATTTATAACAATATAGTTTGAATTAGTATTAACTTCAATATCACAAAACACCTTTCTGTATAGTCCCTTCCCATTGTATTTTAATTGTCACAAGTTCCATCTTTTTAAATCATGTACTGATTAGGGGTAACTGGGTGGCTCAGTCAGTTAAGTATCTGCCTTTGGCTCAGGTCATGATCCCAGGGTCCTGGGATCAAGCCCAACATCAGGGTCTCTATCACTCTGCTTGCTACTCCTCATGCTTGTGCACTCTCTTTCTCTGACAAATAATTAACATCTTAAAAAAAATGTGCTGATTAATTTAGACTTATAGTGATCATTTTATGCATTTTTTCTTTTACATCATAAAAATTTACAAACCCGAAACATAATAATACTTACTTTATATCATAAAACGAATAGTTTTATTTATCTTTGTATGTACCTTAACTATTGTTCTTTATTTCTTTGCATGACTACTTTATTTCATGAACTACTGTATAACATCCTTTCATTTCAGTCCAAAAGCCAGCCTTTAGCGTATTTTATAGGATAATGGGTCTACTATAGCAATGGACTACTTCAGCTTTTGCTTAGTTGATGCCTTAATTTCTCCTTTACTTTTAAAAGGATAGTTTTGCTAAACATAGAATTCCTAACTGGTGGTAATTTTTTCCCTTTAGCATTTTTTTTAAAAAAGATTTATTTATTTGAGAGAGAGAGAGAGTGAGCATGCAGATGGAGGGGCAGAGGGAGAAAATTCCATCCAGACTCCCCAATGAAAAGGGAGCCTTATGTGGGGCTTGATCCTAGGATCCTGAGATCATGACCTAAGTAGAAATTAAGATTCAGATGCCTAACTCACTGAGTCACCCAGCGTCCCTCCTTTTAGCACTTTACAAATGCCACCCTCCCTTTCTGGCCTACAGGTTTCTGAGGAGAAATCAAAGTTAATATTATTTTTTAATTGTGGTAAAAATCATAAAATTTATTATCTAAATTTTAAGGTCAGCAGAAGATCAAGCCCAGGAATGGACCTGTGGACCTCAGTTTTTTCTGGATATTAATTTTCTTTGTAACTCTGAGGGGAAGTATAGTTTTTTAGAGGTGAGTATTGGTCCATGTGGTAGAGAGAAATGTTTTTATTTGAAGGCAGAGGAACACAGGGAATTTCATTTCATTTCCTTGGTGTTAAAAACAACAAACATCAATCACACACAAATAATAAAAATAATAAAAGAACAAAAAAAAAACCCCAACCCTCTACAAATAAAACTCCTGTAGTCCTTATCTTTTAATTTTTTTTAAGTTTACTATATAGTAATGTTATTCTGTGCACTTTTGTCTATTTCTGTAAGGGGTGGAATTGCAAGATCATATGGTATTCCTATGTTTAATTTTTTTTGAGGAACCTCCATACTGTTTTTCATGATAGCAGCATCATTTTACAGTCTCACCAAGAGTGCAAAAGGGATCCAATTTCTTTACATCTCCCTTGTTTTTTTTTGTGTGTGTATTTTTGTTTGTTCTGGGTGATACCTTTGGTTATGTTTTTGTTTTGTTTTGATAAAGACATCCTAACAGGTTTGAGGTGATATTTTATTGTGATTGGATTTGCATTTCTCTGATGACTAGAGATGTTGAGCATCTTTTCATATATCTTTTGGCCATTCATGTATCCCCTTTGTAGAAATATCTATTCAAGTTCTTTGCCACTTTTTAATCCACAAGGTTGTTTCATTGTTGTTGTTGTTATATTATTTTTGATTTTGACTTGTAAGAGTTCTTATATGTTCTGAATATTAATCTCTTACAAGATATATGGTTTGTTAAAAAAAAAGTTACTTTTTTACTCTGGGATTGTTTCCTTTGGTGTGCAGAATTTTTTTTTTTTTTTTTTTTGGATGGAATGTCATTTGCTGATATGTACTTTGGTTGTTTTTGCCTTTGGTGTCATATATATAAGAAACTATTGCCCAATCAAATGTCATAAATGTTTCCCCCCTATATTTTATTAAGGAGTTCTGCAGTTTCAGATGTTTAATCCATTTTGAAATAACTTTTGTATAGGGTGTAAGGTAAATGTCAAGCTATGTTTTTTTTTTTATGTTATGTTAGTCACCATAAAATACATCATTGTTTTTGATGTAGTGTTCCATGATTCATTATTTACATATAACACCCAGTGCTCCATGCAATCCATGCCCTCCTTAATACTCATCATCTGGCTCACCCTTATAAAACTCTCAGTTTGTTTCCCAGAGTCCATAGTCTCTCATGGTTCATCTCCCACTCCGACTTCTCCCCCTTCTTTTTCCTAATGTCCTCTATGCTATTCCTTATGTTACACAAATAAATGAAATCATCAGATAATTGACTTTTTCTGTTTGACTTATTTCACCTAGCATACTCTCCTCCAGTCTCATCCATGTTGATGCGAAACTTGGGTATTCATCCTTTCTGATGGCTGAGTAGTATTTCATTGTGTGTATGGACTACATCTTCTTTACCCATTCATCTGTTGAAGGGTTGACTCTTTCCACAGTTTCTTTTGCATTTGGATATCCAGTTTTCCCAATATCATTAGTTGAAGAAACTGTCATTTCCTCATTATATATCCTTGACACCCTTGTTCAAGATCATTTCACCATCTACACAAGGGTTTATTCCTGGACTCTTTATTCTATTCCATTGGACTATATGTTTGGCTTCCTACTAATACTTATGGCTTTGATTACTTCCATTCCTAGTTTGTTGAGTGTTATTGGTATTTGTTTTCATTGTGGTAAAATACACATAATGTAAAATTTACCACCTTAACCATTTTGGGGCATATAGTTGAGTGGTATTAAAGACATTCATATTGCTGTGCAATCATTAACACCTATCCATCTCCAGAACTCTTTTCATCTTGCAAGACTGAAATTCTATATCCATTAATCAATAACTCCCCCTCCTTTTTCTCCCTCCCCTGGGCCCCTGGAAATCAACATTGTACTTTCTGTCTCTATGATTTTTTACTTCTCTATGTACTTCATACAAGTGGAGTAATACAATTTTCATTTCTTGTGACTGGCTTATTTCACTTAGCATAATGTACTAAAGGTTTACTCATTTTGTAGCATATGTCATAGTTCCCTCCTTTTCAAAGTTGATTAGCATGGACTTATTTTTGTCATTTTGCTATTTGTTTATAAACTTGTTGGCTTATAACTTTATTGTTCATTTTTTACATTTCTGTCCTCTTTTTGTGTTTAGTTGAATTTTTATAGTAAAATATTTCTATTATTTTCTCATTTCCTATTGTGTATATTCTATAAGTATTTTTTGTTTTACCATGGAGGTTGCATCTAACATCCTAATATTATAGCACACTAATTGAGATTTATACAAGTTGAACTTTATTAGCATACAAAAACTCTGCTCCTTTACATCTCTGTCTCCATTTCTTTCAGTTGATGAAACAAAATTAGTTTTTTATATATTGTTATTTCCAAACAGAAACTAATAATGTTTAAAGTTCATCAGTCTCTTAAATTATTTTGAAAGAAAATGTGGAGGGGCACTTGGGTGGCTCAATCATTACACTTCTGCCTTTGGCTAAGGTCGTGATCCCAGGGTCCTGGAATAGAACCCCACATCAGGCTCCCCACTTAGAAGGAAACCTGTTTCTCCCTCTCCCACTCCCTCTGCTTGTGTTCCCTCTCTCACTGTGTCTTTCTCTTTCAAATAAATAAATAAAAACTTCAAAAAAAAAGAAAATGTGAAGTTACAAGACAAAATTACAGTAATACTGGCCTGTAGACTAATAATTTTTAAATTGTATAAGTTTCTTAAACCATGTAGAAAACATCTCTATTTGTCATACAATATCTGGAGTTTCTCTGAGACTTTTTTTTCCCCTAAGAGTAGGTCATACTTTCTTGTATGTCATGCTTTGTTTTTTTGTCAGATATTTGAATATTATAATGTGATAAATTTTGAAATTAGATTCCTTCACTTCTCAGTGTTTGTTGTTGTAGGTTATTGCTGTTTGTGTAGTACTTTTCTAAACTAGTTTTGTGAACACTGAATTCTTTGTTGTGTGTTGCCACTGAAGTCTCTAATCCTTAGAATAGTGGTTGGTTGGTGTTTTGATAGAGATTTCCTTAAATTAAAAAAAATCAAAAAATAAATAAAATCAAATAATAAATAAGTAAAAAAAATAAATAAATGTCAAAAAATACATAAATCAAATAAAGTGCTCTCCCAGTATTTTCAGATTGTCTCATGTTGAAACACCCCTTCAGTGCTTAGCCAGGACATTTAAAACTTGAACTTAGCTTTTACTTCACACTTACACGGAGCCTAAATGTTAGCCAGAGGTGAAAGCTTAATTTTATCAGGTTTATTCAGACCTTGTATCTAGCCCTAGGATTGCACATGGCCTTATAGATTTCTTGATAAGCTTAGAGACTTTTCAAAGTCCTTATTCCCCCCATATATCTCCTTTCCTAGTCCATTCAGTCTATACATTACTTGTCCCAACTCTTATCCCTTGTCATAGAAAGCTGCACCTAGTATGTTTCAGCTTAAGTTCTTTTGACAAATATCGCTTGAGAATTCAGGTCATGCCTAGAAAGATCCAAAGTGGGTGAAACAAAAGCAAGACCTTGAGCCAGCCCTCTGTGGAACTACCCAACAAGTCAAAACACTCCAATTCATTGAGAATGACATCTGTATTGTTCCCTGGGGTACCAGCAAACTTCAAGAGGAATGTGACTATCTTCATAGCTACTGTTATGCAGAGTATGAATAGATTCTATAAAAAGGCGACTTCAATATTTTTCATCAACATAATTATTGCTTATTAGAAATACAGTTTTAGAATTCTCTACTGTTCTACTTTCACTGACATCAACACCGATCACTTTTTTCTAATAATTTCTTCTAGAAATTCTAAATTTCTTTTTACTTTATACTTTTGAATAAAATAAAAATAATTGAAATATTCAAAATATCTGGGATACTGTATTGAAAAAATTCTGTGAATTGTCCATGGACTCTAGAAAAGAGAGCAGTACAGTGTATCAATATTCAATTCATCAGTATTCAGTATTACAAACCAAGTGGTCTTGTTGTTGTTGGCCTTGAGTTTTAGGACTGAGAGAAGATATAAAATGCTTTAATATATATATTTTTTGTAATACTAAAAATAAAGTTTTGGTATTTAGGAGTAATTTTATTAAATATGTAAAAGTTAATGTAAAATTATATTTTATTGAAAATTGAAGCTTTTTATAAATAGTAAATTCTCTTTTCTGTCTTATTTAATGTGATTTTTCCCTCAAATTCTACTTTGTGTGCAGTGTTTTTTCCTATTGTTTGCCTTTGCCTAATACATTTCAACCTATTCTTTATGTTTTACTATTCAAGAGTTACTATTTGAGATGTATCATGATAAAAAAGATACTGTAATATTTTTAAACTACATTAATAATTTTTGCCTTTATGTGGAGGTGTTTGAAGTATTTACAGTTAATTTCACAATCATATGTGCTTTTTGTTTATAAAGTTTCTAGGTTCTTTCAGTTTTTAAAATGGAATGTATGTATCTTATTTTTGTGGGCATTATACGGTAGTGCTTCCCAAACTTCTTTATTTATTTTTACATCAGGGATCATAGAAAATAAATGTGATTATCATTTGGAATTGAATGCACAAGACCATTCCTAGCCTTTGCCAGTTCAGTCTTTACTGAACTCTCTAAGGATAAAGGAGACCTCTATTTTGGTTCTCCTGTAACCTGTTAAGAAGAAATTCATGTATTACAGTGCACTCTCACAGTCTGGAAGTTCTGTTGAATTGAGCATTTACTGCCATTACCCAGAACTATTCTTATGGCAAGAGCATGGCAGTCTTATTTTGGAGAATATGACTTTTTCCCTACTCCAAGTACGTAATCTTAGGTGGGATTTGCACACCTTTCCTGGGATTGTAGACATGTGACATAGGCTAAGCTAATTAGGGTATTCTATTACATCTACCACAGTGGTTGGATGAGACAAGTGATCATTTTAAGAAAATGAATAATCGTGATTAATAACTTCTACAGACAACATCAAAAAAATCTCTCTTCTCTAGGTTTGATAGGGTCAGATTCATATTTGGGCCATGTGCAGTGATCTCGCTGACATTTTACTGTGTGGCTTGCTTGCTGACATACAGAATCATAAGAGTCAATTGGTGGATCCTGGGGATGTTGTTTTACTCCTGAATTAAGCTATTCCTCAGCCACACAATTATAAGAGCCAATTAATTCCTTAGCTGATGAAGTGATTTGTGACATAGACAAACAATTTATTGTCCTAAAATGGTTAATAATTCTTAACATTTTCAACATGTGTTTATTGTCAATATCAAGAGTTAAGATATAACATATATCTTGTGTGAGATACATTATATGATTGCAAAAAAATAAGACATATTACATTCAAAACCAGTATGTTGACTGGTCATTTCTGGGTGGTAGGATTATAACTATTAAATCTTCATAATCCTTTGTGATACCTATTTCTTCTCTATTAAAAAAATTATGTGTTCACAATTTACTTTAGAAAATAATGGCAGGTATTCTCCTTCTAAGAGGCAAAGAGGAAATTTCAGGCCCAACTACAGCACTTGTAACCTTCTATGTCTGATCATTCCCAATACTCTTGTCTTTCTTGTCTACATAATTCAGAACTTTCAGTAATCACATAATATGAAATCTTAATATTCTCACCCTGTGCATTGCTGCCTTGTTCCTGCTTCAAAGAACAAGTCTCTTCCAACCATGCCACTTGTCTTCTTCTTCCTTTCATAGTAACTTTTTCTTATCTCCCTGGCTGAAGTACTTAAGGATCAGATTTTCCCATTACCCAACCAATGCCCCAGTCAAATGTGTAATTCCAAAATACTCCGAATTGATCCACTTCTTTTCTTCTCCACTCTGACAATTCTAATGAAAGAAAGAAAGAAAGAAAGAAAGAAAGAAAGAAAGTAAGTCACATTTATACTGGATTACTAAAGTAGCCATACTACTGGGAAACACTGTTACTCTATTACCTTACAGATGCAGAAGAGATCCTGTAAAAGCCCCTGATTAAAATTCTCCAGCACCTTTATATACTACTTAGAATAAGCTCTAAATTCTAGTTTATGAAGCCCTATGTGATCTGACTTTGTCCTACTCTTTGTATTACTTTGATTTATTCCCCGACTCCTTCCCACCCTCTAACTCCCCCATCATTTAGTTCTACTCAAACAGGCCTCTTCCCTTCTGCCTTAAGCCTTTGGACAAGTTACATATAATTCCCAGAAGAGTCTTTACTCTGGTATTTAAATATTGGCTCCTTCTTGTCAGTCAGAACACAGCTGAAATGGGAATGTCTACAGAGAGGCACTCTATACTCATTTAATTTCATATGTCTCTGAAGCTGAAATTTATTATTCAGAATAACATCCTTTAGCATTGGATGGTTTCTTATCTATTTGTTTATTTAGCTGGTTGTTCCATTTCCCAGACTATAATGTAACTTTCCTCATCTGGTTTGGCCTTCAGTGTATTCTCAGTATCTAGAACATACCTAGATCATGGTTTGCTATATAAATTATTAAATGAGAGGCTGAATAAAAGAATATTCAATGAGAAAATTTTCATGATTTCTATGCTAGAATTACTTTCTCCTTTATTGTCACATGGTCTCTAAGTATTACTGTTATGATGAGATTTGTACATATCTTTCTCCTCTATTATATACCAAGCAATTTGATATAAATGAGTGTTTTTTTTCCCATCTTTGTACTTTCCAAGTAAGTACCTTTCACAGTGCCTTAGCTTCTTAGACATAATGGCCATTCATAAATGTTTTTCTAATTGAATTATGTTGCTTTACAAAATCTTAAGAGTCTCTCATGAGCATTTCTATTTTCTCTTGGAAATTCCCGTGGGTCCTTAGGCCAAAATTAATTGCTACTTCTTCTCTGTTTCCATTGTGGTCAGAATATGCTAAGTATTTTCAACAATATGATTTATATTGTAGACATTTTATCAACACATTTATTTCTGCAGCTAGAACAAGAGGATGTTATCATTACATCTTAAATATAACAAGGCCTTTGGGTTATGGACACTGGGGAGGGTTATGTGCTATGGTGAATGCTGTGAACTGTGTATGCCTGATGATTCACAGACCTGTATACTTGGGGCTAATAATACATTATATGTTAATAAAAAATAAAAAATAAATAAAAGGAAAAAATATAACAGGGCCAAAAAATATCACTGATAATGAATTAAAATAATATTTAGTAATTTGTGCGTTCCCATAAAAATATGAGGAGTTACCAGAGCAGAACATGACACCTATGAGGACTGAGCAGTATTTTCAGTTAGTCATTGTAGCCAGAGGTAATCATTCCTATTTCCAAAGAGGCCTTAACTACCATAGATCCACTACTCAGTTAGTTGTAAGCAATTGGCCTTGAGAAAACAAAGTTGAAGTTATTTAGATACAATTTTATCTAGCAAAGTCATGAAATTCTGTGACAATCAAGGATAGCCCATAGTTCAGTTTTTGGGGTAAGGACATGATACAACTCTTATTTACTCTTTTCTATTTTGCAAAAGTAATCTATTTTAAAAAGATCATATCCATGTTTAGATGGGGATGTCAAGAATGTTTACAATAACAAACAATAATAATCTTTATAGAGAAAGAGAGTTATTCAAGGTGTACAGGAATTATAATTTAATTAATTTCTAATAGGATTTTGTCTTACTCTGACAGAACTTGAACATATATCATTAGACAAAAACATCCAACACAAAAGAATATTTATAAAAAATAAAGGAACTTCCTAAGCAGCCAATATTCACACCTTGGATAATTTTTTGAAGAAACTTATCTTGACCAAAACCACCTATAATATATTTGGAAGAATAGGAATTGTGCCATGAGAGATGGAGTTATACTTGGAGGAAACCAAATGCTCTTTGATGCCCCCATGTAAACATGGATGCAGTTTGCTTTTAATAGATTTATTTTACTAGACAGTGTAGTCTGTGGGAATATAGTAGTGGCCCAGACATGATATGCTGTAGCTTTTAGAAAATTTCCATCATAATGGAAAAATGTGGAGGTTCAGCATGTGCAACATAACCATTCTTCTTTAAGCACTTTGTATTTTATACCTTATAAGGTGGAACAGACAAAATTGCAGAATAGTAAGCTTGTCACTGAAACAAGAATAGCAGAGGAGAGCAGAGGCCATGCTTTCTCTGCAAATCTTCAGTCTAAGAATTTTGTAGCCATTTAACCTTGACCTCATTGCTCAGAACAGTCCAACAAGGGAAGATCTAGAGTCTCCAAGGGATAGATGGATGAACAGTAGAATCTAGAAGATAGGTAGTCCCTCCAGAATACTAACAATACACCCTGACTTTGGTGGGAGCTGGGGGAATCACATTCAGATTCTTCTACCATGATGCCATCCTTAGAGTCACTAGATTATTCAAAATATTGACTGACCTACAGTCAAAACATCTGGGAAAATGTCTTCAAATATTTGAGCAAAAAAAAGATACTGTGGAGAGCAAACCATTCCTGAGAGTTTAAAAATATTATTCTATCCATGTTTGATTCTGAAGCTTCTTTAGGACATAATTATGATGATTTTTATCTTAAACCTTTTTTCTTCCTATGGACATAGTGTTACCACCTTAGTGGTGGTGAGCACTTTTGCCAAGAGGCCACATTTAATCCCCATTTATCCATTTTTTACATCATTACTCAGTTCATGTGAAGGCTCCATCATTCAGGAATTGAATGATCTTTATTCTTTTTCATGGTATATCACTTTCTGAGTCAAGTATTTAAACTCCTGCATGTCAATTTAAAAAGAAAAAAAGCGGGGAGGCAGAGTTTTATCAGCTGGGTCCTGGAAGAGTGCTTTGATCAGGGAAATGGAACAGTTCTCCAATCTTGGCATTACAGAATTTGCCTACAGCAATTTACTGTTTTACTATGACCCCCTCAGATACTTACCTTGCTATAACCAGTTATTTCCTCAGAAATACTTTAGTACTTGGGAAGGCTGAACAATAAGATACATCGTAGTGGGCTAAGGAGCAAGACAGTATTTTCTCTGACTGATGCTAAAAAGTGCAGATGTCGATATTGGTAGGGCTTCAGGATGGTGTTACTTTTAAGGTATATTTGAGAGAAATACTGTGTCGTTTTCTTTCCAGCACAAAAACCATCTGCCATTGCCAAAACTGGGAGAAATATTGTACAGTCTCTGTTAAAAAAATAAAATTCAGCTGAGTAAATTTTAAAGATATTACTGACTTTATTCAACAATTTATGAAGCCAATTAGCATCCCATCTAGCTGAAAGAAAGGAGCTCTAAGGAGCTGTACAAATCGGAAAACTATTACAGGCAGAAGAGAGTGGGAACAAGGGAGTTGCACTAGCAAAAGTGGATTGACTGTGGCAAAGTCACTTTCCTTTAGGGGATGGGAGGAGCCTATAATGCAGATTACCTCCCTTGTCCTGAGGAGGTGATTCCTGACTGACTGGTTTAAGATTTGATTTCTGGGAGAGGCCAAAACTGTAATTAAGTCTTGGTTTGGTGATGTGGGGCTTAGCAGTAAGGAGTCCACTTTGGCCCCCATGTCTTGTTTTTAACAGGTTTTTGGACCGGGTGAAAACCATCAATATTGTGACCTTACAAATCTTTTCTTTATTTATAAGGATCCATTTTATCCTTTCTCTTCCTGATATACCTATCCTACATACACAGTAAATCTTATCTCTCTCCCAGAAATAATTTTTTGACAAAAATATGTTCATACTGTCACTAAAGATTGAACGTCTACTGGCATTGTGGCTAATGTCAAAACACATCTATATTCATATTAATTTGTTTGTTTATTTATTTATGCCATTTATTCTTCTGTGGAGTTTCAGCTATGTTTATTCTGTATTTGTTTGTTTTTCATTCCTGCATTGCTGTGGGTAAGAATTCCTTATTTTAGTCTATGCTCTCAACCCAGCAGGAAGAAATTAAAAAAGACTTAGCAAATTATTACTGAATAGTGTCTGTCCTGTGATAATTATTACTGAGAAAAATAGCAGTATAGAGGTCATTTCAAATGGGACAGTGAGGCCTGTCCTCAGAACATCCCTCATTTAAAAAGTCAACACTTCTCTGCCAGTAAGGTAGGCTACACACTGACTTCCTCCTACTAAGAAAGAAAGAAAAACAAAAAGAAAGATAGAAAGAGACTATGTAAATCTGCTATGAGTTCCAAGAGTTCTATGGATTCATTGGTATCTATGTATTACTTCTGGTGAATCTGTTGTTTTGTTATGAAATCTCAGGTTCCCCTAAATTAAATAAAAATAAATAAAAATAAAATAAATAAAATAAAATAAAATGAAAAGTGCCCCCTAAGAAAGATAGATAGATAAATATATAAGGGCACCTGGCTGGCTTAGTCAGAAGAGCATGATATTCTTGGTCTCAGGGTTATAAGTTTGAGTCCCAAGCTGGGATTACTTAAAATTAAAATCTTAAATAAAATAAAATCTTAAAAAAAGGGACAAATATTTAAGATATCAGCCCTTAAAATTTTAATATGAATTAGTATTTCAGACTATTTTTTCCCTCCTGTAGCAAGATTACACTAATGATTATTTTTACTATATTGTTATATGTGGGATGAGAGATAGGTAAGGTAATAACTCTGAAAGTTTATATTCTTAGACCAAAAAAAAAAAAAAAAAGGCACATGTCAAACTTTAGAAACTGCTATGTAAGCTTGTTATTTTTACTAAGATGGAATATCTTACTACATTATGTGCTGGCACTTTGTAAAGCATCCAGGTAGGCTACTCTACCCGTTGTGGGTCAGAATAAATAATGATGCAAAAAATGATACTGGCCATCTGGAAGTAACCACTATGTTCAATTCTCTATGGTAAAGGGACATGGTATCACTAGTGCCTTAGATTTGAACTTCTTGGTGTATTATAAACTGGAAATCATAGTCATCTGAATGCTTATGACCACTAGAAACTAGAGAATGTGAAAACCTGCAAGTGGAAACTTTAAATATTGCATATTCCATTGGATGGTTCTTTCCCCATGTTGCAAATATCAATTATTAAATACTAGCAACATTATTTAAGTAGTCAGTTTTAATCATAATATTTTACATGTGTACTTATACCACCATAATGAAAGCTCCCAATGTGTTTTACAGACTATACACAGCTTTATTAATGAAATGTAGCTATCTCCCGTAAAAGCACATTTTTATCCAAGATAATTGTAAAATGCAATAGTCATTGATTATGTTAATAGACAAGAGAAAGAGCATGAATAAATAAAAGCCATAGATAATCCCCCAGACCTAATTTTAAAGACTATTTTAAAATTTCTTCTTCTACCAAACCTGCTAAGTAATAAAATTGACTGATGGCCATGTTGTTCTCCCTTCTGTTAACTCACCTACTGGTAGAAATGTTAATGAGCATGTGAATGACCAATGGGGAGGTAGAAGAGAAAAAGGGAAGAGAAGGTGGAACAGAGGTAATCCACCACCTAGATAATCAGCTCATCAATAACAGAGTTGACTGAAAGATAACACTTCAGTAAGTACTGTAATAAACTCAGTGATCAGTATTCTCAGTGGCCTGGTGGCAGGAAAGAGAACTACTATCATTACGACTACAGGGAAGTCCATGATTTTTACAGAATTTATACTGCAAAAAGGTTATCAGTCTTCAATGCAAAAAAAAAAAAAAAATCTGCATTGTTTGAATTGAAGTGTTGAGAGCATCTCTAAAATGCCATTTCTTATGTTACATAAAGGCTCCAAGTTTACCAGACAGCTTAAGGGACACACATGTATCATCATGATGCTATAGGTACTTATAAAATCCACCAATCACAGAATTCAAGAGGCACAGTATGTGACAATGTGGATTGTTTCGATCTTCTCCAAATTATGTTTTCCTTAACTGCCTGCAGTTACAGATTATTTCCTTGGAGACAGGGGGAAGCTTGTGAGAAGATGGATAGTTGGGTATAATGATGGCACTGTGGCCTGATAAAGCTGCGCATCTATCTGTAATAATTTTGCTTGGGTCCACAGTTTATCACAGTTATTTTTAACATCACTCCTAATCGAGGATTGTGTCTTTAGTTTAGTTTTGTTTTGTTTTCCTTGCTCCATCACAAAGTTTTAGAAGGAATTTTGGAAGTAATCCAAGTAAGGAAGCAGGAAGGAAGGAGAGAGTAAGGAAGAGTTGGTTGTTCATCCAAGTAAGGAAGTGTTGGTTGTTCAATGGCAGGAAATAGAAGCAAAGGCTGTCTTCCTCCTAGGCCTCTTTCATTCTATTTATCCCCTATAATCATTTTATACATATGTGCCAGAAAATCCTCCAATAGCAATCAAATTAAATTCCTCCTTGTTTAGAAATTTTACCTTCCTAGGTCACTAAAGATTTATTATATTTCTTCAATGTTCTCAATGAGAGTAAGTCTCCATTTTTTTCTTTGTAAGAGTCAATTATTCTCTCACCAATTTTAGGCAGTTCTACTGTCCAAGGGCCATCTTTGCAAAACAGTATTTTGACTTTTTAGATCTAGACTATTACCAGTGCCAGAGCATTAATTCTCCTCTTTCAGGATGTTGAACATTGGCAAATAAGTTCGTGACCTCACCTCGAGGTATATACTTAATACCACATATTTGTATTGGGTATATTAAAACTCCTGCATTTGTCACTGCTAATTGGGTCCTAAGCAGAAAAAAAGCAGTTCACAGCATGCCCTCTGTGAGCTGTCATAAACAGAAATATGAGGCAGTGCCAAATTCTCTAAGGCTTGACAGCCGATGATTAGGATGTTTTAATTTAGTGGACATATTCTTCTGACATCTAAATGGGTGAGTGCCATAAGTAATCTATTTTTTGCACACATTCAAATTTAGATTGAACAAAAAGTAGCTTAAAGTAGCAGTTTAAAGGAACAAAGTCATCGGAGGAGTTGACTTTAGGATAGCATTGAATTTAGAAGTATATTGACAGGATAAAATAGTTAAATCACAACTGAAATAATTAAAATAGATTTTATACATTTTATTTGTCAAACATTCATAATATTAAGGGAATAAATGAAGAAGACAGTTCTATTTTAGAAATATTTCTGTATTTGTTTCTTTTTTTTCCCCCCTCTTCTTCTGTGATCTGCCTTTTAGTGAAGTTACTTACATCTCTATAAAATAAATCCAGCATGCTAGGAAACATGAGTAAGGAAGATTTCATGTAGCCTCTTTTGACTTGAAGGGAGAGAGTATGTAATGGATAGTGGGAAAACCTGCTGAAAAATGCTTCAGGTTAGACTGCTAGATAGTTATGATACTTTAATTAGTATATTTTATTATTTGTAAAACAATAGACTTTAAAAATCATCTTGGTACCTAACACTTTTTTTTTTTTCTGGGATAACCCTGGATATAACACACCAGAATATATAGCCTTATTCCTCTGCCATGATTCATAAGAAGAATATATTGACTGTTAGCTAATGAGGAAATAATTCTCATCAGCACTTGAATTTGAATTTATAAGTTACCTTTTTTTTTGGTAAAATTTATCTTAGGAGGAAACAATTTAAAAGAATGAGAAGTCTTCTACCTCTGTGACTGTTAGAAGACTGCATGTTTGGATAATTGGGACAAAATTTAAAAACTCCATTTATTTTAATGTGCATCAGATTGCTTTATGGGAGCCAACAATAATTCATATGTATAATCTTTCCACTTTAAGCTGAATTGGCCGGAATAGTTAGCAATAACAGTTGTTTTAATTATTTTGGGGAGGAGGGAATAGTAATAAAAGTTTTTATCAGTATATTTGAAATAACATGAGTAGGATGAAGTGGAACAGTTGACCTAAGCATAGAAATTTACATATGGAATCCTATGTATCACATAATGACCCTAGCCCTGAATCTAATAATTATTACTCTTTTCCAATGCTTCTCCCACTTTTCTGGTCTTTTTCCCTCCAAATACACAGGTTGGTTTTGTTGTTGTTGTTTTGTGTTTTTTTTGTTTGGTTTTTGTTAAAAGTAGAGAGGAATAAAATTGACTAAAAGAATATAGAATATTAGAGAAAATATAAGGAATACATGAATAGGTAATTTCTTTTGGACTTTAGATAGTACAGAATTGTACATACATAGCATCAAAGGGTATAAGAAGTATAAGCCACTGACTAGACCAAACCCAGTATACCCCACTTAGTTCTAGTCAAGATGATTTAAGGGATACCAGGAAAATAGGAGTGTATTTACAGAGGGGTTCCCAAATTTCTTTAATGAAGTATTAGTCTTGTCATATATTGAAATAGTTATTTCTTGGCCTGCCTTTTGATTTCTTTCAGAGTGAGTTCTACCAAATTATATGGATAAATGTTATTATGAAATGTTTTACATTCACAAATGCTAAGATAATCATTATGGAAATACAATAAAAATAGAATATATATAAAACTTTACCATCAACAATGCACCAATGAGACTAGCTAGATTATGCTACAGTAGCAATGTCTAAAATTGCAAGTCTTATTTCTTGCTCGTTATACATATTTACTGTGGACAAGCTAGAGATTTTGCTCTGTATTATAGCATTCAGGAATTTAGGTTGACTGAAGCTTCATCTCAATGTTATTCTACAATCTCCACAGCAATAATAATATTTTAAAAAAATAGTGTATTCTGCATTGACATTGAAAGTTTCCATCCAGAAATGACCATCATGTAATACTTCACATTTAATTGGCTAAAGCAAGTCATGTGGTCACATCTAACCTCAGAGGAAGTGGGGAAATAAAACTCTACCAATTGCCTAGAAAGGAGCATGCTCAGAAATATACCTTGAATGCACTGAAGCCTACTATACCCAAGGAAGTAATTATTTTTCTTCATACTTCACAGATTTATGTATTTATTTATTCATGCATGTATTCTACATACAGTATTGGGTACATTTACTTGCAAGTCTCCTTTTTCTTGAAAGAGATCAAGAGATAGGCCAAGGGACACAGATGTGTATATAATAAGAGACTTTTTAAAAATCAGTTAAATGGGAGCTAACAGGCTAGAAATTGTAATCAGTGCCTTAGTGTTCATTTACCTTTCCTTACTTTATCTAATGAAGTGTCCCCAGTTTACTGTGATGGAACAGTATTTAACTGCCATAATGATCATTTTTCTAATATTTACCATTGTCAATGAATGCCACTGCTGGGCTGATGGTAGGCTGTGAAGTTAAAAGTTTCTGAGGAAGTCAGATTAATCATAATCAAATGAAGATTTTTGGAATAAGGGTCTCTTTATTTACTCAGTTGTAGTAAGTAAATAATAACTTACGTAATTTAGCTAGCTATCCTACCAATTATAGATACACTCCCTCACCTTGATGAATGTGTCAAGTAAATGGTAGCATATTAGCTGGAGCTGAATTTTTTTTTTGTTCCTCATATGTGCATTTATATTTCAGTTTTCTTCTCTAAAGCTCTCAATACATGGTAGGTGAGCTTTAAAAAATATCATGTACACATGGACATATCTATCAGTTTCTTCATTTGAGAAATGCTTTCACTCTTCTCAATTCTTGTTTTTGCAAGAATTTTACCTTTTTTTCATGTGCTCTTAAAATTTGGTTTTAGCAAGTCATTCTCAAATTTGATCCACTAGCATATCTGCACATTTGAGCTCCAGGTAATTTATGGGTTCTCACTTTGCTTAATTTTTAACAACTTTTTAAAAATATGATTAACCAGAAACTCATATCAACCAAAGTCAGTGGAGGATGTTTCCCTGGTATAGCTGTATGTTCTGAAATTCATACTGAATTAGTTTCATATGTTCCTGACTTCCTCCTTTCAAATTTCCTGTGTAATATTGAGTTTAATTCCTAATGTCCTCACAATGTATCATTGATGATGTGACTGTGAGTAATCTGTATTGTGCACAAATCTGTGTGTATTCATTACCAGACATGCCTTTGTTAACAACAACAAAAATCAATAAAACAAAGTGTGTTATTCAGCGTTCTCAGTTATAAGCAACAGGAGAAAAAACAATATTTTTAAACAATAAGAGAATTTGGATTCAGAAAATCAGCCGAAAGCTGACAAACCAAGGTTGGAAATTGGCAGAAGTCAAAGGAGCTCTGGACAGTGAATAGCAGGAATCCCCTAAAGAGCATATACCAGATACCATATGGTTTGCATACCGTCCAGGCTGCTGCTGGAAATCTGACCTCCAAGCGTTCCCTCAGCCTCAAGCACAAGATCGCACTTTTAAGGGCTTCTGATTGGCTGAGATCAAGTCACATGTCCAACTCTGGGCTGTCTCTGAGTGGAAAAAGGAAGTGGTTGGAAATGGGAAGGAAAATGAGTGGAAAGGGGAAGAGTCTGCCTTGTTTGCTCCAACCAAACTAACAGCTTATTGGAGTTTGCTGTGGGAAGGTGAACTTCAGCAATTTCCATTCAAATAAGAATACACAAATTATGAAATTCCTACAAAGGAAGTATTGGTATAGCAGTAACAATAGGAAGGAGTGGGGTGGGATGTAGAACTAGGGCTGTAAAAAAAATTAAAAAGCAAAGTGCACATTTCTCAGACGTACTCATGAACATATAATTTGTAAAAGTGTTAATCTGCTAACATTTTTTCTAATTCTTAAAGAACTACTGAGGAAAATAGAACTGTTTTATTTTTCAGATTAGTCTGATTTTGTTTTAAAATGTATTTTGTATGAAGCTATACTTTTATTGTTATTATTTTTTATTCTTTAAGTACCATGACAGGTCTCAGTTGCCAGAGTAGATTGTCCAGGAGACTAGTAGAATTATCTAATTTGTACCACAGTGACTTACAACAAATTTACCAAAATGAAATAAAAGAATACTTATGCCTATATATCATGATCCTGAAGGATTCACAAAAGACTAGTAAACAGTGCTCCTTTCAAACTGATGCTTTTCCTGGTATCTTGTGGTTTTATACATTATTTCTGCACCAGTGTTACCTGGAGGATGGCATGTTTGTATAAATGCAGAGTTGGAGCACCTTTTAGAATCACCGAGTCTAAGTTTGGGATGATGAAACTAGAAATACATATCTTCAATAAACATCTCAAATATATTCAAACATTGAAGAACATGTGTATCAGAAATTGTTCTCAATAGCACAAATATGGTTAATTTAAGTTGGATCAAGTTTCATAAATAAGAAAAAAGAACGGGAGGCTCAAGATGAATCTGGAAAGGAAAAGATCAGGGAATTACCTATATTTTTGAAATCTTAATCTTTAATATGTGATCACTGTTATGCTCCAGAAACCAAGATATTTGGGCTGCTGCATCAAAAGTTTTTAGGTGCTTACAAATGTTTTTACAATAAAAGTGGGATTTTCTCTGTGGGCCAAAGTCATCTCCTATTTTTTCCAAGTAAATAATACCAAATTTACTAGAGCTTTATGAGACTCGTGACCCAAGTCTTTAAAATAAGATTTCCTTGTGTGTGATTTTTTTTTTTAAGTATTGCTAAAGGAAAAGTTATTTTGAATAAAAGAGATACTGTGAAGGAAAGGGAAGTTACCGACCCTCCTTTAGACAGCTTCTGGCTTTAGAGTGTTCTAGCAAACTGTATTGAAATGAATGGAAGCAATTATAAAAGGAAGCTGCTGACCTTTCTGAAAAGGCTGCCAATCCATAATACCTCCTGCAATGCTCATCCCCTTTATTCGTGCTTAACAAACCTTGTCACCCTTGTCGCAGTGCCTCAGAACCCCTTGTTAACTTTTCCCCTTCTGTTGTCTTTAGGGTATCTGCAGCACGTCTGTCTGCCGAAATACTTCTCAATTGCCAATTAAAGGAAGTTTAAGAATGAGTACCTAGGGATGAATTAACCTAGCACGTTAACCTGGGGGAAGAGTGGGTGAGGGATATAAAGGCTCATCATCACAGTCCTACATATTTACCTACTCATCTGACATACCTAAGAAAAGGTATTTCTTATATATTTGCTCAAAAAACTGGAAGCATTGTGATTCAGTTTTGCAGGGTGTAAACAATTTGAAAAACAAACACCAGAATCTTCAAAAGGCTTCTCTCCCACCATTGTGTTCATTTTTTCCCTCAAGTGAAAAAATGCTAATATTTAAGCACTGCTTTGCAGAAACACTTAACAGGTACCTGTAGGTAGTACAAAACAATTCCTCAAGGAGGGTCTTATCCAGAATATCTTCTTGCTTTATAATGCCGACTTAACACATAAGCCCCTGGATCATCCCTGTTTGGATTAACAATCATTTGAATGATTATTAAGCAGAATTCTCTTGAATTGAATAGTTCTGTCTCTCGGATAAGAAAAAAAAATCCACATTTAAATTATCCAATATTTGAACATCTAATCAAGTTTTTATTTATTCATTTTTTTAAAAAACTCCGTTGGTTTGTGTTTCTGATTTTCTGAACTCATACCAGTTAATTTTCTTGAAGGAATCCTTTAGACAATGAACGGTTAGTTCCTATCACTGAATGACTACTTAGCCTGCTTGCAGTAGGAGAGTAGAGAAATGAGATGGGAGAATTAAAAGTATGCAGTGCATTTGATCCTGAGGTACTCTTATTTTCCATAAATATCATGAATTACTGCTAATATTGTTGGCAACATATATAACCTTATTTATATTTATAAAGGTTGGGGAAAGGGAGAGAAATAGCATAAAATGGGCCTTAACTATTATGTGCTAAGCCATTTCTATGTATGTAATTTAACATCTCAGTAGCTCTGTGATGTTATTCTTAATTCTAATTTTTAGATGAGGAAGCTGAAATAGATACAGATGAAGTTATTTGTCTAAAGCCATTTGGCTAGTGAGAGGCAGCAGAGAAATTCAAATTCAGATAGAATTTCCTAGTTCAAATAGAATGCTCTCTGGATCCAGAGTCGAAGTTGCATTTCTCTCCCCATATTTTACCATGCGCCTTATAAATAAATCTGTTTACCAGATCAATCAATAATATCAATATCAAATATCAAGTAAAAACAAACAAAAATGCAAAATCAGAGATCACTGGTTATGTTACTTCTAACTAAATGATTCAAATGGACATTGGAGTCTATAAAAATTTAATTAGTAAAAACATGTCTTTCTACAAGTTTTATCAATATCATCTGAAAAGAGTTTGTTTCTTGAGGTTCACCCAATTTCACACTGGACTGGAAAGATAATATCATCCAGGTGAAGAAAAGTGCAGATGTAACAAATGAATATAAAATATCTATAGATATCACTTAATCCAAATTCCAGTTCTAAAGATGATGTCACTGAGACATAATGCAACTTGCCCACATTATACAGGAATTACAGCAAACATACCACATTGCATGCCTTTACTATTTTTGTTTTTTTATGTGAATGGATATGTTAGCCTAAATTATTTTTGTTTCTTCATATTGACCCTCGTTAATATATTAATATAAGAATCAGTATTTCCACTTTCTCTGAGTTTTTTGTGAAAATTGAAAAACAGAGCCATACTGGGCGCCTGGGTGGCTCAGTAGGTTAAAGCCTCTGCCTTAGGCTTAGGTCATGATCCCAGAGTCCTGGGATCGAGCCCCGTATTGGCTCTCTGCTCGTCAGGGAACCTGCTTCTTTCTCTCTCTCTGCCTGCCTCTCTGCCTACTTGTGATCTCTGTCTGTCAAATAAATAAATAAAATCTTTAAAAAAAAAAAAGAACCATATTAGTACTTACAATAAACTTGCACCATTGTCATAACGCTTCCCTTCTCCCATATTTCCAAAGCTTGTTATCTTCATATGAGACTTATCTAATGATGACTGAGTTCCCAGGGAAGCCTCAATAGTACAGCACCCCTTCCACAGAGGGAAGCACTTTTCACCAAGAAGGACTCCAATGGGAGGACTTGCAGGTACATCAGAGGCTAGAGGGTGCTAGTACCTTGTTTTAAAGGAAAAAAAAAAAAATGGAAGCTTTTTTTTTTCTCCACCCCACTTCTTAGCCTCTGTAGAGTGTCACTTGCAGCCTCGTCCACCAGCATTTCATGAGGACTCCTCTCAAAATGCTATCAGCATGCTGGGGATTTGTATTGTAAATGCTTTCTTTAGTAATCTTCACATTTGAATATTTCACAGTGTTTCTTCTCTCTTTAAGTTAGATCCACTGTCAAGGTTACTCACAAAAGAAAAAGTGCTACCTCATTTAAAATACAATGTATTAAAATATGGTTTTATTTAACTTAAAGTTTAAGTTCTTATTATTGTTAGTAAGAATGCAGTCATTTGGAAAAGTGCCTAATGTTGGGTCACGTGGAATACAAACTATACACACACACACACACACACACACACACACATACTGCATATGCATATATATGCATACATACATATACTTACATATTTTTTTCCAGTTTCTTTGTGAACCTTAAGCTTTGTGAACCTTCTTTGTGAACCAAAGCATCAAAGAATAGCCCTCTTTAACTTTATACTCATGAACAATATTCCTTTTACCCTTTCTTGGTTAGCAACCCCATTCCCATTGTTGGACAATATCTTAGAACAGAGTAATACTTCCTCGTTTTCCCCTGCATTGCTTCTGATGAGATCCCTGAGGGTTATAGAGGGAAACATCGGAGCTGAGGTTCATAAAAAAGTCAACCAGGTTAAAAAGAATAAGAGGCACTCACAATGTCAAACACTAGAGAAGTGAGATGGAATCTTCTCCCTAATTCTTTCCTCTCTCCCATGCTCAATGGATCCTAGTAGTCAGAGGAGAACTGACCTCATATTACATCATTTTCCTTTCCAATTTTGTAAGAGCCTTTTAGAAGAAAAGATATGTTTGAGCAAATGGTGCCCCCAACCTAATTCTGATTGCTTAGCCTACTTTCAACAATCTGATTTTATATAGTGAAAAAAGTCTGGTGTAAATTTATTCCTGAGGTTCTTTGTAGAACTTTAATATATTTTATATTTATGGACTAGGTCATAATTTCTTTTCCCACATCTTGTACTTTGATCTCATCTTCAGCTAAACAAGTGCCTTATAAAGAAGAAAAAAGTTGGTTTACGACTATAGTAATTAAGAACTAAAAGGACGCTTTCCCAGCTGTTGCTTTGGAAGTCACGTTTAGTTAGTGGCAAAGTGCCAATTTTCAATTAGAGATAAGATTTGTATTTAAAAAGCATAATGTGTTTTCTTATGTCAACAATTCATTTTTAGCATTTTGTAAAAATCTTTTCTACCAACAGGGTCCCAAATCATCAATTATTAAAGGTTGAGTCTTTTGACTATGGTATATCATTCTGCATTTGTTCAGCATCTGTTTGTTCAGCATTCGTTAGGCTGAAACAAAAGTTTTTCCCTTATTTCTTCTGAATGCTTCAAGGAAATTCTAGCTAAAAAATATGTCCTATTTTTGTTTAATCTCTAAAAAAATTATTATAAATACACATGCGCTATGCTTAAGTTTTAAAATTGTAGCTGAAGGAGATAGGTACTAGTGGTAATTCAAGTCAACTTGATAGTAATTTAACCTTTTTCTTCTCTTATATCTTCTTATGATAATAAAGATGTGGTCACCTAACCTGGACATATAAGCCCTTGCTCTTACTTACCAGAAAATGGTATTGGAGAAAGTCTAGGAGTGACTTACTTAGCCTGATGGGAATTGGGCTTGATTTTGGCTCAAAACAGAGCAAAAGTACTTGAAAGATGTGCCTGTACCTGCATTCTATGCCCAAGAAGTACTGAATACGATGGATGCTTTCTCTTTCTTTCCATAAAAATATTTTTGTTTTTGTTTTAGCATGATGGGTCAAAAACAGTAGAATTAATATTTACATGATTTTCCATTAAAGGAAAAAAAAGAGAGAGAGAGAAAGAAAATGTTTTCATTTTTTTCCTTCTGTCATCTCCCCTCCCTTGGTTTTTGGCTTCTTTCTGGAACAGTAATGGTCAATGCTAACAAAGTTGGTCCAACTTCAGGTTCTCATTATAAGGTAATTAACTTGGCATCACAGCAGCTCTTGGCAGCTATGGCTTTTGACTTAGAGATAGCTAAAAAACTGGGCAGAGCTTTAATTCACTGCCAACTTAATTGTGTGTGTGTAAAACCAAAATTTAACAGTACATTTTTGTTCTCCTCAGAAATGTTTGACTAGTGATAATTACAATGAAAGACATTTAAATTGTGGGTCCAGGTGGGGAATTAGGAGGAGGCTTAGTATCTAAGCGTGAGTCTTAAGAGAAGGCTATTTAACATTTCTTATTATTATAAGTTAGATATATTAAGGTCTCTTCAAAGAAAAAGAGTTTTCTTCCCTGTTACTCCTTTAAATAGATTGGGTAATCTGACTCATATATTAGGAAATTGGTCTCATTCTTCCAAGCCAAATTATTTGAAAGACATTAAACTTTTAATTATTTAGGGAATTTTAGGAATGAAGGTGGAAAAAGAAAAAAGTAATGAGGGGAGCAGATCACCAAAAATATCATTCTTATTTTGTCTACTGAGGTAGCAGAACTTTAGCCCTATTTAAATGCAACTCCTGGCTTATCCCTTATCTGCAGCCATCCAGCTGATCAGAGCTAGAAGAAAAAGAACAACCATGTTGGCTTATTTCATTTAGCATTCATTACCGTTAAATTTTGGCAGGGCCTTAGTGTTAACTGGCATTTCTATTACATTTTATTTGTCCAATTAATAGTCAGAAGTGACTTCTGCAAATTTCCTTTTCTTTTCTCAAACCTTTAATGCCTCCTTTTCCTTATTCACTGGCAATGATAACCTTACTTTCTATGACACTCCGAAAACAGATGCAATCAGCAATCAGCTGATTTCCACGAGTCCAACCATCACCCACTTGTGTCATTGCCTTCATATTTGACTTACCTCCTCTCAGTTCGGATGAACAATACATCCTTCAGTCTAGGGACAACCCCTTCTCTTGTGTTCTGGATCCATCTCCTTCACCTGTTCAAGAACATTACTCCAGGAAATCTACCTTCTTTTTTTTTTAATTATCAGTTTTATCCAGTTAATCATCCCCACCAGCATACAAATCAGCTCTACTTTCTTCCATTACAAGAAATTTTTAAAAGAGATAAAAGTTCCATCTCTTTCTATTCTTCATTTTCATTTCTTTGTATTAATAGGAAAGCTTCTTGAGAAAGTGGTCCACATTATAGTTCCTCTCTTCCAATGGACCAATTAGTGTACTCCAATAAAGCTTTCCTCCCAGCACAAACTGCTCTTGTCAAGGGCAGTTAATTTTGACCTCTCAGCAGCAGGTGACAGCACTGATATTCACTTCTTTGCAATGTTGTCTTCCCTGGTGTTTAAGAAACCACACCAGCCTTCTGAATTTATTCCTACCCTACTTACCATTCTGTTCCCTTACCAGTCTCCTTTGCTTGTGACTACTTATCTCCAGGACTTTTCCACACTGGTGTGCTGTCAGTTTGAATCTTTGGACCTGTTCACTCTCTACACTCACACACTCCATGACCTCATTCATCCTCTTACACTGAATCCCAATTATATGCTGAAACTCCTAAATTTAGATCTTTGGCCTGTACCATCTTTCTGAGTTCTAGGAAGTCATCAGCCCACATGATAATTAGTGGGCTATCAATAGATATAAAACTTCAGACCACCCCCCAACATCGTCTCCCACCACATGCACATTTATCTGCTTTCTAGCAAACTTTCTCATTTCAGAAACTAGGAATTCAATATTTCTAGTTGCCCAAACCAAAAAATCTTGGCACAAGTCTTGACTCCTTTCTGTTTCTCAATACCCACATTCAATCCATCAACAAATCCTCCAGTTCTATCTGCAAAATATATCCAGAATCCCATCACTTTTTCTTCCTTTACTGTACCACCCTAGTCCAAAGTACCATCATGTATTTTCCTGAATCATTTCATTAGCTTTTTTAGCTGGTATCTTTGCTTATGCTCTCTTCCTATCCTAAAGTTAGAAGTCATGAGAATTCTTTAAGACAAAAAAAACAAAACAAAAACAAAAACATGTAAGTTAGATCATGATGTTTCTTTTACCACAATAATCCAACCATTCCCTATGCCTCTCACAGTAAAAGCCCTAGTTCTGTCTGGGGTTTCAAAGGCTAGATCCAAAATGGCACTTTTCTGACTTCATCACCTAACCTCCTCCCTCCACAGCTCACTTTAAAACAGCTCTTCTTACCTCCTTACTGTTTTTCTAATAGTCCAGTCTTGCTTTCCTCTCAGGGATTTCTCACCGGCTTTTTCCTCACTTTTTAGTGTCTCTCCCTCCTACAGAGGAGTCAAGCTCCTGACAAAAAAACCTATATGTGATTTTTGAGGCCTGGCCAAAGCAATTGCAAAGCCTTTCTGCTGGCAGGCCTCATGGGGAGATCTGCACTCCCTGCACCAGCCTTGGTGCATGCCCAGTGTTATAGACTGTAGAGGGATGGGCAGTCAAGTCAAGGACTCAGGCCCCTCTGGCCAGCTGCGCTCTTACACAGATTTGCTGCCCTAGCCCCGCCACCTTCATTCCCTGGTGTCCTTCTCTTGGGTCTTCGGGTCCAGGTCTTCAGTTCAGTCCTTACTGGGGGAAAGTGAACCTTGCAGACACTTTTTCAACTTTAAATCAGTGCTCAATGTTTTTTTTTACTCCTAGCCTCCATCTCCCTTGCCCCAGCTTTCAGGTCCATAAAACTTCAAGGGCCTGCATTTTTATAAACCTGAAAGCTGGGACAAGGGAGACAGAGGCCAGGAGTGAAAACTTTGGGGGGACTCCCTCAACAGTAAGAGGACTCTCACATCTGTACCAACCTACCTGGCATTCAGCCAATGTGTCTTCCCATGGGGAAAATGAAACAGGGAAGCTGGAGTTTTCTCTGATTTTTACCCCTTGACTATACTAGTGTAGGAAGTGACTAAAGACTCAATTGTTCCTTTCATTATTGGCTTCTTGATATAATCCACTATTCTAAACCTGGCAGTTTGGATCTCTCCAGCTCAGCTAAGTTTCTGACACCGATTAACTGAATGGCTGAATTCCATGTTCAAATCTCTCTCTGCTTAATATAGCTTTCACTGACCAAGGCATTTAAAATAATGATTCCCTCCCAAAATTTCCTGTATTTCTCCCTTGCTTTGTTTTTCTCCATGGTATTTATCCTCATCTAACATACTATATATTTTATGCATTTATTTTTTACTGTCAATTTCTTCCCATTTAGTGTAAGATTTCTGAAGCCAAAGTTTTACTATTTGCACCCTGTGTATCTTCAATTTCTAGAAAAGTACATGGCATAAAGTAAGTGCTCACTAACAACAAAACAACAAATTGTTGAATAAACTGTCTGGAAGGGCCAAGAGAAAAGCTTTGTGCAGAATGAAACTATGCTTCCTTCTCTGCTTACATATGGTAGGAAAAAGCTGAAGTTGGTTACTCTTTCATCACCCCTAAGCCCACTTAGGGGCTATTAACCATGCTTGGAATATAAGATAAGTGAGTCCCTAAGGTCTTTTACCTACTGTCTTGGGAGGCCCACTGGATTTTAATTTACTGAAAATATATGGAAAAATTATGAAAAATCAGTTTACTGAAAATCTCAGAGTTTGTACCAGTTAGAAGTGGCTATATGAGGTGGTGTTTAGTTTTGCAGTCTCTTAAACTGATGAGTTAAGGTGAACTCTGAATATCAAGTTTGCTTTAAGGCAATTGTCCTATCGTAAAATCATAATGCTACATCTTGAGAAAGGGGGTATTGGTATAATTGTTTCGATAACCTAATTTGGCAACAGAAAATTTCTCAAATGATAATTACTTTTATTTTTTTTTAATTTTTCAATTTATTTATTTTCAGAAAAACAGCATTCATTATTTTTTCACCACACCCAGTGCTCCATGCAATCCATGCCCTCTATAATACCCACCACCTGGTACCCCAACCTCCCACCCCCCCTGCCACTTCAAACCCCTCAGATTGTTTTTCAGAGTCCGTAGTCTCTCATGATTCACCTCCCCTTCCAATTTACCCCAACTCCCTTCTCCTCTCTAACACCCCTTGTCCTCCATGATATTTGTTATGTTCCACAAATAAGTGAAACCATATGATAATTGACTCTCTCTGCTTGACTTATTTCACTCAGCATAATCTCTTCCAGTCCCGTCCATCTGGCTACAAAAGTTAGGTATTCATCCTTTCTGATGGAGGCATAATACTCCATAGTGTATATGGACCACATCTTCCTTATCCATTCGTCCGTTGAAGGGCATCTTGGTTCTTTCCATAGTTTGGTGACCGTGGCCATTGCTGCTCTAAACATTGGGGTACAGATGGCCCTTCTTTTCACGACATCTGTATCTTTGGGGTAAATACCCAGGAGTGCAATGGCAGGGTCATAAGGAAGTTCTATTTTTAATTTCTTGAGGAATCTCCACACTGTTCTCCAAAGAGGCTGCACCAACTTGCATTCCCACCAACAGTGGAAGAGGGTTCCCCTTTCTCCACATCCTCTCCAACACATGTTGTTTCCTGTTTTGTTAATTTTGGCCATTCTAACTGGTGTAAGGTGATATCTCAATGTGGTTTTTAATTTGAATCTCCCTGAGGGCTAATGATGATGAACATTTTTTCATGTGTCTGATAGCCTTTTGTATGTCTTGATTGGAGAAGTGTCTGTTCATATCTTCTTCCCATTTTTTGATATGTTTGCCTGTTTCGTGTGTGTTGAGTTTGAGGAGTTCATTATAGATCCTGGATATCAACCTTTTGTCTGTACTGTCATTTGCAAATATCTTCTCCCATTCCGTGGGTTGCCTCTTTGTTTTTTTGACTGTTTCTTTTGCTGTGCAGAAGCTTTTGATTTTGATGAAGTCCCAAAAGTTTATTTTCGCTTTTGTTTCCTTTGCCTTTGGAGACATATCTTGAAAGAAGTTGCTGTGGTGATAATTACTTTTTAAAAAAGCATTTCCATTAGGTGTATAACTTTTAAATCCCTAAGTATACCTATAAACTATATTAAAAATAGCTATTGAATGACACCAAAATTTAAGACAAATTCAATCATAGATCATTATCTCTTTAAGTGTATATGTTCACATGTCTTTGTAGAGTATGTTAATTTCATTTCATTTTTTTCTATACTATATAGTTTTCTGTTCAAGAATTTTCAACAACTTCCCAATCATACCTTTGAACAAAATGGTTAATAGTCACTCTAGTTGGAGAAAACATATCCCCCCACTTTGGATACCTATGGAGTTTGAACACTTTTGTATCTACCCAAATTATAAGGCCATTTGTGTTCTGTCTGGGATAGAAACTATACACTTCTATTTCTGTGGTAGGAACTCCCTACATTATTTATACTCAAAATTAATTTAGTTAACCATTTATTGAAAAGTACTTATTGAGTATTAATTATCTTCTGGGCACCAATGGTGAAAAATACAAAGCCCAAAGGGAGAGACAGATGAAATAACTAATTTAATTTCAGATGTTATGATTTTAAAACATGTAATAATAGATAATAGGAACACATGGTGTTATGAAGAAACTGAAACAGTGTATGGGTTTCTAGAGTTAATATAGCATTGATAGGAAGATCAATATTTAATATCTAAATACAAATATATATATATATACAAATATATATATATAGGAAGATCAATATTATATATATATATATATATATATACACAAACAGAGAAAGAACAAGATGTTATAGATGGATGGTCAACAAGAGCTTTGTGTATATGTGATAATTGCCACAGGCCCATGTGCAAAGCAGGAGTAAATCATATGAAAGAATGAGACATGACAAGATTTTACTTGGATGAAAGTATTCCATATAAGAAAAAATATTTTTAGAAAAAGAATAAAAAGGAAGAAACTGCAAAAGCCCAAGGTGAAGAGGGAAGAGCATAATATATATAAGAAAAATTAATTTACCATGACTGAAGATTGGTGAAAACAAAAGGAATAGTAGGAGTTGAAGTATGTCTTACCTGGACGGAGATAAAGTGGGAGAAAAGGTTAAAGAGATAGCAAGGACAAATCATATAGAAGCTTACCATTTTGGAGAAGAATTTGAAATTTATTTATTCATTCTTTCATTCCTTCATTTACCTTTCTATTTATTCATTATTTATTCTAAATGTAATAGGAAACCATTGAAAAAATTTAAGAAAGAGAGTGATACAATTGTATTTATTCTGGTTGCTAAATGGAGATAGAATTTGACAGGATGAAAATGGAAGAAGAAAGACTAGTTAATATTCCTATATTCCAGAAAAGAAATGATGGGACTTCAAAAAGGGTATATTTAGTAGAGGTAATGAGAAATGGTTAGAGTCAGGATATATATTACTACCACAGTTGATAGGAATTACTGATACATTTTTGGTAGGTCTAAGGATAAAATAGGAAAATAGAATCATCTCTAAGTTTTTGCTCTACTAAGATTCATAAGTTCTGCTTTAGTTCTGTTAAGTTTGAGATAGATATCACACATCCGTCTCCTGGTGAAGGAAGGTAAGGGGATGAATATGCAAATGTGTATCTCAGGGAAAGAGTTGGAATTGGATAAAGAATTTTATGAGTTATCAGTCTTTCAAGTGACATTTAGGAGGTTATAACTGGGTGAAATTACTGGGCACAGACTGTGGAATGAATTCCAGGACTAACCCCTGGGGTCATTCAGATAGAGGGGAGGAAAGAGGTGGAAAATCCCGGGAAGGAGGCTAAAAGAAGAACACAACAACATAAAAGAAAATCTAGAAGCGTGATCTCCTCAAGGGCAAGTGAAGACAGTACTTCAAGAAAAGAGTAGTCATGTCTATCAAATGTAATTGAGTAATAATATAAGGCAGAGTTGAATGTTTGTTTTAAAACTAGTATGTTTATAAGCAATAATTTAATCCGTTTGAGACAAAACTACCTATATTTTTGTATGTATCATTTGATAGTGATTTAGAATAGAAATATGTTTTCTGGAAATGTAAAACCAGTTTTTGCCATAATATTAACTAATTTCCATCACTCATCATCTCTTATAGATCCATATTCTGAAGGAAATTGGGATTTTGTATAAAATAAATAATAATACCCACAAATGAAATCATCTATACTGTCATCTTTTTCTCAAATGTGTTAGAAACCCAGAACTTCCCAAGTCTAGAAAAACTTGACTTTTAGATAAACAAAGAATAGCAATAAGACAATACACAAAAGACTGCCATCTCTGCAAAGAAATATAGACAGGAAAGCAATGCAGACAATCTAATAAATTAGTTTTGCATACAAAGGAAATTTTTGTATCTACAAGAGCTTATTGTTTCAGTCCAAGGTAAAGCTCGGACTGCCATTTAGCATGAAGTTCAGTTGTTATTATATTGAGAGTGGTGACGTTTGGTGCAAATCTTGAAATGGTAAGGTTAATATACATAGTAGAAACAAATGAATGTGACTAAGTTACAACAGAAAAACAATTGGACATTTTAGAGTTAGGACTTTTTAAATTTTTTTTTCTTTCAGTTTACTATAATAAGGTAACAAGCTAAATCTTTGGTCTGGGTCTAGATGAGCCCTCTGGATATTTTCACATTCCTTATGTTCATAGCAGACACTTACCCTCTCAACAGAGTTCTCCTTCCACTTTCAGGAGACTGCAGTAGGAAACTAGTCAGCTTTAAACGCCAGCTCTTTGCAGTTACAAATTATTGCAGAATGAGTCTAGAAAATGTCAGGCCAGGCATTCTGCTCTGGGCTCTAGCTCTGCACTCTTTCAGAGTTTGTACCACCAACTTTCAGAGCTACTTACTTCTTCATGCCAAGAATTTCCTAATGTTGAAATTTCCAGATGAACCACGGGTGGCTCCCCTTGCCAGAAAGTTGTATACTAGAACAACTAAGTAATATCTCAGAATTTGAGTTTGTTTTGTCATTTGCTCCTTGAATTGGACCTTTACATTATGAATACATAATGTAATTCTTTACATAAAGAATACATTCTTTATGCACTTCATTTTCCATTTTCAAAAAATCATCCTGTGAAATAATCAATTCAATAATTATTTTATTATGGCAGTAAAGCTGAAAAAACATGAGGGATATTTGCTAACTGTAAGCAGGATATCCTTTGGTTTCTTTTTTTCCTCTCTCTCTTTTTTTTTTTTTTATCCTATATCTATCTTTGGAAAGAAATATTTCCAATTTAGGGTAGGGGAGTGACTTAGGTTAATTTCATGCAGACTATTTTCTCTTCTTTTCCCCATATATCAATCCCAAATTAATACACTAGGTGCTCTGCAGCCAGCGTGGTTGCACATTGATCCTGGCCAGCTTGTTTACAGTGTTTTGGCAAGTTGCTGATGTACTTCTCCCTGGGGATAGAGCAGGGGTTAATTGCTGTTAAACTCTCAGTGCCAAGTAATGGTTCAGCCTCTCTGCTACATTAAAGATGACACTAATAAGGAAAGAGTGCAGTGGATTGCTCTATGTTGAAAATTGGACTTGTGGTGACAGAAACTTGGAGCAGAGCTGATGTAATAGGAAGACCATAATGTAATTATAACTGCTGAACATGTGTCATACCAAGTTAAATGATACATTAATGAATCAAAACAGGTGATGAAGTGTTGCTCTTTCAGCAGATAGAGGTGCTTTCAAGGTTAGATTGCCATTAATTTAATAATCTATAATACGGATATTCTTCAAATCACAAATGAAATCAACCTTAATGCTTTCATACAGCATTGCTTCTTGAGTTTCAAATAGATAAGATAAGAAACAAAGCAAAAGTGAGCAGAGTTCAATGCAACTCATTCTGTGTTTAATTTTATAAGAAAGCGTTTTACAGTGTAAGGTGAGTGGTTGCCCAAGGCCGCCTTCTTGTCCCGATAGACCACTTGATCATTCTAATCCACAGCTAGCTACCCAGTAACTCATGAGGGAGCATAGACCTTTAGAAGCCAACAGCTACTTCTTTTCAAAAGGCCATGATGTGTTATCTATGCATAATATTTTAATGTGGCTTACCCAAGTCACAATAGGTAGGCTGTAATAAAACCTTCCAATCTATTTTGGTATAATTTATTTCTTTATTTTTTTATAGATTTGTAAAGGATTCATTTGCACTTCCTTATGAATTTTTTAAATTAATTTAAAACTTTATGAGCACTGATAGATTACTTATTATCCATGATTTTTAAATTTTCTATCTTAATTCTTTTTCAGTAATACCACCATCATTATTCCTAATTTGTTTAGAGCTGTTAGGACACTAATAATACAAATTTTTATTTGCACTTGACATTCAGGGTCTCAAACAAGGATATATTTAGGGGAAAAAGAATAATTTCATCTTCCTTTTTAAAGATTCTGGAAATTCATTATGTTAGTTCTATCAGACCCTATGTTATATAAGAAGAAATTTATCAACTATCCTAAAGGTTGGATCTACTTTATGTTGATTTCCATTTGAATGCACAATTTAATTTCAATTTTACCCTATATTATCTTAAGTGACATTTATTATTGTTTGATTGCATTTTACTAATGATTGAAATCAACTACAGAGATTTGTGGTTGGTTATTTTCCCCCAAAGCAGTATTGTCGTGAGAAGCTAGAAAATAAGTGGATGAATTTAAAAATAATAATGTCATATCTGTCTTTTAAAATTTTTTCTTACACTAGAATGCCAATGTTAACTTAATATTTGTGTGTATTCTCCAGAGAATTAAACAAATTTAGATATTAAAGAACAGCAGAATATGCCAACCCCAAATATGCCACTTTGTTATATTATTTTGAGCAATAGGAATTTAAAAAACAATAAATGGAGAACATTTCTCTAAACACCCCTCATCTATCCATAAATAGATCCTCTAAAAATAACTCAATTGTCTTAAAGTCCTCCTCTTGTTTTATCATCCAGGGAAGACTAACTCTTATCACAGGAGAAGAGAAAATTGGACACCACATTCAGACAGATTTTGTCACAAACTATCATAACTATTCTTGTAAGGGCCTATTCATCTTTCCTAAAAATTAATTACTCTCCCAAGAGGTCTTCCATTTAAACCTGAATTCTAAGCCACCTCAGAGAGTTACTCATTTTTCCCCCCAGGTATCTGTCTTATATCCATAACATACACATATTAGTAGACTTTTGTTTGCTTTTCTCTTGCTCATCTATCTTTTACTATAGGGGTCTTGGCTAATAAGAACTCAAAGAGGTAAAGGAAAAATTTATCTTCCCATATAGTATCACCAGTTTTATTATATTTACTGATATTAACAATAAATGCTATTATTTGTAACAAAATCCATTACTAAGATAAATGTGATTTTTATTTTTGTTTGTTTGTTTGATCATTTTAATCATTTAAATACAAAGCTAGTTAGCCTTAAACTGTCATAGGAACACAGAACTTTAAAAGCAAACAAAAACAAAAACAAAAACCTAATTTTATTTTCATGTAGGCATTACATATTGTCTTCTTAACCCTTTCCTACCAGGGCAGAAAAACATTTCCCTAAGACAGGGAAATATAAGAATAGGGAGGGATCAATTGGGAAGAGAGAATAGAGATGACGTTGGACATCCAAAATGAACTTGCTATATATCTAGAACTCAGAAGTCAAGTTCTTCTAGTGTTATCAAACAGAGTTTGGAATGATCCAGGTACCTGTGAGTAGTGATCAAAGCCTGCGGGCACCACCTTCAACAGATAGGTACCTGGAAATGTCTCACTACAAGGGAAGGAGAGTTACTTTCTAGAAATCAGAGGAAAGCCAATAATAAAGAAAGGAAGTAATATATTGGCTACAAATTACTGCTAACTTGAAAAACAAATGTATTAGTGTCTGACAAGAGGGAAATAGTGGCAAAAGCTACTTTTGAGAAGTAGTGAGAAGAACCAAGTATGAATTTCACTTGTTAGAGAATTTCACTTGTTAGAGAAAAAGGTAGAGTTGAGAGGACATTATAACATTAAAGAAGAAGGAAGGTAACTTTGTTTAGATGTAGACCAGAAAGAACATTAAAAGTTAAAGAGGTGGGGCACCTGGGTGGCTCAATGGGTTAAAGCCTCTGCCTTCAGCTCAGGTTATGATCCCAGGGTCCTGGGATGGAGCCCTGCATCACATCATCAGCCTCTCTACTCAGCAGGGAACCTGCTTCCCTTCCTCTCTCTGTGTCTGCCTCTGCCTACTTGTGATCTCTGTCTGTCAAATAAAATAAAGTCTTAAAAAAAAGTTAAAGAAGAAGGGATGGAGATATAGAGCAAGAGAAAGACATAATTAATGGAGGCAAGTGACGGTGAATGATAGTGATCATAATCCGAAGAAAATGGTACCAAGGTTGACTTTTATACCCAAGAAAGCTAATTTGTCCATGAAAATTAAAAGGAATGGTAGATGTAGAAGGTGTAGACTGAGATTTTTTACTTTGTTGACCTTTATTCTTTACTTATTTGTTTGCTTTTCTGTAAAGTAAGAGATGAGTACTGCTATGTGAGACGTTGAAAGATATAGAACAAGGGACTCAGGAAACTGATAAAATAGTTGAAACAGCTGCTATGATTTTGTGAGAAGTGCTGAAACAGAGACTTAGAGAAAGTTTACTACAGCATCCAGGGAGTGACTGTACTTTCATTTCAGAGGACAGGTAAAAGCTCTTTCAGAACCAGCATGCCACATAGCTCCAAGAAAGTCAATGCAAATTTGATTGGTTTCACCCTTTTCATTTTTTTAACTCAATTTCACATTTTTTTTCCTATTCATTTATTATTTGGTCTGTAAAAAATGATTCCTTGCTACTCATGCATTTCAAGAACAATGAATGAAGGTACACATGAAGATCAGAGGAGCTAAAACAAATCAAGTGCGAGTATTTCTACACTGTTTAAGATCTAGTTGAAGCCAACTTGTAGGTTTATATAAGTGGGACCTTAACTTATAAAGATCATTCCAAATAAATTGGTAGGTACAATAATTCACTGAAAATTGTTCCTGAGTTATTGCATGCTATTGCTGACCACAAAGAAAAACAAAAAAACCAAAAACCTCAAGTCAGCAACTTGCGGTTAATGTCCCTTTGCTTTATGTTCCTCTATTTAATTTTTTTTCTGGATGGCACTCAGAGTGATATTAAGCTTTTATGATTTTTTCCAGATGATTCATGTCTTCTACTTATCAAACAATTTGTTGTTATTTCATATTATTGTTTAAATAGGAATAATTTGAAAGATGCTTGAGAAAGGATGTGTGTGTTTTATTAATAAGAACAGCAGCACAAACTGAACTGGTCAGTTACTATCTCTTTTTATTTATATAGCACCTTGCCTCAAATATTTTGATTATTATCTGTACTAAGGTTCTAGCTATAAGTCTCTGTTCCTTACTTTGCATTGTATAATCCAGCTTTGTTTTTTGATGATCCTTGTGATGAGAAACATTATATGGAATATGTTAATAGCCAACAGAATTTTTAAAAACTAGTTGGAACTCTATGCTAAAAATTTACAATGACTTTCTTTGACGAGCACTGACATAATGATAGAGATTCTGCTAATAAAGAATTTCATAATTAAGGAAGTTATAATTTGCTAACAGGGCTCACAACAGCTGCCTGTGGAATAAGACAATATGCTTTTCCTCTCCCTACTGGGCCTAATTCCCCAGTAACCTTATTGAAAATGTGCATGGGCTACAAAACTAAAGATTAACTGTCCAGGGACCTGCTTCCTGGAGCTTATTTGAAGATTAAATCAAATGGCAGGCAATATATATTTGGTAATACGGCTTTGTTGCAGTCTTTTCCCATGTAGTGGTAAGTGTAATAGAAGGAGATGACACTTTATAGCTGTTTAAAAAAAAAAGCTATAGATTTTTCTAAATGTGAAATAGTTTTGTTCTCATCCTGAAATCAAAATGAATAATTTATTTCTTCATAACCAAAAGCATCTTCTGCTTTTTGAACACATAATAAGAATCTCTAATTACAAATTATACATAATTACAATTGTTCAGGCTTTTAAAAGGTGATTATTATCCATTATCTATTTATTTCATAACAAATGCCACTGAAGGTGTGAAAGATGCATTTAAAATGCCAACTGAGATATTGCAACATTTTAATTAATAGGAGGCAGTTCAAATATATATTTAAAAACATAGCTTTTAAACTACGCATTAGTAAATGGATTTCTTTTTTTTTTTTTTTTTTTTTTTTTTTTTTTTTTTTTTTAAAGATTTTATTTATTTATTTGACAGAGAGAGATCACAAGTAGGCAGAGAGGCAGGCAGAGAGGAGGAAGCAGGCTCCCTGCTGAGCAGAGAGCCTGATGTGGGACTCGATCCCAGGACTCCGAGATCATGACCTGAGCCGAAGGCAGCGGCTTAACCCACTGAGCCACCCAGGCGCCCAGTAAATGGATTTCTACTTAACAAATCAAAGAAAGATGGATGAAGATGTTCTGCTTTTAAAAATACTATATTTAGCATGCCTATGCAGAGACACTGAAGTGTGATTTGTCCTCATAGCAGACATCTGAAGAACAAGTGACATTCTTACAAAAATCCATATTGGTGATGTATTTAATTACAGAGCTGATTGAAATTGACAGCTTTAGTGACCTGCGTTTGCACTTGTGGTGATTGATGTATGCTTCAACTCTGGTTACTTTTAAACCAATTCACATATTGCTCAATACTATAATATCATCCTGTCAAATTGCAAACTCCATTTTTACAAGTGTGGGGACTGGAGAAAGTGCATGTTTAATTAAAGTGAGATAGAGATGAATTGTTTAAAAACACCTATACAACTGTTAAACTGAGACCACTGTTATTTGAAAGCAGACTAAGAGAAAATTCAATACGCTTACTCAGGCATTTATGTTCCTAGAGTCATCTTTGCTCTGAGAAAATATATTCCTGGCTGCCATTGATGATTAAGAAAGAGGTCTCAGAAACTTAGGCTGCTGTCTCTAAAGCTCTGTTTTCCTAAATATGATGTCAGCCTTTAGAAATAATAAGTAAAAATGAATGAATGAATGAATGAATGAACGAATGAGTCTCAGAGCAAGGAGGGACCTTAATGATCTTGTAACTCCAATCCTGTTTTTCCTGCTTGTGTTTTTGTTACTTAGGCTAGATAGCTGCTACCCAGAAAGGTAATTTGTTTGCATAGGAGTACAGTATTGTTTTCAGTGTCTAAAACTGAGGGTAAAATGCACATTTTTTCATTCCTAGTTCAATGTACTTTTATACAACATGGATTTTCCCCCTCCAGACATCTTTTACTCCTTGATCCCTTTTTGGGTGTGGACATATTAAAAGTATAGCCTTTATCACTGAGTGATCTACTTTGGTTTAGGCACTTCCAGTGACATCTTTAATTATAATTAATAAGATATATGTATGTTAAATTAAAATAGACTTCTTGACTGTCAGAGTGATAATGAACTGATCTGATCTCTCTTCGAACTCTCAAGGGAGGTTGTTGCATGTCCATTGTTAAGAATAAACACCTACAAAATTTGGATGGTTTATACAAACATGCAGAAAGATAGCTGAGTAGAATGATCTTCTGGTCTTCTTCCCAGATACAGACATTTATGTCAGAATTAAATTAATCATTTCAGTGATACATAGTAGTTTTTGACACTGTAAGGTTCGCTGCTGATTTTTAAAATATACTTCACTCAGAAAATATTAAAAGTATATAAAAATCCAAAAGGACAGAAAAAATAGGTAAACATGTCAGAAGTTGATAGATACCAGCAATTTTTTTGAAGATTAAAAAAAAAAGAAGTCAAAACAATTGAACCAAAGAATGTAATAAAATGGCTTAAATCATGATCCTAACTACTCAGGGTAATTCAGTTCCATCCCCAATATTTGTTGGTTTCCTTAAGATATGATGAATTAGAGGGATGCCTGGGTTGGTGCAGATGGTTGAACCTACAACTCTTGGTTTCAGCTCATGTCATGATCTCATGGTCATGGGATTGAACCCCATATCAGGCTCTGTGCTCAGCAGGGAGTCTGTTTAAGATTCTCTCTCCCTCTCCCTCGGCCCCTCCAGTTTATGTACTCTTTCTCTGAAAATAAGTAAATCTTAATTCTTATCCCTATCACCTCAGAATTTCTACTTCCTATTTTAATTCTTCATGTAGCAACTCATCTTCAACAGTATTCCAGTTCATTCCATTTGTTGACCTGCTTTCATTTTCATCCTCTAAACTATTATGGAATTATATGACTGCATGACATGGAAAATGGCAGGAGATGACTAAAAATTAAATATTAAGCGTTGTGCATATTTTAATCACCCCATACCAGATTTGACTATGTTTCTACTCAAGACTCTATTTGTCACCTTATTTTGAGGGTCCACTCCCTATTTCTGCTAAGAACTCTTTTCATTTTGTCCTCTTCGCTGTTGAGTCTCCTATTTTTTTCTATACTGGAATGCCATAAAAACAAGAATTCAAGATACAATTTATGTAAAACATTATTTCTTTCTTCCAAGTTTTCTCATTGTCTGATTACTTATCAAAAAGTAATTCAAAGATAAATCATACTAAAATGATAAACTGGACAAAACTATCAATTCTCATCTTTTCCTCAAATTTCCCCCACTTCTCTCAGAAAATATTTAAGTAAAGTATATAAAAATCCAAAGGACAGAAAAAAATAGGTAAACAAAAATAGACTCAAAATGGATGAAGGACCTCAATGTACGAAAGGAATCCATCAAACACGTGAGAAGTTGATAAATACCAGCAATTTTTTAGAAGATTAGAAAAAAGAAGAAGAAGTCAAAACAATTGAACCAAAGAACGTAAAAGTGATAGACACCAGCAGGAGCCATGCAGATTTAATTCATGGGTCTCTAAAAGAGTTTAAGAAATGAAGGTATCAGGTTCTATGGTAGGTAGATGGATAGGTAGATGGTCAAGCATGGTCTCATTTATAGAATAAAGAATTTTAATAAGGAAAGAACTTAATAGAGGTTGTTAGTTTCTTACACAGTTATTGGAAGGGATGGTGAAACAATTCTAGATGTGGCCCTGCAGGAAGGATTATCAGACTAATAAAGAAAAGAAACTCCAAGGGCATTGTCTGTGAAGTGTCAGTGAAGTTATGAGCTCGAGAGCATACCCATATTGCTTCTTGCAATCCTGCCACAACTACTTCTTTGTATTTAGGAAGCTAGAGAATAGACAATGGGATATTGCTACACAGAATTCCCTTTTTCTATAACCATGCACGTCAAGAGAAACTACTAAAGATACCAGAAGAATGGCCACTGCCTCACTTCTACCTTCCAAACCACACACCTCTAATTTGTGTAGCGAGATTCATATAGTGAACCTTAGAAGGAGGGTGTGATAAGATTAGGTAGTCAATCGACACTGTCTCCTTCAGTAGGGTTGAGGCATAGAATTAAAGACAGATTGTAAACATGGCAGATTTTATGGGATCATTAAAATCACAAATTTTCCCTCTTCACTATAGGCGACCAGGTGATTACCCACTGTATTCTCAAACAAGAGAAGATACGTTTATTTTTCTGGAGTGTTGAAGGATTTTTGAGGTAAGTGGGTGCCATGAATAGCAACAGTCTGTGAATAGTGAGATTCCCAACCTCATCCTACAAACAAAAAAAAAGAAGAATAAACCATGCATAAGATTAAAAATGATAAGGATCTGGGTTGCATCAGACTCTCAAATTAACCCTGCAGATTTGGTGACAGTGGTATATTGACAGAAATCCGTTTTCAATATAAATTTCTATAAATGATCACTCAGGTGTGAGGTTAACATAAAGATATTTTGGGGGTGCCTGGTTGACTAAGTTGGTTGAGCAACAGACTCTTGATTTTGGCTTGGGTCATGATCCTAAGCTTATATCAAGTCCCACATTGGGCTGCAGGGAGTTGGCTTGGCATTCTTTCCCTCTGCTTCTCCTCCCAGTCCCTCTGCCTCCCACTCTCTCTCTCTCTCAAATAAATAAATAAATATTTTTATAAAGGTATTTATATACAAATATATAAAATACATATAAAAATATGTATAAAATATATTTTATAAAAGGCATTTTCAGACATGATGAATTTTAAAAGTCTACCTCTTGTAACCTTTTCTCAGCAAATAACTGGAGAATGAGTTCCAACAAAATAAAGGATAAATACAAGGAATACAAAGTTATGGAATTCAGAAAATAGGAGGTATATGAAAGGAACATTTGAGAAGTCCTCTAAGAGCTTTCCAAGAGTTCTAGCTAGCCTGAAGAGCAATGAGGTCAGATGAAATGAGAACAGAAAGATTAAACACCCCTATTGTATCAGAAAGCAAGCAAGCAAGTAAGAAAGAGCAGAAGAGAAAGGGAGAGAGAAGGGGGAGGGGAGGAAATAAAAGGAAAGTGATGGGAGGAAATAAAAGGAAAATGATAAATTACCTGATGTAATGGAGAATATTAAGGTTCATTCTTCTAGTCTATCCTACAATGTTGGAATAAATTAATCAGAGGCATATAGCAAATACATGGAAAAATAAGAGTAGGTTTTTAATTTCATGGAAAACTAAATGCACTATATATGTAAACATTATGGGTGACCAGTATTAAAATTTTTGATTACATAAAGTGTAAATAGTGATTGAAAAAAATACTGATTCTTTTTTAATACTGAGAAGATTTAGGGAAGAGAGCTGTGTACATACTCATGTAGATATAAAATTGTTAAATTCTGTATTCATTTGGATATGATTTTAAAACATCTGGGATTATAATTTATAAGAAAAAAGATAGCTGTAGATGTATGTATGTAGATATATATGTACATATATCTACATATATGTAGATATATGAAGCAATACAAACAGTAAAGACTAAATTGAAGAGTATTCTATCCTAGGAGTAGGCTGTGGTAAGGAAATGTGGTAGAAGAGTGGTTTTTTTGCAACTTTTTAAAATAGCTGAATTTTAAAACATAAAAGATTACTTAGGTTACAGTTTAATTATACAATACAAATTCATTAAAGAATAGCTGAACAATAAAGAAATGTTTAAAGGAGATAATGAAACATAAAATCCACTCAGTGATAATCACTAAAAACAAGCTGGTAAGTATTCTCTTTTTTTTTTTTTTTTAAAGATTATTTATTTGACAGAGAGAAATCACAAGTAGACAGAGAGGCAGGCAGAGAGAGAGAGAAAGAGAGAGAGAGAGAAGCAGGATCCCTGCTGAGCAAAGAGCCTGATGCGGGACTTGATCCCAGGACCCTGAGATCATGACCTGAGCGGAAGGCAGTGGCTTAACACACTGAGCCACCCAGGCACCCACTGGTAAGTATTCTAAAGCTTCTTGTACACCAGTATGTGACATCGATACATATATTTCTATACTTTATTCATAACATGTCCACCTGTCATTTACTAAGTTAGTTTCAAGAATGTACTTTGGATATTGCAAAGTATTTTATGGAATTATGTAGATGTCCTTTTATACTTAGGTTATTTCTATTTCTAATCAATCCAAGGGAGAAATCATAATTTCTTTATTAAACATTTTCAAAATAATACATAATTAAATTTTCTTCATAACAGTTTTTATAGCTTTTATTAATAAATTTTTAAAAACTTTTTATTAAGATAATTTTGGGGACAGTTTTAGGTTCACAGCAAAATTGAGGGGAGGGTACAGAGATTTCCCATACTCCCACTATCCATGCACATGTATAGTCTCCCGTATTATCCACACACATATCCAGAGGGATACATGTGTTACAGTTGATGAACCACCATTGACACATCATAATCACCCAAAGTACATAGTTTTCTTTAGGGTCATTCTTAGTGTTATACACTCAATGGCTTTGGACATGTATAATGACATGCAGCCATCATTTTAACAATCCCCCCAAAAATGGACTAAATAACAAACACCTCACCAAAGAAGATATGCAGAGGGAAAATAAACATATGAAAAATGATACACATTATATATCATCTGGGAAATGCAAATTAAAACAATGAGATACCATTGCTATTTGAATGGTTAAAATTAAGAACACCTTACATCACCAAATATTGATGAAGTTATGGAACAATAGGAACTTGCATTCATTCCTGATGGGAACACCAAATGAAACTGCCACTTTGGAGGACAGTTTGATGGTTTCTTATAATATTAAACATAAGCTTGCTGTACAAATTAACAACCAGCATCTTTTGTAGTACAGAAGGCTTTGATCTTAATGAAGTCCACCTTACCTACCATGTCTATCATGGATCATGTCTTTGTTGTTCTAGCTAAAAAGTTACTGTCATATCCAAAGTCATCTAGGTTTTCTTGCCCATATTCTAGGAATTTATAGTTCTGTCCTTTAAATTTGAGTCTGGTTTGAGTTAATTTTTATGAAAAGTGGAAAGTCTGCATCCAGATTTAATTTTTCATATGTGGATGTCCAATTGTTCTAGCACCATTTGTTAAAATGTCTGTTTTTGCTCCATTTTATTACATTTTCTCTTTGTAAAAGACCAAGTGACTGTGTTTATGTGGGTCTATTTTGGGACTCTATTTCACTCCACTGATCTGTTTATTCTTTCACCAATACCACAGTCTCCTTTATTGTAATTTCATACTATTTCTTGAAGTATAGTAATGCCAGTACCCCAACTTTGTTCTTTTTCTTCAATATTGTGTTCGTTATTCTGAGTATTTTGCCTGTACATACAAATTTTAGAATTTTCCAGTATTTACAAAATAATTTGTTGACATTTTGATTGAGATTGCATTGAATTTATAGACCAATATGGGAAGAATTATCATCTTGACAATATTGAATCTTCTTATTCATGGACATGGAATGTCTCCATTTTTTTATTTCTTTTTTTTTTATTTTGTTCATCAGAATTTTTACTTCTCCTCATACAGATTTTGTACATATTCTGTTAGCTTTATACCTGAGTGTTTAATTTTTTGGTGGTACTATTATGAATGGCATTAAGTTTAAATTTCAAATTCCATTTGTACATTGTTACTCTATAGGAAAGCAATTGACTTTTGTATATTAACCTTGTATGGTGCAACCTTACTATAATTGCTTATTAGTTCTGGGAGTTGTTTTGTTTTTGTTTGTTTTTCCCGTCAGTGCTTCGGGATTTGCTAAATAGATAATCATGTCATCTGCAAACAAAGTTTTATTTCTTTCTTCCCAATTTGTATACCTTTTATTTCCTGTTCTTACATTATTGCATTTAGCTAGAATTTCCTGTATGATATAAAAAATGAGTGTGGAAGGGACATCTTTGTCTTATATCTAATGTCAGTTGCAAAGTTTTGAGTTTCTCACCAATATTTATGATTTTAGCTGTAGATTTTTTTTTGAGATATTTATCAAGTTGAGGAAGTTCCTCTCTATTTCTAGTGTTGAGAGTTTTTACCATGAACAGATACTGGATTTTGTCAAATGCTTTTTCTGTCTATATGTGTCAATATGATCATGTAACTTTTCTTTTTTTTTTTAGTTTCTGATGTGATGGATTACATTAACTGAATTTCAAATATTAATGCAGATTTGTGAGCCTAGGATAAATTCTATTTGGTTGTGGTATATAATTCTTTTTATACATGATTGGATTTGATTTTATACTATTTTGTTGAGTATTATTATGTTTATGTTCATGCAATATATTCCTCTGTAATTTTCTTTTTTTATGTTTTGGTACTAGAATAATGCTGGCCTTATAGTGTTCCCTCTGCTTCTATACTCTAAAAGATATTATAGAGCATTATTATAACTTATTCCTTAAGTAATTGGTAGGAAGGGGAGCCTGGGTGGCTCAGTGGGTTAAAGTCTCTGCCTTCGGCTCGGGTCATGATCTCAGGGTCCTGGGATCGAGCCCCACATTGGGCTCTCTGCTCAGCAGGGAGCCTGCTTCCTCCACTCTCTCTGCCTGCTTCTCTGCGTACTTGTGATCTCTGTCTGTCAAATAAATAAATAAAATCTTTAAAAAAATTTTTTTGGTAGGAAGAACTCACCAATGAACCCAACTGGACCTGGTGCTTTCTGTTTGGGAAGATTATTACACTGATTTTTTAATAAGCCTTAATTAACGCAGGTCTATTCAGATTGTCTATTTTTCTTCTGTGAGTTTTGAATATTCTCTCTTCTAAGAAATTGGCCTATTTCATCTAAGTTATCACATTTATAGAAATAGAGATGTTCATAATATTCCATTATCTCTTTTATGTCCATACCGTATACAGTGGCATCTTCTCTTTAATTGCTGACATTATCAGTGGTGTCCTCTCTTTTTCTTAATTTGCTAGGGACTTACCAATTTTATTGATCTTTTGAAGGAATCAGTTTTTAGTTTCACTGTTTTTTTTTCTATTTATTGTTTTCAATTGTATAGATTATTGTTCTAATTCTTATGTTTATTTTCTTCTTCTTACTTTGGATTCAATTTTTTTTCAAGTTTCCAAAGGCAGGAACTTAGAAGACTAATTTTAGATGTTTGTTTTTTTCCAATATATGTGTCCAATACATATATTTTCCAATATATATATTCATTGCTATATATTTCTTCCTAAGCTCTGCTTCCACTGCTGCTGACAAATTTCAATAAGTTATAGTTTCATTTTCACTTAGTTCAAAATATTTTAAATTTCTCTTGGGATTTCTCCTTTGATCCATATGTTATCTGGAAGCATGTTGAATTTCCACATATTTTATGATTTTCCAGTTATCTTTACATTATTGATTTCTTTTTGAATTCCACTGTGATCAGGGAGAAGACATATAATTTTTATTCTTTTAGATTCATTAAGATGTTTTATGGTCCAGAATGTGATCTATCTTAGTGAATGTTCATGATTGCTTGAGAAAACTGTATTCTGCTGAAGCAGTCTACACATATCCAAGATATCTCATTGACTGATGGTGTCAGCAGCATACATACTGATTTTCTGCTAGCTATCTGTCCCTTTTTGATAGAAGGATGCTAAAGTCTTCAATTACAATAGTGGGCTAATCTATTTTATCTTTATAGTTATATTACTTTTTGCCTCACATAATTTAATGCTGTGTTATTAGGTGTAGATGCGTTAAAGATTGTTATGTCTTCTCAGACAGTTGACCCCTTATCATTATATAATGCCCATCTTTATCCCTGATAATATCCCTTGTTTTTAAGGATACTCTGTGTGAAATTAATATAGCTACTCGTGCTTTTTTTTTAAATTATTGTTAGCATGGGATATCTTTCTCCATCTGTTTACTTTTGATCCATATGTGTCTTTATATTTAAAGTGGGTATCTTATAGATGCCATAGATAGTTGGGTCTGGTTTTTTGATACACTCTGATCATCTCTGTCTTTTAATTGGTGCATTTAGATCATTGATGATCTTTGATACAGCTGGATTAATATTTACCATATTTATTTCTGTTTTCTACTTGTTGTTCTGTTCTTTGTTCTTATTTTTATCTTATTTTTATCTTCCATACCTGTTATTCTGTTGTGATTTTAATTTAGATTTTGTATGATTTCAATCGTGATTTAACTTTATGACTCCTTTTTCTCTCCTTTTTATTTTATCAGTTATTTTTTTAAAAAACTTTTTTAGTGATTGCTCTAGAGTTTACAACATACATAATTAATCCAAATCCGCTTTCACATAACACGATATCACTTCATGACTAGTGTGGCTATCTCTCATATAAATATATGAGATAATAATTATCTAAAAAAATATAAAATAATTACCTAAAATAATCCTAATGCATCCATGTCATCTCTTGTTTCATGCTGTATCTTATTTCACTTTCTATAAGCATATAAATATATATGACATATGCCTAAGCAAACAATCAAATACCCTGCTGTTATTACTTTGAACAAACTGTTATCTGTTAGGTCAGTTAAAAATAAGAAAGTTAAAAGTTTTTATTTAACCTTCACTTATTCCTTTTTCTATGGTCATCTTTTCTTTATGTAGAGCACAGTTTCTGTCCTGTATATTTTACTTCTTTCTCAAGAACTTCTCTTAACTTTCCTTGCAAGGCATGTCTATTGGTGACAAATTTCTTCAGTTTTTGTTTGTTCAAGAAAGTGTTTGTTCCCCCTACACTTTTGAAAAATTTTACAGGGTAGAGAAATCTAGGGTGGTGAGGTTTGTTTTTCTCTTTCAAAACTTCAGATTTTTCACTCCATTCTCTTCCTGCTTGCACAGTTTCCGAGGGAAATCAGATTTAAACGTATTTCAGAATGTTTTCTTTATTTTTTCTTTTCTGTAGTTTGAAAATAATATGTATAGGTTTAGGTGTTTTTGTTTTTCTTTTGTTTTGGCATTTATCCTGCTTCATGTTCTCTGAACTTTCTGTATTTGTGGCCTGACTTTAATTTGGGAAAATTCTCATTGTTATTGTTTCAAATATTTCTTCTGTTCTTTTCTGTCTTTCTTCTTCTCTGATATGCCCATACATGTGCATTACACCTTTTGTGGTTGTTCCAAACTCCTACGATATTCTGTTCCTTTTTTTTTTTTTTCTTCAGTCTTTGTGCTCTTTACTGTTTGGTTTTCTAGAATTCTGTTGATGTATCCTGTAGCTCAGAAATTCTTTCCTTAGCTGTGTCCAGACCATTAAAGGCATTCTTCCCTTTATTTCAGTGTTTTCTCTCTAGCATTTCTTTCTTTCTTTTTTTTTTTTTTTTTGGTTCTTTCTTGGGATTTCCACATCTCTGCTTACATAGCCCATCTTTTCTTGCATGCTACTTTATCCTTGAGTCCTTACTATATTGATAATAGCTGTTTTAAATCCCCTGTCGGATGATCCCAATATCCCTGCCATGTCTGGTTCAGATGCTTTCTCTTTTTCTTCAAATTGTGCTTTTTTGCCTTTCGGTATGTCTTTTAATTTTTTTCCCCCTTGGTAGTTCAACACGATCTACTGAGCACAAAGAACTGCTATAAATAGGCTTTTTGTAATGTGCTATGAAGTGTTGGGGAAGGAAAAGCATTCTATAATCTTAAGATTAGGTCTCAATCTTTTGTGAGCCTATGCCTCTGGACCCAGAGCTTTACAAGGGTTTTTTCCAGTTTTTCTCCCCCATTAGGTGAGGCAGGATGGATAGAGAGGACTGGAGTTGGGCATTTTCCTCCTCTAGGACATTTAGGTGCTGATAATACCCTAGCAAGTTAGGGTCTAGTTAAGTAGTTTCCCCTGATGGCAGGTCTTGTTAAGAACAAAATGCTTTAATTTATTTGGAAATGTTTCTTTCTCTGCTTTCTCTGCTAGAAGCATAAGAGCATCCCCCCACCCCCACCCCCAGATATTTAATGTAGGGGCCTGCTGTGCTCCTGGAAGTAAATCTTATAATATTCTGGGGACAACCCCCTTCTGACTATATCCCCTTGAAATTTTTAATTCTTATTACATTTGTCCACCCTGAGCGTCATATAATTCAACTCAACTACAGTTTGGATTTTCCTACCTGACATTGGTTCCTGGAGTAGTTTCTGCTTGTGCAGCTCTACTCTGGTAAGCTGTGACTCCCTATATTCATTCGCCTATCTCTCCAATCATGGGGGTAATGGTTTGTCCTGTGTCCTCTTCTCTATTCCAGATCCATGAAGAGTTGTTTTTTCATTTATTCAGGTTTTTACTTGTTAGGATGGAGTGGCAGTGTCTAAGCTACTTGTAGAACCAGAAACTGGACTTCCATGATAGTTTAACATAGCCAACATTTAACATCTAACATACCCAACCCATCTGAATTTATTTCCTCAAATGTGAGGTGCAGCACTAACTTCACTCATTTACAAGTAATTAAGTAATACTCCATAAAGATTATTGAATAGTTCACATCTCCCTGCTACTTTATAATTCTTCCCTTATAAAATAAATATTTGCATATTTTCAGGTATGATTCTACCTATAGTGAGAATTTTATTTTTGTTTTTGTCTTCAGTCTGTCTTATTTATATATCTCTGTATTTCTAATTTGTTTATTCTTTTAATTTTGCTTTATAATATAACAACTCTAGTAAAATGTTGAAATGGTAACAGTGGCATGCATGAAGTTTTCTCAATTTCAGAGTATAAATTTATAAGAGTTTACTATAAATGAGATATATGTTAGAGAATTTTATAGAAATAATATTTCAAATTAATAAAATGTTCTTTTATCCCTGCCTTGCTATGAGTATTTATTATGGATACATGTTAATTTCTTCATTGGCTTTTACCACCAATTAAAATGATCATGATGTTTTCTCTTTTATTGTTATCATAGCAAATTTTACTGTTTTTCAGTTGTTAAGCCAACCTTATATTCTTAGGATAACTTGGTCTTGTTATATTTAATATTTTTTTAATATATCACTAGATTAATAGCTAATATTGTAGTCTTTAGTTTGAAATTTTCTTTTCCATAATGTCCTTGTCAGTTAGTGTCAAGACCGTGCTGGCTTCATAAAATAGTTTTCAAAATAATTTTTTTCTTTTACCTTTCTCTGAAAGAGCTTGTTACTTTGGTGTTATTTCTTCATTAAATATTTGGAAGAATGCACTTGTAATCAGCTGTATTTGGAGATTACATCAATGGAAAATTTTAAAATTACTCATTCAGTTTCTTTAATATTCTGTTATATTACCATTCAGGAGTCTTCTTTTTTCAGAACTCTCACTTGTTTTTTACTAGAAATTTGCATATTTTATTTAAATGTTAAAATCGATTAAATAAATAAGTTATATAAAATCATCTTATCCATTTAATGTCTATAAGATTTATATTGATACTCCTTTGTGATATCCATTTACGATATTATATATTTATTCCTCATTTGCCTTTTGTCTCTTGTTTTCTTTTTGGTTGGTCTTGAGAAGAATGTATTGTGTTAGATTTATCCATGTCTTAAAAAGTCAAATATTTATTGATTTTCTCTATTGTTTGTCCCAATTTGTTTGTATATTATCTATGTTCATTATTTCTATCCACTTTATTTCCTTTAGCTTAGATTGCAATCCTAATTTTTTGAAAGATGTTTATTTTAATTTAAATTAATTAAAACATTTTCTAATATAGTTATTAAAGGCTATTAGTTTCTTTAGAAGCACTGGTATAATTGCATCTCACCTTTGTATATGCCATATTGTTGTTAAATTTACCTCAAAAAGTTAATTCTATTTTGATTTCTTTTTGACCCATGAATATTCTTCATATTCTTAATTTCCAAACATTCAGGATCTTTCTATTTTTCGTTTAATTATTAATTTCTAGGTTAACTTTAATATGGGTAATATACATTATTTTATTATTTTAGTCCTTTGTTGTATATGGTATGTTTCAGCAAATTTTGTCACTGTGCTTATACATGGAAAGATAAACTTATTTTTTTTCTTTTCTTTGTTTTTTTTGGGGAGGTGCTGTTTACCAATACCAACTTTTTTTTTTTTTTAAGATTTTATTTATTTATTTGATAGAGAGAGATCACAGTAGGCAGAGAGGCAGGCAGAGAGAGGGGAAGGGAAGCAGGCCCCTGCTGAGCAGAGAGCCCAATGCGGGACTCGATCCCAAGACCCTGAGATCATGACCTGAGCCGAAGGCAGCGGCTTAACCCACTGAGCCACCCAGGCGCCCACCAATACCAACTTTTTAAAGTGTTGCTCAAATCTTCAATATTTTTGTCTGCTTTTTCTTTTTTTGTCAGTTGCCAAAAAGATGGTATGTTAAAATCTCTGCTGTCTTTAATTATGGGTTTGTCTATTTCTCCTTTTGGGCTTTTTTTTTTTTTTTAAATAATTGAGGCTATGTTTTTAGATATTCCACAGTTTTAGAAATTTTCATACATTTTTGTGCTTTGTTATTTTTCCTATAATAAAATTTCCTTCTTAATTTGTAGTAATGCTCCCATCCATAAAGTCTACTTTGTGAAATAGAAGTTTTGTTATTTGATTTTCTTTTACTTAGTATGTATATTGTAAACAATTTTCCTATTATTTTATTTTCTTGTTATTTATTTTTTCTTTAAGGAATCTTTGTTATAAAAACACAATTGATTTTGATATTTTATTTAGTATGATAAACTTTGTCTTTTTTTTTTTAAAGATTTTGTTTGTTTGTTTGACAGAGAGAGATCACAAGTAGGCAGAGAGGCAGGCAGAGACAGAGGGGAAGTAGGCTCCCTGCTGAGCAGAGAGTCCAATGTGGGGCTCAATCCTGGCCTCAATCATGACCTGAGCTGAGGCAGGGGCTTAACCCACTGAGCCACCCAGGTGCCCCAATTGGATTGTTTTATTTATTTTATTTTTTCTTTAAATTTACTATCTTATTATTGGCTCTCTTTTTCCCAGCTTTCCTGAATTTCTTATTGTCTCCTTTCTTGTTTCTCTAGAATTAGGTACTTTAAGTTGCTATTTCTTTTCTATTGCCTTGCTAGTTATCAACTCTCTAAACATATTTTAAGCTCAGCCTAGATAATACGACATTTATCCCTGGCCTTTTGATGTTTAATACAATTATATTTTTACTAATTTTAATGAAATTCATAGATTGTAGAGCACTTTAACTTTGTTTATCCCCACCATTAAATTATTTTCTAGTGCTCTCATGCATTTTAATTCACATGGATATTTTATTTTTCTCTAATGTCAATATCCTTTAAAATTTATCCATGTGAGTACACTTTTTATTGTTCTTCATTCTTTATAGCATCTACTGAATCATTAATAGAATCCTTTTAAGATTTTTATACTTGTCTTTGATTTTCAAAAAATATACTTTAATTTGATGAGGTATGATTTTGTTATCTTACTTGGAGACTATTGAGATTTTTGAATTTGTGGCTTGGTATCTGTTATCAAACAACAATTCACAGGCACTGGAACTCAAATGACATTGGGTGGTGACTCTTAAGAGAAAGAATTATTTGAGATAAGCCCTATACCTATCCTACCTATGGTCTAGAGACATTATAAGATATGGTACACAGAAACAGACCCCAAGCAAAATCCAGTCATCTCCCTGTATGAGAAGTCAGAATTCAGAATTTAGAGTGAGTCTTTGCTGCCTCATTTTATAGGGCTGAATACCATAAAAGCAAAAGCTGCACAGAGAGTGTTACAGGGACATGAAGTTTTTCCTTGAACTTTAACCTGAGTAGTTATCAGCACATGCATGTAAAGAAACTGCTGAAGTTCACAAAGAGGAATAAATGGAACAATCTTCACATAAGGCCAGGAATTACTTGTGTTCTCATAGCCAGGGTGTAAAAACCTGCTGATTCACAGAGTATCCAGTGAAGGTCTCAGAAATATATGGTCTCAGTAATAGGGAGCGGTGAAGATTAGCCTTAGACTAAAATTTATCCTCAGTCTGCTTAATAAAATTTAAAAGCATGCTTCAAAGATCAAACTGTTCAAATAAATTCACTCTGTGCCAGAATAAAGCCTAAAGTATTTAAAGATTTTTTTTTTTTAATTTGAGGTGGATTTAAAGGCACCTATGACTTGAGGCACCTGGTGGCTCAGTGGGTTAAGCCTCTGCCTTCATCTCAGGTCATGATCTCAGGGTCCTGGGATCGAGCCCCATATTGGGCTCTCTGCTCAATGGGGAGCCTGCATCCCCCTCACTCTCTGCCTGCCTCTCTGCCTAACTGTGATCTCTGTCTCAAATAAATAAACAAATATTTAAAGAAACCCATGACTCAAAAAGGTAATAACACAATGACTGACATGTAATCAGAAAAAAAAAAAAAAAAAAAGGAAAGAAAGAAAGAAAACATTGCCTGTAATGTGGGGGGAAAAAAAATTAATCCCTAGAAACATATTCAAAACACACATATGATAAAATTAGTAGATAAATATGTTAAAACAGCTATTTTATATCTACTGCATATGTTTTAAATATACTCTATATAAATGTACTGTGTAATAGTATACTAATAATATACTATATTATAGTATATTAAGATATTTTATAATTATTCCATATGCTCTGAAAGAGTAAATGAGGTGCCTAGCAAGAATGAAATTTAAGATATAAGAAACACAGATTTCAACAAAAATATTTTTGAGAATTCAAAAAAATGTGATGTTATTAAAGACAGATAAGTTAATAATCTAACCACTCAATTAAATTTCTTTCTGTATAAACCAGGATCCTGATCACATCTTTCAGTGTATACTCATGTCTAACATCTGTCTTCAGTATTCTTTCCCAATTCAATCACTTATATAATGGCTACTTAGAACTGTTATGATGCCTTCCCTTAATACATTAATAGGTATATAGCAGAGGTAGACTTTCCAGTAGAGAATTGCCATACAAAGTAATAATTGTTATGAGCTATGCATAATATACTCTTGTAGTATGAAAGAGGGCCATCTTGAGTAAGTCACAGGAAGCTTCACAGAGGGTACCATGTTTTAGTGGAACACTTAAGAATAAATTAGAGTTACCCCAAGTAAAATTATGGAAGGGGTGCTTAAAGAAATCTATGCAAAGGTTCAAAGTAGGCAGGATAAAGTAAGAAAAGTTTTAAAGTTTATTTATTTTTTTGAGAGAGTGAGAGAAAAAAGAGAGAGAAAGAGAGAATGAGCCAGGGGAGTTCTCCACTGAGCATGGAACCGCACATGGTGCTGATTACAGGACCCTGAGACCATGACCTGAGCCAAAATCAAGAGTAACTCATGGAAACACTCCAGTGCCCCAGGAGTAAGAGAAGTTTTAGAAATTGTTAGTACTTCAGTGTGATTGAACTTCAAGAGATCCTAAAGATCTGTGGCAAGATATGGGGACTGACAAAATTGGAAAAGAAAAATGATTTTCTATTACTCTAGAGAAATGAAAGATTTCTGTGTCACAATGAAAATAAAAGATTTTAGGCAAAGACATGACATAGTTAGACTTTTATTTTAAAAAACCATTCTGGAATAAATGTGAAGAACATATTATCTAGCGGTATACAGGGAGAAAGGGATAATTGTATAAACAATGAAGTTACATGGGACTTAAATATTTAACTTACAATGCCTTAAGTTCTCACTGGCTGAATGTCTAGAAAATTGCCTGTTGTATATCATTGAGTGGGTATTTATGAGAGTTTTCTAAGGTATCCTTCTTTATATTCTTCACTCAGGTTTTGTCCTGCATCTGTTCCTACCCGTTAATATATATTTGCTTACCATGTGTTGAGGTGGTTTTCCATGGTATGAAAGAAGGGTATAATCCCTTCTTTATAATGAATGTTTAGTCAGTGGCATTCAGTAAAAAGTGAGTTTGGCTATACTTGGTATTTGAACTTATTAGTAAAATTTCTAGTATTTGCAAAACATCATCATTCCCCAAGATTTCCCACTGGCATGTGGGCAACTGAGTTATGATAGATGAGTCATGATAGATTTTATCATTAACAAATTTCTAGTCCTAGAACTAACCCTTCTTGAGAAGAGGTCCTCAGGTTGATTCTAGGTCCCAGTTATAATCCCAGACTTAAGACAGCAGAAAGCATAAAAAGTGCATGTATATATATATGTATGTATATATATATGTATATATATACAATGTATGTATATATATACATACATTACACACACATATGTATATACACACATATATATAGTTCTATAAAGTTATATAAAATATAATAAAATATGTATTTATGTATAAATGTAAATAAATGTATAAATCAATACAAATAAATATATAAAGGAATTTAGAATATATATAATAAACTTGTAAACAATTATATATAAAAATAAAAATACATAGATCAACATATGTTTTAATTATTCACTAAAATATGCAAATATATATTCTATGTAGAATATGTAAAAATACATTTAAAATATTTTATTTCTTGTTTCATCTATAAGTTATTCTCTAAGACCATTTTCTATCTGCCTAAATAATATTCTTTTGTTTTTCTTTATTAATGGTTTGCTGATAGTAAATACTTTCAGCTATTATTTGTATGAAGAAGCCTGTATTTCCCTTTCACTCTTTAAAGATAATTTCACCCATAAATATGTTCTGGACTGGCAGTTATTTTCTTTCAGTACTTTATATATATATTTCTAGGTTTTTCTGGATCCATTGTAAATATTGAAAAATCATGTATTTGCTAATTGCTATTTTAAGAGTGACTTTTTCACCTTCTGGATACTTTTTATATATTTTTACTGTTGGGGGGGTGGTTTCTGTAATTTCACTATGTAGATAATAGATTTTTTAAAATTATACTATAATTTTTTGAGCCTTTTAACACTGGATTGGTGTACATTATCCGTTTTGGAAAATGATCCATTGTCATCTCTTCAATTATGATCTCTGTCCTTTTCTCTCTCTACTATTATTTTAAAATTTTGTCTAAATATATTATGCCTTCTTCCTCTATTCTCTAGCATATATTCACACTCTTAGTAAGTTCCATTTCTTTCTCTTCACACTTAATTACAAACATTTGAATTTTGTCTTTAACCTTGCCCAACCTTTGTTAAGGTTTCAATTAATTCTTAATTTTAACTTTTGTATTTGTAAATTTGTATTTGTAAAATCTTTCTTTTTTTTAAATTGCCTATGTCAAATTTACACTTTGCTAGTTTATGCTCACATTCCCACACTTGACTCTTGTTTCTTTGTATATAATAAACAGTCTGGTGCCTTTCAAGTATTCTGTTTATTTTTTCTGGTGTGGTCACTCGATAATTTGTCTCCTCAAATGTCTGCTATACAGTCACTTTTTTTACACCTTCTCTGAACATCTGAAAGAAAAAAAAAAGCAGAACATGAATGTTTAATTCTTCTCTCCTATATCTTTGTGAACCTTATCTCCCAGGTCATCTCTATTCTATTAAACTGATAATCTGTCCTTCCAACCACTAAAGTAAATATCTGAGATGCCATTCTTTTTCCTTTCCTTTTTCATCCCACACATCTATTAAAGTAAAAAAAAAAAATTAATGTAACTAATGCAAAAAATATTGATAAGAATAATCTTAATTCAGAATCTAATATGAAGTCATTGGCTACTTATGAGCAAAAGTATGATTTAATCTGTCCTTAAGAGCTTGAATTTGATCTCATTTTAAGAAATAACAGTTAATATTAAAAAGAAAGTAGAGAAAGTAGACTCAGTAAGGAGTTGTTTAGTAACATGCATAAGGAATAATATGGATCTCAATTAGAACAGCATCTAGTACTAAGTGTAGGACTACGATGTAGATGGTGGTGGTAGGATTTAGTTTGCTTGATGACTAATTAGATTATGGAGTCTGAGAAATAAGGTATCTAATGTTTCAGATGTGAGAGACTTAGAGAAAGGCAGTATTGTTAAAACCAGCAAGAAAATTATACAATAAAGTAGATGTTTTTTGAGGGTGTGGGAGAAGAGGACATCTGGGAAATAATTCTGAGTTTGTGTTTTAAATACTATAAAAAATATAGTTTTTAACTATAAGAAATCAGGAACAATAATTTGGAGCTTAGAAATGGAATTTGCCTAGAGATAAAGATGTTGGTGTCCACAGAATTTAAAATAATAATAATAATTCTATGGGTTTCAACAGACTGTTTGAGCATGTTTCAAAAATTTAGAAGACAAAAAAATTCCCCAGTGACATCTGAGCAAAAGAAATGAGAGAAGAATAAGAAAAATGATATTATTATCCTGTAAGTGGGAGAAATAGGGTTTCAAATATTAGAATGTCAGTTGGCATAGGGAAGTTGATTATTGTGAAAACTGAAAATAGTCTTTGCTTGTGACAGTTGGGAATTCTTGATGTGAGAGTAGTCAAGTTGTATTTTGATAAAATTTTCATATTTCAAGTGGTTAAAATTAACATAAGGGCAATTTTTTAAAAAAAATCTTAGACCAAGGAAATGCTTTTCTCCTTGGTTGCCATCACAAAACACCATGGTGAGGTTCTGTTATTGAATTGTGTCCTCCAAAATTCATTATAAAGCCTTAACCCCCATTATGGTCGCTGCAGATGTAATGCATTGAGATAAGGTCATGTTGGGTAAGATAGGCCCCTAAGCTGACTGTTTTTGCTTTAAAAAGGGAAATTTGGACATAGGCACACAGGGACACCACCATGAGACAATGAAGCCAGATATCAGGGTGATGCTTCTTTAAGTCAAGGGACATCAACAATTGCCTGCAAACCAGGGAGATGCATAGAATTGATCCTTCCTCACAGCTCTTAGATGGAATCAATTTAGCCAACACTGTGATCTTGGGTTTTTAGCCTCCAAAACTATAAGATAATAAATTTCTGTTGTTTAAATCACCTGGTTTCTCATACTTTGTTATGACAATCTTAGTAAAGAGATACAGATTCCAATGCTATAGAAATTGTGCTGAAAACTGATACCTAAAAACTGAGTAGTAAATGTCTTTCTTTCTGATCTTCAAGTTTGTTTTGATCTTAATCCCCATAATTTGCTTCCAATCTCCTATGACACACCACCTTACTTAGCAAATACTATTACTAATTGAGAGGAAAAAGAGAATACTGAAACTAACTCTCACAGTGCTCCAAACTTTTCATTTCCAAGCATGTGTGAAGACTTGGGTCTACCTCCTTCCTCCTAGGTTGGAATGGAATGAAAAACAAGCCTCGGGGTATGTGGTGGCTCAGTCTGATAAGCATCTGAGTCTTGATTTCCGCTCAGGTCCTGATCTCAGGGTGGAGAGATGGAGCTCAGTGTCAGGCTCCATATTGAGCTTGGAGCCTGCTTAAAATTCTTTCTTTCCCTCCCCCTCTAGATCCCCCCATGCACTTTGTGCATACTCTCCTCTCTCTCAAAAAAGACAAAAAAAAAAAAAAAAGAACAAGAACAAGTTCCTCTTGTATCTAGGCCTCATTATAATCACCTCTGTTTTGTTTTTCATTTAAACTTCCCACTTCCTTGGTACCTTGTAGCTACTGCATTTTTTTCCCCTTTGTTTTGAAAATTTCCAAAATTTCTTACTTTAAACTATTGCTCTTTCATTCACATATCTGTCTATAGTTACTACAATATCTAAAGTTTTCTCTGTGTTCAAAACTTTAGAGGAATTTGGGTAAGTTTCTACTTTTTTTTTTCTCATTTCTCATTGCATCTTCAAGTACTTCAACTACCGTAAGTGTATTTTTCAAAAATCACGTGTGACTTTCTTCCTACCTCTTTTGCTGGTCTCGCTTTTTCAAACCAACTTGACTTTTATCATTTATTTATAAGCGTTGCTACTTCTCAGAGCTCTTTTTAGGCTACATCATCTACTTTTAAATCTTTACAGATAAATGGCTTCATTTGTTGAGCTCCATGTCTATAGAACATATATACATCAGTATATCTCAGGAGAAATCTTAGTATATCCCAAATTGAAACCATTATCTAACTCGAAGAAATTTTCCACCTTCGCTTTTTTTTCTGTCTTGGTTAATTGTACTCTCAACTCAATTTTTCCATCTTTGATTCCTCTCATTTCCTCACTTGCCATATCTTACAGGTCACCAAATTTTAGAATATCTCTTTTAATAATGACTACCTTCCTTGCCTAGTTTCTAATACAATAGTGTCAATTATGGCATATGCTGTCTTTCACTTGAACTTTTTTCATGGCATTCTCCCCATTTTAACTGTCTCCTATCTCTGCTCTAAACCTGTGTACATGGCTGCCTTTTTCTGTGTCCTTAAAATGTTCTACATGATCCTAACTCTTACCGAAATATGCATTTTGATCCTCATCTGCATTAATCCGAAACTTATGGGCAGTCATAGAACAGGGAGCTGTGAAACAAAGACAATTTAATCACAACTACCATCAAAGAATTTATAGTCTATAAGGAAGAGAGATAACAGAGATTCATAAACACAAGACTATGAATACTGGAGCATAGTACTTGCATTAAAAGGTCAGAAATGCAGGTTCCTAAGTGTGACCTTTAGCAAGTGACTTGAGCCTCTTAAGGCATCATTTTCTTTTTGTATAAAGTAAAGCTAATGAAATTCCTACTCTATAAAATGCAAGTGAGGAACAATTAGGCTTGATATAATTTCTGTCCTATAATAAATGATCAAAAAGTGTTAGCTATTGGGGTGCCTGGGTGGCTCAGTGGGTTAAAGCCTCTGCCTTTGGTTCAGGTCATAATCTTAGGGTCCTGGGATCGAGCCCCGTATTGAGCCCCGCATCGAGCTCTCTGCTCAGTGGGGAGCCTGCTTCCCTTCCTCTCTCTCTCTCTACCTGCCTCTCTGACTACTTGTGATCTCTGTCAAATAAAATCTTAAAAAAAAAAGTGTTAGCTATTAATATTATTAATATTAATGAAACTATTATATAGTAAATAATACTATATAATTATATAATATAGTAATATGCTAATATGTTGTTATAAATCATAAATACTTATTATTAATAAAATATTTATTAATTATTTAGTGTTATAGGTATGATGAGGGGGAAAGTATTATTACAGTGGTGTGGTAGAGACAGCTAGCTGCCCACAGAGTGTTCATCTTCTTTTTCCACTGTGTAGAGTTGTCACTAGAAGATGGGTGCCCAAATGGGAGCTGCATCTCCCAGTCTCCTTGGCACTCAGGTGCAGTTATCTGACTAGTTCTTATTAATGGAATGAAACAGAAACTGATAGTGTCACTTATGAATCAGGGTTTTCAAGAGATGGGTGAAATTCTGCAGTCTTTTTCCTCATTGCCTGGTTGCAAAGAACTAAAAGACCGAATGGCATAATGAAGCTACACAAAAAAGGAGCTACATAATGGAGGGAAAACTGCCAGCTGTTCAAGAACATCTGCATTTGATAAATGACATAAGAAAGAACGTTTACTGTATTATGCCACTGAAATCTTAGGGTTTATTTGCTACAGTAGCAAGTAGTACCCTAAAAATACATGTTGTGTCATTTATTTGGGAGAGGAAATTTTTCTTTACGAAGAGAGAATGTGTAAAAGCCTTCCTGTGTGATGTAATGCATTATCTTCAATGTAAGGAAATACATGGACAAAAATGTCAGGAGCATATTTCTGGCAGAAAACTATGTGTTTATAAAAAGTTAAATAATATTTGACTTAGAGAATCACAATAGTTTGGTAAGGTTACAGTGAGTGTTAACAGTAAAAAGAGGAGGTATGGTTGGACAAGAAGAAGCCAGATTATACAGGGCTTAGAATTGTGGGCTACAAAGTTGATAAGGATAGAGAGAAATATAGAAAAAAATTAGAAAAAGCATATCTTAAAAAAATAATAACATTTAAACAAAGAATATTTTAGAACAATAGCTAGACAGTAAATGGGCCATTTACTAAGCAATTTGGGTGCAGGCTATAGATTTTAGAAACCACAATTTATGCTTAAGTAGGCACCTGTTATATACCAAATCTTGAGCAGTAGGACTTACACTGGTCAGCCACAACATAAAAACTGGTTGAATCAAATCTTCCATCCATACTGTACTATTTGGCCAAATACCTTCCCTAACATTGACCATTGAGACTAACATGACAAAACATTGTCTGTCATCCCTAGATTCATCAGTCAGCTTATTATAATTCTAGTAGCATTTTCATAATGATCTCTACATCCTTCTAGCTCAGACTGAATGTTCCTTGAGTATTCTGTTTAGTTTTTTGCCTTTTGGAGAAATCTTACCTTCCCTTCTTGATTAAAGTTTATTGTGTTTAAGGAGTCATGGGGGAGGAAAGAAATGGTAACAAAACCTAATTAACACATATTTTCTAAGTAAATAAAATATTTTGTAATAGATGAAGATAAGTCACTGTTAGAGATATGTAAGTAGATCAGCTCAAAGAGAGATGTCCTCTCTATATACACCAAAACCATGTTGAGACAACAGTCTATTTTTAGGCTACAAACATGCCAGCTGTATCAGTTGTATTGGTTGTAGATGAGAGAGCTTTTAAGTGAATTTATCTCACCTGGTGTTTCTATATGCAGTTTTTTGATTCTGCATTAAATGAATAATTGGATGGCTGGGGACCTGGCAACTCATTTGTGGAGGTAACAGATATGAAAAGTATTGTTTTTATGAAATAATGGCTTTAATTGTCACCTACTATAATGTAGTTATAATGACTTAAATCTGTGCTAATCTTCCTCACTAGTTCAGAAGCAGAATGGTGTTTCATTCATCTTTATATCTTAAATACCTTACTCTGTGTCATGGTAAGCAGTCTATAATCAGTTATTAAGTACAGGAATGATTAAATGAGTGAATACTGTGTATTTGGTTAGTGGTTGTTATCAATAAATTCCATTCATGACACAGTTATTAGTGTTTAAACAGTCTTGATCCAAACCACAGGCTAAAATGATAAGATCATAGGTCTTCATGAAAAAAAGAATCGTAGTGGTCAGCACTCCAAATCCCCCCACCCTACCTTTTTTTTAAAGCTAAGAATTCTGAGTTTAGCATGAACACTAACCATTCCAGAATCCCTTAGGGCCTTTTTTCTGTGTGTTTAAAATTTCCCTGACACCAGAAAAACAACAGTTGAATGATGACCAGATGGCAGGAGAGCTGTGGTAATTTGGCTGGAAGTAAGATGAGCATTGAAGCATAATGAGCAAATTAGAGATTTAAATCTTTCCTATGAGCAGATCAACTTAATGGGGTGAACAAGATCACCCAATGGCTTTTTATTAAGTTTATTTATTTCCTTTTTAAAAACAGTTACTGATTCATAGGTATTGTGATTTGGGGGAGATGTGACTGATGGATTAAATGGAAATATTTTTCAGGTATTATGTTCTTAGAGTTACCCAGGATGAATCCTTCCTAATCTTAGTGTATGAGGGCAGGAATGATATCACTGAGGTGCGTAGCTAAAACCTTGGAAACAATCTTGTACTCTCTATTCAGGAGAGTAAAAAAGGATGAAAATCCTCCAATTGTTCCTTACCTTGTCATCTTTTTAAGGATTATGGGATCAAGGCAGTTTTCATGTCTTGAGACATAATTCTGGTCTTAAAAAATTCTGAAAAGACTCTCTGATGTTAGAGATAATTGCCACAATCAGGTTTTATAAGAATTGATGGGAAATCTGTCAGCACCTGAGGCTTTTCCCAGGTTTGTGTCTTAGTTTGGGGTCTCACTATTAATGATAATGTGTTGTCCAACTGATTGACTTAATGGAGGGAGTGAATTGAAAGCCAACCCTATATCCATTTTGTGTTATACCATAGAAAGAACACATTGACTAGATTCAAAAACATTTTGAAAATATTAAATACCTTTAGTTTGTCTTTCTGAATTATTGGAATAGTTTAATTTGGCTTTGTTTTGTTTGCCTCTTTTGCAGTTGGCTAGTGTGTGTGTGTGTGTGTGTGTGTGTGTGTGTGTATACCCACACAGTGTACATACATACATATATGTGTGTGTATAAGTATATATAAATTAATCAATATCTGAGGTATTAGAAATGGGAATATTATGTAGGACATGATTATTAATATGGAAAGGAGACTGTATTTCCAATTCAATATGCAATGTGGAGATTACAGTCTTCCTTTTAATTAAATGAACAATGGAATAAATTAGAATGGTAGATCTATTTATTTAATTTACATTCTAAAAATATGACATAATTGAGCATTTTGAAAACTAGAGCCTAATTTCACTTTATTGTGTTCTATCAATAATTGTTATTACTAAAATACTAAACTCATGATAGTAACAATACACTATTTAAAGATAATGAATGTTTGGATTGCATTGGATATACATGCAAATCTCAAAATTTTCTTTAGTTTTGGTCTGTATATGTATCTGCTCAAATATGTTTGAGCTGATGATTTTTTTATTTGAGGACTTAGACATATATATTGATTCAAGAAGTAGAATGGTTACCTTATTTAGATACAAAAGTACTGATCAAATTTAATGAGCTATGAGAGAAGATTATGCATTAGATTGATTTCCTTCTTGTGTCCTACTACCTCTTTTCCTGTTGGGAAATTTATGCTCTTTGAATTATGTAGGTCTAATGAAATGATTACAATATCTACCGGGTATAATACCAATTGGATCACTGAGAAAAGCATTAGACTCCACATTGTCTAGTCATGAGACACCTAACATTACCAAACAAATCTTTTATACAATTTGCTATAAATATATTTAAAGAAAGATCTCTGTCTCTGGAATATAAGAACTATGTAGCCTATAGTTTCTGAGATCCATCTTAGTGTCTCATAGGCAGAATGTGTCCAAAAATAAAGTTAAATAGAGAAAGGCAGTTTAAAAAGTGAAAGTGAACTTGGGCAAGCAGTCTCCAGAGAAAGAAACAGACAGAGACAGAGACAGAGACAGAGACAGAATGACCAATGTTATTACTTAGATTCTGGATCACCATTTCATAAAGTCATTGGCATCCCTTGAGCTTCCATCTATGTTAAACGAATTTCATTTTTGCGTAAGCTTATTGAGTAGGATTTCCTGGGTAATCCACCCTGATTAATGCACTAACTTAATGGTAAAATGTGGAAAATAAAGATTAATCAGTTAAAAGGAACTGCAAACTATATATTCTACAGTTTATCTGGATGACCATTAAGTAGAAAAATTATGAATTCCTGATAGATGTAAGTATTTTAATTGGAAGTAGTCAACAGTGTAACTAAATTTTCCTAAACTCCTTTAAAGGAGAAAGATTCAAGAGAGTTGCAATCAAAATGTCAAAATGGCTTTGACTTTTATTACCAAAGATCTTTTATTTTGAAGGAAACACAAAAGATAAGAAGAGTGAAGTAGTACAATGTTATAAAATTTATTCTCCACTTCTGCTGCTACCTCAATAAAGTTAAGAAAGGGCAATACAGTAACCTAGAAATAGCTTAGAATGTAATTTGGTGGTAGATGTTGAAAATATACTGTACTATTATTGATGGCTCTAGATCATCTAGTGAAGACTGAGCAAGATTTGGGGTTTATCTGCTGAAGATTGGGACTAGCAGGCAACCACAAATATCTATTTGCATTCTTTGATTGTATAAGGAGCAGGACCCTTTATTCATCTATTCATTCAATAAATATTTACTGAGTAGTAATCTGTGTTAAGCACTAGGGATAAATGAACAAGGCAGAGATTTTTCCTTTCCTTGAAGATCTAACAACACAACAAAGACATGTAAACTGGATAATAATTTAATATCACATAAAAAGCTACGATGGGATGAATAATGGAAGATGTAAATCACATATAAGTAACATCTAATCCTGATTTAGAGATTCAATGAAAGCTTTCTGGAGAAATGGCTGCCAACACTGATTCCAGAAAGACAAGTAGAAATTAGACAGGAATAAAGTCAAGAGAGTGCAACAGATAGATGAAACAATATACAAAAGTCTAGAAGATAGTAAACCTTATGCTTTATACAAAAATTAACTCAAAGTGAATCAAAGGCTTAAATGTAAATTATAAATATAAAACTTTTGGAAATAAACATAGGAGAAAATATTCAGGCAAGTAATTTTTAGACTTAACACCAAGAGCATGTTTCACAAAAAGGAAAACAGGTAAGTTGCACTTCATCAAAATTAAAAACTTTCACTCTGTAAAAGATCCTCTTAAGGATAGGAAAATACAAGTCACAAAGTAGGAAAAAAAATTGTAAACCGTATATTTGACAAAAGATTAGTATCTATAATATATAAAGAGCTCTCAAAACTGAACCAGTTATCCCAAAAATCCATTTAAGAAATTAACAAAAGACATGAAGAAACATATCACCATAGAGGATATAAGAATGGCAGATGAACACATGAAAAAATATTCGGTATATTAACTATTAGGTAAATGCAAATTAAAAGCACAATGAGATATCACTGCATACCTTTGAAAATGGCTAAAATAAGAAAAAAATTGTGACAATTCCAGATCCTGATGAGGATAGAGAGGAACCGGATCACTTATATTTTGCTATTTGAGATATAAAATGGTACAGACACTCTGCAAAAACAGCTTGGTAATTTCTTAATAAACCACATACTCCAGCAATGCACTTCTAAGATTTATCATGAAGACATTTACACAGAAATCTGTACATGAAATGTTATAACAGGTTTATTCATTTTAGACCAAACTGAAAACAATTCAGATGTCCTTGACAGATGAGTAGTTAAACAAATTTTGGTGCATTTATACCACAGAAAATCATTCATCAAAAAGGAACAAATACACATAACAATCTGGTTGAATTTCCAGAGAATAATCTTGAATAAAAAGAAATTCCAAAAGTTGCATATTGTTTGATTTCATTTATATAACATTTTTAAGTGATAAAATTATAGAAATTTAGAACAGGATGGAAGTTGTCAGAGGTTAAGGAGGGGTTGAAGGTGTGAGGGAAATGAGTTTGACTGCAGAAGGGCAACATAAGGGAATCCTGTACTGATGGAAATGTCCTGTATCTTGACTATGTATATTAATGTAAATATACCAGTTGTGATACTGTACCAGAGATTTGTAAGACATTCTCATTAGGGGGGAAATGGGAAAAGGGTACATGGCATTTCTCTGTATTATTTCTTATAGATCCTTATAGGTCCACAACTCTTTTAAAATAACAAAACAAAATTAGTCAGAAACTTCATTAAGATATGATGTATTAATTATCAACGTGGGCAAAGTATATGTTTGAACCTATGTGACTGAATCTCTGTGTGGATCTGTTGTCTGTTGCATGGAGAAGCTTTCTTTCCCTTATTCCTATCACAGATATGAAGATGGCTCTGTGAGATACTTATGAAGACTTGTGAATAGTTTTGATTTATTAGATTATAGAATTTTTACAATAAAAATCAAAAAACTATGAACATTGGGATGGGAAATTAAATGTATGCTAAAATGACCACATTTCATAAGATTCCATAAAAAAATCAGGTTTCTGTTTTGTTTTGCTTTGGCTGATCAGTGACTTTTAAGTGAAAAAAATATGAAAGAATGTTATATGGTTACAAGGCAAGGCATTTAGTGCAATTTGTGTCAAAAAGTACAAATGGAAGTCAAAAACTTCAAATTTAAATAATGAAACACAAAATGCATGTTCTGAGTTGTCAACTGACAACTCTTCAGGTAGATGACATGTGCACTGTAGGTATAAAATCATATTTTATTTTTAGACAATTGCAGTCTGCTTACTGATTATTTGAGAAGTTGAAAATCATTTATCTTTTATTATTTCATACAACTTTTTATTTCTGGGCCAGGACAAAGTAACTTAGATAAAAAATCGACTAAAGCTAACAGCTAGAAAGGAGCCCAAAATAATAATAACCATTCATTGTGTATAAAAACTTAATTCTAGTGGCTATTTACTATATTTTCAAAATGTATGGTATTTCTATTGGACAGATGTCAGAATCAGTACTTTGTATTATTCTCATCATTATATTTATGTTTGGGGGTTTTGTGATACCAGATAAGGGATTGTTTAACAAGAACCTTGTCCTGGAGAATAATACCAACAAGGTGAGGAAGCAAGAGAAAAAAAAATGTCATGTTCTTCAGATTTTTATTTCTCAGATGATGCTGTAATGGGTAGCTTTTTTGGCATGAGTTCAGTGGGGGGAAAGTGGCATATCTATCTTGTGTCCTTCTTTTCCCAAAATACCTTAACACATATATTTTAACTGTTGCATTGATAAGTTCGGTAAATAAAAGTGAGTTCTAAAGAATTAAATTTTAATAATATTGTACAATGCAACAGAACATGCAGAAGCTTATTTTTGCTAGCAGAAAGGAAATTTTTTTCTATGCAGATGATAATGATGAATACTTAAGTGTCTTTTTTGAAAATTTTCAAACTACTACAAAATACTATGAGTAGTTGTTGTTATTGTTTCTTTCATTTACGAAAATAGCAGGTTATTTATCTGGAGTTTAGGGGCCACAGAAGAAATCTCAAAAGGAAAAAAAAAAAACAACCTTGAGATAGTATAAAACGTAAATATATTGTTGATGCTAAATAAATAGTGAGAGGTTGTTTAGAATAAAAGTGATATATCAGAAAGTCGTGAAAATGATCAGCTATATAAAATTCACAGTGACTTCTAATCAGAAAATAAAGAATTAAAAAAAATTAATATAAAACAGAAAAAGCAAAGTGAAGACTTTATTAAAAGGGAAAAAAAAGTTTTGCTCCATCGAAAGAAACACCATATGAATTTTATAGCAGCCCTTAATGGAATACTAGACGATTTCTATTTGGAGGTTCACAAGCATGCCACATGAATCCCCCCAGTGACTGAATTTATAACCCTGTGGTTTTCAAATTTGGTTTGAATTGTGCTTTGTGCTTGCTAGGTTAGTGCTGCATTAAATTCTAGCTAAAAGTATCTTTTCTACTTCACATTGTTTGTATAAAATGCATTTCCTTCTTTTTGATGGTTAATGTGTATTTTTAAGTTAAATATTCATAATACATTTGGGAATAGTTATCACTTTAATAAAAAATATGTTTAGGTATTGGATGTACATATACCAAATTCCTTTTGTGATCTTTTTTCCAACTATAATGCTACCCTTAGTCTCTGGGTTAGACTTTATTTCAAAATGATGTTTAATGCTGTTGCTTCATGGTCATTACTATTGTTTTGTCACTCATCTTTCTCACCTTTTTTCCCTTTTACTGTCATCTATTGTTATATATTGTATGTACTATTACATTCATAACAGAGAAACAAGATTGGGTAGTTAGATTTGAACACTATTTCAGAGACTATTGCCCAAAATCAAGCTTTTTCATTTTTTAAAAAAGATTTTTTTTTTTTTTTTTAATTTGGGGGATTGGGGAAAGGGGCAGAGGGAGAGTATCTTTAGGCAGACTTGCCACAGAGCATGGAGCCTGATATGGGGCTGGATCTCCCCACCCACGAGATTATGACCTGAGCCAAAACCAAGAGTCAAACCCTTAACCAACTGAGTCACCCAGGTGCACCAAGCTCTTTATATATTAAAAGGAAAAAATCTGAACCCTTCCTTTAAAGAATCAGAAACTGTTAGCTGATTTGTGTCTTGGCTGGTAATGAAAATCAACTGTTTAACATTTAAAATTTTTTTTTATACATTGGCCTCATAAATATGCACTTCCTATTTATGTTTACCCATCTCATAAACTGTTATCTTCAGAAATAAAATAATATTACATATATAAAAAGCTGAAAATCACTTATGAGGTCTGGATGTTTAAAACCGTAAGTATAGTCCTGGGGTTGTCTTCCTTCCTTTATTTTATTTTATTTTTTATGTTTTAAATTTTATTTATTTATTTATTTTTATTGTGTTATTTTGTCTTCAATCTGTCAATCAATGTAACATACTGTTGTTCTAAAAACGTGTGTATGGAAGTGGATAGATGAATCAGAAGGCTCTTGCTGATGACTGCTAGTAGATAAAGGAGTGAGAGTGAAGGCAGAAAAAATAGATTTGTTTCAGAAATAGTTAAGAAATAGTGAGACTTGGTGTTTAATTGGACTTGGTTTACAAGTTGAGAAGACTTAGTTTTCTGACTTGAGAATTGAAAATTAATTTATTGCAATTAATCCAAAACAACAACAACGAAACTATGAGAACAAATGGGAGGATGTTTTTTGTTTTGTTTTGTTTTTCCATCCTACAAATTGGATGCCACACTTTTCATTAACAGATTTTGTTCGTGGACGACAACAGACAAGCATATTTGTCTTGGTGTCTGACCAGAACAGCCTTAGCTGTTCTTGCAATCACAGAGGAAGTAATTGTTTTTAATGTTGCCACTGCAAAGAGCCAATAGCTACTGTTTTTATGCCCCCATGCTGCTTATGGATTGAACTGACAGTACCTTGCCTCACCTCTAACCAGCATAAACTTTGGCCTCCTTTCCTGAGTCTTTTCTATTGCCACTGAGGTACAAGACACTATAAGAGCCATTTGAGACACACCTATACAACTCAGAAAGGTAAGATTTAGATTCTTCAGAGAAAAACTTTGACCATTTGAAAACAAAAGTAAGTAGATACATTGTTCTCTCCTCCAAGTTTATTTCATTTTAGAAAGGCAATACAGGTGTTGTCTCTTTAAATACATCCTATGAGACCAGGAAATCAGCTTCTCACAAATTCGTAGAACTCATCATAACTGACTCCCTGTGCTGGCCAACTCTTCTTTTTAAATCATTCCCCTTTCTCCATATTCCTCATTTCTTGGAATTGATCCTTGATATTCAAGCAATGGTCAAGCAAACATTATTTAAAATCTTCATCAACTGGAATGATAAAATACATTACACTTTTACATACCACAAATAATAGTTCATATTTATTGTCTTACCCCAGGCTGTATTAATTTCCTTGCTCTCTGTCAAAATATGCTCCACAGGGACCATTGATTGTCTTAAATTCCACGGAGATCATGCTTATCCACAATATTTATTCAATAATGCTACTTGTATCTGGTGAACAGGACATGTCTTATATGCCCTAGTAAAGATGTGCGAGAAAGAGAAATAAGTATGCACCAAGATTAACAGAGTGGGCCACTGCAACATCATAGCTTCTCTCAAGAGTGTTAGGAAGGGCAGTTATGAAGACATTCACACAGTAGATGAAACTATAAGTAGTGCCTTTGGTCATTTATTTCATTTGGAGGGAGAGGTAACCTACATAGGTATGAATATATACCCGGGCTGTGGTCAATGGCTTCATTGGTTAAAGTGTCCTTAAATGAAGGTAGTCAAAGAAAATGGCACATGGAGGAACCTATGGGATCCAGAGAAGTGGGATGAGAACATAAAGGTAGATTTTGATGAAACTGGGAACCTTAAAACACTTAAATTTCACCAAGTGTTTGCTAGTAGAAGTTGTCATCTTATCCCAGCCTAAGGAGTTTCCTTCTTCCCTAAAGTAACTATAATGGTTTTTCATGACCTAGTTGCCTCAACAAGCACTTGTGATCCTCTTCAGGACGTAGCCTCACCTTCTTTTCCTGCTTCTCTTGTATTTTTCTCATGATTAGACTGGGGTTAAGGGTTTTGGTTAGGAAGTCCACCCAGAAGTAAGGAGTGATTCTCATCAAATCTTATCAACGTGGCTTCTTACTTATCTATTTATTTAATATGTCTATTTATTAAAATTTAATTTTGGTTAAAATTCTGTACCATCTTATTTATATTTTGTTCAAGTCATTCTGATTTGGGCCATTGGGAGGTCTTTCACTTGGTTCCTCCATCCCTTTAATGTAACTAATCATTGTGAATTAATTTTTTTCTATTTTTTTTTCTAGGAGTTTTTACATTTTACATTTAAGTCAGTGACCAACTTTGAGTTAATTTTTTGGTGAAAATATAAGTGTCTCTGTCCCTATTCTTTTTTTTTTTGTATATTAATGTCCATTTGTTGAAATTACTGTCCATTCTCCATTGAATTTTTTTGCTCTCATCAATAATCAGATGACTAGATAAGTGTGGGTCTCTGTGCAGAGTCTGTATATATTGATCAATGAATCTATTTCACAGTTACCATGCTGTCTTGATTACTGTAGCTTTATAATAAGTCCTGAAGTAGGATAGTGTCAGTCTTTGAACTCTATTTTTTTTTTCTTATTCACCATTGTGTTGTCTATTTTGTATCTATTGTCTTTCTATATTAACTTTAGAATCAGTTTGTCAATATGTACTAAATCACTTACTAGGATATTGATTGGGATTGCATTGGATTTGTAAGAATCAGCACCTTAACAATATTGAATGTTCTGATTCATAAGCATAAAAATATTTCTATACATTTAGATTTTGTTTTTGTTTTAGTTTGTTTTGCTTTGTTTTGTTTACAAATGTTTTCTAGTTTTTTGCTTATGTAATATGTTTTGTTTCTCTTTTGAGTTCTTACAAGGTTTTTTCTGTGACTCTGGACTTTTGCCCTTTTATTTAAAGCTTTATTTATTTATTTGACACACACATAGAGAGAGAGAGAGAGAGAGAGATCACAAGTAGGCAGAGAGGCAGGCAGAGAGAGAGGTAGAAGCAGGCTCCCCATTGATCAGAGACCCCAATGCGGGGCTTGATCCCAGGACCCCATGACCATGACCTAAGCCCAAGACAGAGGCTTAACCCACTGAGCCACCAGGTGCCCCAGCTTTTGCACTTTAAATATGATATACTTAGGTGTAGATTTCTTAGTATTTATTCTGGTTGGTGGGTTTAAAGCTTCTTGGATGTGTGATTTTATATCTAATATTAACTTTTCAAAACTCTTGGCCATTATTACTTGAAAAAAAATTTGTTTCTTTCTCCTTCTTCCCCCCTTCTTGTATTCTACTTATGTGTATATTACACCTTTTGAAATGGTCCCACAATTCTTGGATGACCTGGGGAGTTTTGTTTGTTTGTTTTAATTATCCTTTATTCTGTTTGTATTTCAGTTTAGAGTGTTTCTACTGACATATTTTCAAACTCCATGATTCATTCCTTATCCCTGTCAAATGTACTAATGAATCTAAAAAAGACATTCTTTAATTCAGTTACAAAGTTTTGATTTCTCATGATACCTTTTGCTTCTTTCTTAGAATTTCATCTCTTTGTTTACATTAGACATCTGCTCTTACATGTTCACTGCTTTTTCCAGTATTGCTCTTAGCATTTAATTATATATATTTTTAATATCGTATATGATACTTTCAATATTCTCATCATATCTGAGTCTAGCTGTAGTGCTTATGCTATTCTCACAGACTGTGCTTTTTTTTTTTTTTTCCTTTTGACATGCCTTGTAATTTTTGTGAAAGCCAAAAGTGTTTTGAATAAGGGGAACTAAGGCAAATGGTATGTTATATAAGAATTTGTACAAATATAGGCATTGATTATGTTTAATATTTGTTGTAACCATATATGCTAGAAACTTAAACATCCTCTGTTTTTCTTGTTTTTGTCACCCTGTTGGTTTGGGCTTCCATAACTTCTCCTTAGAGAGTCTGTCTAGCAAATCTTTCAGCAATAATCCACTATTATTATTATTCTGGAGTCCTAGTTTTGTTTCATTAAGATCTGGGGGAAGGGAGAATAGTCCATAATCTTATAATTAAAACTCATTGTTTAGTAAGACTATGCCTCATGTTTCTCTAGCACTTTTTTTTTTTTCTCCTCTGCTTCCTACTCCCTTGACTGGCTGCATTCTTCCAAAAGAAATTTTTTGAAGCCTTAACTTCCGTTGACTATGCCACCTGCTCCCCACCCTCTACCCTCTACATACATACCCTTTTGTTGAGAAAAGAAAGCTGAAAATGGCTGGTGTGGATGTAATGCCTCACTCCCAGGTGGGATAAGGGTCTGGCAATGTCTTTTCTCCTGCAAATTAATGATTTGTTATGAAAAATACTCTGAGCATATTTCATAATATTTAGTCTTTTGCCCCGACAACTAAGAATAATCTCCACCAGGAGAACCCGGTGGGGTTCCTGAAAGCAAAGCACTAGAAAGTATGGATCCCACCAACGATTGTGCTTCTCTCTTCAAGATTTTCTCACTCTCAAACTAGTCTACAATCAGATTCCATCAATTATTCATAATTGCCCTTTAAGTATTCCTACCAATTAATGGCTTAGTAGTTTCTGCTCCATATAAGCAAATCCTAGCTATGTCTGCCAGAATGTGCCTGTCTTTCCTGATTTTATGGTGATGTTTTATCCTGAAAGCAGTTTTTTGGTATGTGCAAGAAAAATCATTGATTTTCAGTTTGCCCATATTTTTGTTGTGGGTACAAGAGTGACAAATCCCAGGCTTTTTACATATTCTTAAATGGGGAGAAAGTAAATATTTTATGCTTGTAGGTCATGTGACTTCTGTCATAACTACTCAACTCTGCTGTAGTAATACAAAAGCAGCCATAGGTAATATATAAATTGGGTATGAACATGTACAAATAGAACTTTACTTACAAATAAAGTTTTCTTTTATGTGCTATACTTCACCGACCGTGATTTTATAACTATACTCAGATTCAAGACACAGCAGGACCCAAAGAATGAAATTCCAAGTGAAACCTGTGAGAAGGTGTGATTAAATACCCAGATATTTGCATTGTCAAGCCAATTTACACAGAATACTTGGGAATATGTGCAGAAGTGGATTTTATGATTGTGGGATCAAGGTAGAAGGATATATAAAGTTGAATCAGACTAGACTTATTGGTATTAGCCCCCTAAAATAGATATTCTGGATTCAGTGTTTTAGCTTGATGGGCTAAGAATTTTTCTTTATCAATTTGCTTGATCAGTTGGCTGAAATAAGGACCCAACAATAGTCTACACTATATGAAGTTGAAATCCCAAAATTCCTTTATGTATTGCAGAGGAAGGTATCAACAGATTTAAGAAGTTTGGAATGCTAAAAAGGAATATCAAGTAATATTTGATCACCCATTTTTAGAGGGGCAGACCATTTACCATTGTTACCATAAATAAATTTATGAGCTCCAGTTCATAGACCTAGAATCCCCTTAATATAAGAGAGGCTAGTTATCTTTGAGTAAGCCTCTTGCAACTCTTCTAAAAATGTATATGGTTAATCATCTTCTTATTCATTCCTAAAGGACCTGCAACCTGACTAGATTATAGAAGAAAAAATAACCAGGATTCTTAAGGATTACTGGACATTGATTCTGTAGAACCAAAGCATCACTGTAGTCTATTTTCAGGGTAGGAGTATATGGAAGTTATGTGATAAATGAAGGTTTTGTTGGTGATGGTGGCTTGTTTTTATCAATGAAGTTTTCCTTCAGGTCTGTGTCACAGTGGTCTCAGTCTTCCGGCTATATATCTGTGCATTTTCGTACTCACCTACATCCCTTGGAAGGTTGAAATGGGGTGGATGAATTTACTACTCCTCAGACAATGGGTCTGAACAGCATCATTAAGTCATTATAGTTGAGTTTGATGTCTTATTCTGTGAGCAGGGTATTACTTTGGGGAAAGTGTAGACAGTGGCCAGCTCTCTAGAATGCCCTTACATCTTCTCCATCTGTTAGGTTTCTATCATTGGCATTTTTACTTCCATTTAGTGTGAAACTTGTAAGTGCATCTACCCAATTTGTTATCAACAGCACATGGGAATAATAAATTTGGATTTATGAAATGCAGTTGTATTACACATATGAGCCAACCAGATAGAAAATAATGCTAGTGTTAGTAAATGAATTTTAGTCAAAGACGTCTCATGGATTTAAAATGTAATAGCATTACTTTTCAACAGTATCTTTTGAGATATTGTAAATATCTCAAAGCATAGCACAATTACTTTCTTGATATTGTAAAGATATCAAATTCATTTTAAAATGATAATTTTTACATCAATCGTAGCATAATCAGAAGTGTGTGAATCTGTCTATACTGATAGATATAAATATATTTGTCAGTGCTAAAAACATTTTTCACATCTGAGTACATTATATAATTCAAAGTTAAAGGGCTTATACAAAAGTTCAAATAATTTTAGTGGATTAGGTGTCATTATGTGAACATCTTTGTCAGCAATTACTGGCTATAAAGATATGAAAACAAGTACAATTTGTCTAAAATAGACATTTTTTTTCCTTTGAAAGATAATGTGAATGTTTCTTTAGTTGTCCTCTTTCATAAAGAACTAGAAATTAGGACCAGCCAGAAGAGTGTCAAAAACTTACCTTCATTTTTCCCAAACTATAGCTTAATTGAGCATTAACATCAAATAAACAGTCTTTACCTTTAACACAAATGCCCCCAAAAGACAGTTTCTATTCATTTTGTATGATTAAAACTACATTAGGAATATAGATGTATTAATTTATAGATACAGATACTAATTGCTTAAATATTGAGTTCAAAACCAGTCACTAATATGTGGGGAATAATTGGTTCTTGCTGTAGAAGGAAACCATAATAAAGAACTTGAAAGTGCTGTCACATTTCACATAACTAGTAAAATCTCAGAATATTTGAAAAATATTCTGAAAGAAAATGTCTTGGGGCTTTCTTAATGAGAATGAATGTGGTTTGAAAAGATCAAATAATATTCACATATGTCAAATACAGGTTTTAATAACAGTTAGAGATAATGAATAAAATTAAAGTAGGTCAATTTAAGTCATTTATTTTCCAAAAGGAGTTACACATCATAATCACTACTTGTTAAGATATAATTAAAAGCAAAAAATAGTATTTACTAAAACTCAGTAATTCAATATAAAAAAATCAACATGAATTATGTTTTATCATCTTTTAATTTTCATGTTCATATTTTTATTAGCATATCAACATTTTTTAGTTAATATTAATGTAAATATGATAATGTAATAATAATTGAGATAATAATGTAAGTCATGAAAACAGTGCCTTAACTTTGGCACTGATATTTTAGCAGTCTGCTTTTATTGTGACGAGGAGAAAAAAAACAATCAGATGCTTTCCATCATAGATAAAACTTTTCTGGAAATGCGTATCTTTTCTTTTCTTTAAGATCTATTTATTTATTTTAAAGAGAGAGAAAGTGCGTGTGAGCAGGGGCAGGGTTGCAGAGGCAGAGGGAGGAAAAGAATCCTCAAACAGACTTCCTGGTGAGCATGGAGCCCAACATGGGACTCCATACCAGGACCCTGAGATCATGACCTGAGCCAAAATCAAGAGTCAGATGCTTAACTGACTGAGCTACCCAAGTGCCCCAATAAATATATTACCTTTGAAAACAAACAACTCCAAAAAAAACTAAAAATATTCCTTGGATTCATCAAATATAATACTAAATATATGTGTGTTTTAGGATAGAGATTGTCTAATTCAGATTAAAAAATACTAAATATAAATCATGATTTTCACATATTTGTAAATTAAGTAACATAGGGCTATAATCCTTTCTGTGGCCAAATGTAATTTTTAAAAAAGATTTTATTTATTTATTTGACAGACAGAGATCACAAGTAGGCAGAGAGGCAGGCAGAGAGAGAGAGGAGGAAGCGGGTTCCCTGCTGAGCAGAGAGCCCTATGTGGGGCTCAATTCTAGGACCCTGGGATCATGACTTGAGCCGAAGGCAGAGGCTTAACCCACTGAGCCACCCAGGCATTCCCCAAATGTAATCTTTATAAAGAAGACTCTAGTTCTGAACATAATCAGGTCATGACTTCAAAGATACTGTTCTTGTTAGAGATTACAACCTGATTAATAAAAGTCTGTCATAAATTCAATATAAATACCTAATTTTCTTTAAAAATAAGACACCAAGAAACTGTTTTTTCAGAAAATTTTATTTAATTTCTGAAATCCAATGAGTATACTCTCTGGAATACTTTTCTATGCAGACTGTTTATAGGCACCCATTTTAAAGAAATTCTGCATGGTCAATGCACATTCTAAAAGTTATTCTTATAATTTCTTAGTTTTTGAAGGAAATGAGAGGAGTGTGAATGATAATCAACAGGGGAATTAGCAATTTGAGTCAGGAAGGCAGGAATCATCATCATTGCTCATAAACACAGGAGATGAGAATATTTTTCTTAAAAATATTAAAAATATAATCTATATTATTGGCAGATTTCAAAGAATAATTCGCTTATTATTTTTATTTTAAAATAAGTTATTATAATTTCTTTTTTATTATGTGGCATGAAATCTATTTCAAGCCTAAAAATAGAAATATTTATCTAAATTTCACTCTAGTAATTTAGAATTTATGATTGATTAGAGTTTATTTGGTCTAATTGAATTATATAAACATGGTTATGAATAAAATGTAGTGTTGAGGAAAAAAAACACATACATTGTACAACATGAATATGAAAGTAAACACTGTCTCCTAAAAAGTTCTTCCAGCAAGTTCACCTGGTAAATTACCACCCATGTTTTAAGCCGCAAATAACATTTATCTCTTGAAGTTGATTCCCGTTATACCAAGCGTTAGAAACATACACATTTACTATCTTTTTTCATACCTATACCTTAAGTACCATAGATTTCCTATCCTTAAAAAACTATTTTGTTGAATAATTAATACAATAAATGTATAACTCATAATAACACAGCTCAGAAAATATTTTCAAAGTAAGCACACTCAGGGGCACCTGGGTGGCTCACTGGGTTAAAGCCTCTGCCTTCGGCTCAGGTCATGATCCCAGGGTCCCGGGGATCGAGCCCCACATCAGGCTCTCTGCTGGGCAGGGAGCCTGCTTTCCCCTCTCTCTCTGCCTGCTGCTCTGCCTGCTTGTGATCTCTGTCAAATAAATAATTAAAAAAAAAAAAAAGTAAGCACACTCAAAAAACTACCCTTTCAGGTCAAGGGAAAAAATTTAATATTACCAGAACCTAAAATTTTTCTTCATTACCCTTCCTAATCAACATCCTTTCCCTTCTACACAAAGGTAGCAACTAGTTTAAATTTTTCACTTTATTTCCTTTTTGTTTTTTAAGATTTGACATACAGAGTACAAGCAGGGGGAGCAGCAGGGAGAGGGAGAACCCAGGCTCCCACAGAGCAGAGCGCCCCACGTGGAGCTTCATCTGAGGACCCTGGGATCATGACCTGAGCAGAAGGTTGACGCTTAAAGAACTGAACCACCCAGGCACCCCTCACATATATTTTCTTTCTTTCTCTCTTTCTCTCTCTCTTTCTCTCTTTCTTTCTTTCTTTCTTTCTTTCCTTCTTTCTTCTTTCTTTCTCTTTTTCTCTCCCTCCCTCCCTCCCTTTCTTTATTTGCTCCTTCCTTCCTTCCATTCTATCTTCTTTTTATAAAGGGTATATATAAAATAAATCTTTTTAAAATAAATCTTTTTTGTGCCTGGCCATGTTTTGTCAACAATATATATGTGAGACACATTTTTTTTTGGCACACTTTCATTTTCATTGCTATTTATCACTCCATTTCATGGATGTACCAAAACTTACATATCTATTATATTGTTATTAAACATTTGGGTGGTTTTAAATTTTTGGATATTATTAGTGCTGCTAAAATTCTCATACATATCTGTTCCTGTTCATGAACTCTGTCAATGTATAGCTAAGAATGAAATTGCTGAATCATAGGATATACATAGGTTCCAATTTAGTAGGCAATGCCAAAAAATTTTAAATTGGGTGTGTGAATTTATAATAATACAGACAATTTTATGAGAACTCTACATCCTTGCCAACACTTGCTACTAGATCTATAATGGTATCAAACGCATGTGGTTTTAATTTACAAATTGCTGACTACTAGGATATTGAGCACATTGTTCTATGCTTGGCCGTTTATAGACCCATTTTGTAAAGTGCTTTTCAGGTTTTGCCCTTTTTTCCTATTTGGCAATCTCTATTTTTCTTAAGTTACAGAAATTCTTTTATAAATTCTGAATACATGAACTTGTGCCTTTGATGTGTTGCAAATATATTCTCCAACCCTGTAGGCTGTCTTTTCATTCTCTCATATTTGAATTTTGTCCAGGAAAAAAAAAAAGATTTAAAATTTTGATGTATTTCAAATTATCAGTGTCTTTTTTTTATAGTAGTATGTTTTGTGCTTTTTAAGAAGTTATCATCCAAGTGCACCTGGGTGGCTCATTCAGTTAAGCATCTGCCTTCGGCTCAGGTCATGATCCCTGAGTCCTGGGATCAAGTCCCACATTGGGCTCCCTGCTCAGCGGAGAGTCTGCTTATCCCTCTCTCTTCCCCTCCTCCTCCCACTTCTCTTGCTCTCTCTCTCAAAAAAATAAATAAAATTAAAAAAAAAAAAGAAATTATCATCCATTCTAATATCCTTAACATATTTTATATTCTATTATATAAGATATATTGCTTTACTTTTTACATATATTTCTTTAATGCAGATAAAATTGATTTCTAAATATATATGTAATATGGTTTACATCAGTTTTCTTTATTTTTCTTCCATACTAATACGCAATTTATCTCACTCTTTTCTGGTTCTACTTTCTTAGAAGTATACTATCTCTATGTACACATAGGTCTGTTATTGGACTATTTATTTCAATCCATTAATTTATTTTTATATCCTTAAGCCCATACAAGAATGTTTTAATTGTTATTGTTTTAGAATAAGTCATCTTACCTAGTAATATGTTCTTCTGTGTAATGCTTTTAGATATGTTATCTAGTAAATATTTATTCTTTTTAAGAATCTTATTTTGCTTTATTTTCCTTATTCACGATCTCTTGCAGAGCAGAAGTTTTTAGGTTTTTTTTTAAGATTTTTATTTATTTATTTGACAGAGATCACAAGTAGGCTGAGATGCAGGCAGAGAGAGATGGAAGCAGGCTCCCAGCTGAGCAGAGAGCCTGATGTGGGGCTCGATCCCAGTACCCTGGGATCATGACTTGAGTTGAAGGCAGCGGCTTTAACCCACTGAGCCACCCAGATGCCCCAAGTTTATAGTTTTAATTAAGTTCAGTTTATCAATTATTTCTTTCATGGATTATATTTTTGGTGTTGTATCTAAAAAGTTATTGCCATACTCAAAATCAGCTAGGATTTCTCTTCTGTTGTCTTCTAGAAATTTCATAGTTTGGTGTTTTAAATTTAGAGTGTGATCCATTTTGAATTAATTTTTCTGAACAGTATAAGGACTTTATCTAGATTAGTATTTTTGTGTGCGGATATGTAGTTGGATCAACATCATTTGCTGAAAAATTTATCTTTGCTCCATTGTATTACCTTTCTACTTTGTCAAAGATCAGCTGACTACTTATGGTGATCTATTTCTAAGCACTTGAGCCAGTGATATTTTAGTTAATAAATATGCAGTGTGAGAAGAAGATACTGAAAAGTCTCAAATTTTTGGTGATGGGACAGTGGAAGTTTTTACATGACAGAAGTTGCAGAACTTTTTGTTTCATTGGTGTGAGTTGCATTAGCCACGAATAGCAGTAGTGTGTTCACTAGACCAGCTGGTGGGCCTAACTCTCTGACCATATTGGAGATTTGTGGAATATCCTTCTCTGAATTTATTCTTATACTATCTGGAATGGATTCTGTTGCAAGTATAAAAACTGTTGTAGTATTTGGTATCAGATTGAGACAATAGAAAACATGAATCTGTCAATAAAATTGTATATTATAATATAAAAAGATGGGATTCAAGCAGCCCCAGTGGTCAGAGGCAAAATCAGTAATAGAATTAGTGCCTTTGATCAACAGTAATAAAATGCCCATTGAAGGCAAAGCTTTAAAGCACTTGGTAACTACTGGAACTAAACAGTATGATGGTATAATGAAGAATTAGAATACTGTGGGATAGCAACCGGGCTTCTAACTGCATGGCAGACATAAATAAAAATTCAAAATCCTTGGCTCGATATTTGTTAAAAGATTTAGAAGAAAATAATTTGTTATCTTTTACAGGGTCTAGTAAAATAGAACTCAGAATTTGGTTTTATGAAGGGCACCTGGGTGGCTCAATCAGTTAAGCAACTGTGTTTGGCTCAGGTCCTTATCTCAGGGTCTTGGGATCGAGCCCCACATCAGGCTCTGTTCTCCACCAGGAGCCTGCTTCTCCCTCTCATTCTGCCTGTCACTCCCCCTGCTTGTGCTCTCTCTCCCTCCCTGTCAAATAAATAAAATAAAACTTTAAAAAAAATTTGGTTTTATGCTTTTCCAAACATGACAATAATTTTTGTTCAGAAGTTAGAGTCATTTATATATGACAATTAAAACATAGTTTTGAAAATATTAGGGCACTATATCGGTAGGGAAAAGTACTGGGTGTTTAGATGGCTAAAGAAACCTGAAAAAACCTGATGTTTTATTTATCAGCCCTCTGTAGATAACAGAAAGAGATAAAGTTGGAAACTGTAAGTATTGCATTAATTTTCATTAAGTAATAAAATATAAGATATTATAATAAGTGTCAAATCGAGATTCAAGAGGTCCTCTCTTTTTAGAAAACCAGTTTTCTTACTTCCTGAAGAAATCAGGGACATTAATGCAATTATTTAGGTTTGGACAAAGTTTTAGCACACCCTCATGATACTTAGAGGCATCATGTGGTGTTAAGAATATAGTTGCTGTAGACAGTTACCCTAGATCAAATCCTAAGCCTGCTATGTACTATGTGGATTTTCTAGAACAGATTATTTTTTATTGATTGTTACTACATTTCCTTATCAGTAAATGCAAATAAAAATACTATCTACCTGCTAGAGCTATTGTAAAGATGAAATGAGAGAATAATTACAAAGTCTTGAACAAAATATGAAATAATTTGTATGTTGAGATTAAAAAAAAAAATTAGAAAAGAACACATTTGACCAGACTAGAGTCCAGGTGGACCTTGGAAAATGACAGTGTTTTACTGCAAGTTAAATCACTTGGTGAATTCAGTTGTGTTTTGTTTTGTTTTGTTTTATCTTTTGTTTTGTTTTGTTTGGGTTGCTGTGCCAGATATGGCCATGTAACTAGAGGAAACAAAAAAAAAAAAAAAAAAAGAAAAAAAAACAACAACAAAAGCCTCTGATGCCTATTATCCAGCTCTCAAGCTGTCAAGGGCTTTTCCTCTGTGTATCAAAAAAGCAGAAAAGGTAAAAGAGCCATTGTCTTTTACCTGACAGGCACAGCAATACACTTTCATTGTCATGAAAGGTCTGTATCATTTTTGAGTTCTATATCAAAATCTTCATTGTATGGGTCTTGTCATATGTTCATGTAACAGGATGAAAATGGCTCATTAAATTGATGCTGAGATGATAATATCACTAGGTGATTGTGCAATAGAAGGTATCCCATATGTCTTGCAAAAATCAAATGCTGATGTGGTAAAAGATAAAATGAATGAAAATAGATCATACCTAAATCATATACCTCCTTGATAAAATTCATTTTAAAGTAAAAGACACATTTCATATACTTGCTTTAAATCTATTCCAAACAGGTATACCTGGGTTTTCTTATGATTATTGTTTGTATTGTTTATTTTAACCAATCAGATAGTCTCTGTTTCTTAATGTTACAAACTAACATTTATATTGTTGGAAAATGGAAATAATCTGTTTCATTCTTGACATAATTTCTTTATATTTTATAGTATATCATAATATCTGGTATTTTATTTCTATAACTTTGTATTATGATAATTTCTTATATTTTTAATCATTTTTCTCTATAGCTATTGATTAACTTTCCTTGTTCCTTCTTTTAGCTTGTGGTTTTAAAGGCGCTGAACATATTGTCCAGGAATCCTTTTGTACTTTTGTTACAGTAGTAACAATAGTTATCTATTCTAAAGAATAGATCCTATAGTTTCATTCCTCCTTCAATACAGCTGACACTCTCTATTGAATGCAACTGTACATTGAACACTGCTACTAGATCTGCAACCACTGTTTTTCCTCTGAAAATATGTGCTATAAAGCCTCTGCCTTCGGCTCAGGTCATGATCCCAGGGTCCTGGGATCAAGCCCCACCTCGGGCTCGCTGCTCAGCGGAGAGTCTGCTTCTCCCTCTCTCTGCCTGTTGCTCTGCCTACTTGGGATCTCTGTCAAATAAATAAATTTAAAAAATATTAAAAATAAAACAGTTCATTGAAAATACGTGCTACTTCTCCAACATCTGTGACCCGCACTGGGATGAATTTTTTATGATCTATACTGCTTCACATAAAAATCAAGAGCAAGTTTATATAATTAATACATTTTAGAATCATACTTTAGATTTGAAGGATGTGATTTTACCTTCTGTGATGGAATAAGAGTTCTGCCTCTAAAGATGGGAATTGCTCCAAACGTAGGAGAGAGGTTGAGAGGTTCCATTGCTGGATGGCAAAAATCAACCAAAATATATTATTGAGAAAGGGGAAAAAAAAGGTTTTATGACATATTTAAAAAAACAACAACAACTCTTATTTCCAACAGAATTTCCTGTCTCTTCTTTATGTGAATATCAGATACTGAGCTCTTTTCTTGACATACTTTCCTTTTGTTTTATCTTTTATTATTTCATATAGATATTCTGTAATTCATGGAATAAATATTAAAGTGAGCTACAAACAATACAAACCTCTACACAATGGTGGAGAAGGGAATATAATAGAGAAGGAATTTTTAAAAAACACTTAATTTCCATCATCTAGCAAGTAAGGATATTTGGCTAATGCTATGTATCTATTTCTACAATTAATCCTGAGTCCATTGCTGTTATTTATAAGGGATAAAAAAGGATTTGTGTTAATTTCCTCAGTGGTCACCAAAAGAGATTCTAGATCTTGAAAATTAGAAAAATGTAAATTATAACACATCTTAAGAAATGTTTAGGTTACCATAAAATGCTGTTTAAATTTTTTTTCTCTATTATTTGAAGAAGAAGAAGAAATAAAAAACTCTGGAGGGGCACCTGGGTGGCTGAATCAGTTAAATGTCCAACTCTTGATTTTGACTCAGGTCATGATCCCGGGGTCATGGGACTGACAATGCTGGGCTCCATTCAGAGTGGGAAGTTTGATGGAGGTCTCTCTCTCCCTCTCCCTCTGCTTCTCCCTTCCCTCTTTCTCTCTTTCTCGCTCTCAGATAAATAAATCTTTAAAAAAATAAATTAAAAAAAAATAGAAAGCTCTAGAGAGACAAAGGCAAGAAAAGGTAAGGAAATAAGAATATCTGTTTAATAATGTAAAAGGGCTAAATTCCTAAGCATGATCAAAATCAAGGATATTCACAAGTTGTAAAAGTGCATAGTTACACATTCACTGAATAATAGTGAATAAAGTAATTTGATCAACACAAATAATGTAAAATAAAGAAATGTTTATGTGTTTATTACTATGTTAAAATTATAATTTAATATAAAACAAACAGGGCATGGACATCTATCCTATATTGATAAAATGTAAATCCACAAAAATACATTGTAGTATGGCCCTCAGTGTTTTCATTTTGTGTAGGAACATGTCTTCATATTCTTATCAAAAGGATTTATTGTCAGGTGACTCTCAACTCTTGCTACTCCACCTCTGATCTTGCCTTTATATCGGCTTCCTTATTTGGGACACCTGTTAGCATCCTTCAGCACATCAGCTGACTGAAGCCCGGTACTGCTTTAACATTTCATCAAAATTTGTAATCTTTTTTTCTCCATTGTAATCAGTTACTTCCAAATCTACATCTCACTTTCTTACCTCATGTTCCTTTGAAGTTTACATTTTTTTCCATGGCACTCATCATTGTATTAAGTTTTAGATATTAAATAGAAATAATATTATCCTGATAATGATAATGATAATAATGCTGTAGAATGTATTGATGAAGGTTATAATAGAGGCAATATGAAGGGATGAGATCAAACAGTAATGATGAAGGCTTATCTTCAAAGGGAAAGAAGATATCTTTGGTTTTGAAATAATATATAATGGAAAATTTTGCTTATTTTTTTGATAGGTTCTGCCCTATTTTTTCTTCTACTTATTGCCTTCTTCCTTCACTTGTTGTTATAGCTGAGTAACTTAACTAAATACTAACTTATTTTCTACTTGTCCCTACTACCAAGTTTGGAACTTAAAAGACTGATCAATTAATTAATAATTTAATGAGAGGGAGAAGGAGTGGGGGTGCAGAGGGAGAGGGGCAAACAGACTCCTTGCTGAGTGTGGAGTCTAATAATCAGAGCCACTCAGACACCCCAAGACTAAGTAATTTTTAAATGACTTCTTTTCTCACTGTAGATTGAAAACAACCTGTAGTATAGCCCCAACTTCTTTTGTGCCCTAAGGTCTTAAAAATTGGTTCAATTCACAAGGGATGCACAATAATAAACTTCAAGTCATTGGTTGTGAAACCAATTACTGATATTAATTGCATTATAATTTCAAGTTCTGTGGTGCTTCAAAGCAAGAACTGTCTTGGTTCATTGACTATAGAGGCTTGTAAAATGATCTTAATTGGACTTGATTATTTCTTAGCCTTCTTCCTCACATAAACAGTGAACATTTTTGTACAGTGGGTTACTTCTGCATATCACTAACATTTTCAATTACATATAGATATATAGATACATATTGCTTGCATCCTTTGAGTTCAACTCTATTACCAAGCCCCTGGGAGATTGTTCTCTAGCTTTCTACAGAAAGATCACTGGGGCCTCTAGTTGTACTTCTCTGAGATTAACTAGATATCTAAAACATTTTTCGTGTCTGTAATGTGTATGCTCTCCTCCCATTATGATACCCCAGATTTTATTTAATTGCATAGCCATGGGCATGATGAGAAAGAAACTCTCTTTGAAAAGCACATCTGCTTTTAAATAAGGAAAATGCCTTATTCTTGGTATTTTTCTCTAGCATTTTCAATCTCCAGGGTGGAATATCACCAATTTTAGAAGAGAACCCTAAAGAGAGAGCCTGCTTATGCATATGGTATTCATTGTGACATTAACAGGTGCAACATTGCTTTGAAGAGTGCAGTTAGGCGTTTTTAAAGTCATGTGAAAATGCTTAGAGAATTTGAATCTATTTGATTTAAGCTAAAGGATGGTTTCAACTGGGTTATTCTTCCACATTCAAATCATTTTGTACCTATATCTTTTTCCTTCTGTTAATGATACAAAAATAGACCATTAATATCATAGTCTGTATAAACACACGACATCAGTTTATATCATTTTTGAAGAACATAAGATTGGGATATTTAAAAGATACTTGGAAGCCTGCTTACCACTAATTTGTTATGGCTGGAATTCAAATCCTCTAAGTTGTCTTCATAAAAATGTTGGTATAATAGCTCTGAAAAAAAGCAGGAAAGGCTTTTGTTTTCTTTTGCCTAGCTAAAGTTATAAAATAATAGTTAAAGGCACAATCTTGGTTTCCCTTCTTTTTTTTTTTTTTGACTTCTAATACTTTATTTACACAAAACCAGAATTTATTTTAATTTAACTTTCCTGGCTTTAAAGAACCTAACTTACTGATAATATTTCAATAAAATTTTTTTAGGTTATCTCATTTTCAAATTATATTATCACTAAGTTTGACATCTTCTTGTGATCTAGTAATGAACAAATTTTTTGTTTTAATTACAGTTGATCCTGGAATAGCATGGTTTAAATGTGCAGGTCCTCGTGGAAGTGTATATTTTATAGTACTGAACTATAAATGTATTTCTCTCTTCCTTATGATTTTCTTGTTTTTTAAGATTTTATTATTTGACAGAGGAGAAGCAGCAAGAAGGGGAGTAGGAGAAGGAGAATCACTCCCTACTAAGCAGGGAGCCTGACCCCAGGACTCTGGGATCATGACCTGAGCCGAAGGCAGACGCATAACGACTGAGCCACCCAGAAGCCCCCATTATGATTTTCTGATTCTGTTGTTTACTTTATTGTAAAAATACACTGTATGATGAAAAATACACATTATTTGACCATTTATGTTATCAGTAAGGCTCTGGTCAACAGTAGGCTATTAGTAGTTAAGTTTTGGGGTTTGTTTCTAGTGCTAGTTTTGACCGACTCATGTTTTCATTCAGTCCTTATATACTTCATGCTTATTATTTGTAAGTAGTCACTCTAGGAATCACTGGCACTTCCAAGACTGATCAGGCATCACCCTCACCTCACTTCTAGAGTATTAAATGGCTTAAAGTTTTACAAAAAAATCAGTTATTTTAATATATAATTATAAATATAAAGTAGAAAGCAATGAATGTCAAAGAAGCACTATAAAGTATTATATGAGCTGAATAGGAAAATAGACATACATTTATTTTAAAACCTAAATGTAACTGTTACAAAGCTATAATTGTCAGCCATTCGAACGTAAAATGATATCCATTTTGTTTGCTAATTACGTTATATATATTAATCCTGAATTTCAACTAGAAGACAAAAGAGCCAATAGATTGCAATAGATTGGGTCAGTGATTTTTCTACCTCCAGTGCTTACTTCCTCAGTGGTTATTATGTTGGTTATAGACTGTGCCATATGCTTTATTAATATTACTTCATGTAAGCCTCTAAAATAATTCTAGAGATCAGTACTGATATCTCACATTTATTGATTAAGATGATGAGTTTTTTAGATCTCTTATGTAGGATGAGAATGTATTACAACTAAGCTTGATCACTTCTCTCTGTAAAACGTGACAAGTATTTAAACTGTCTGTAACTCCTATCTTGCTTCTGTAAAAGTGGTAAAATATATGTACTTATCTCATATTTGGGGAGGGGATTAATTATGTTAATATATTGAAAATGCCTAAAAGAAAGTTGGCCTGTGTCAAGCAGTATATAAGCCTTTGCTCTTATTACACTTGCCCATTGAGCTGCAAATCCAGAACATCAATAGAGACATACCTGGTTATTTCAATTATTCTGCAAGAAACAGAACTCTTAGGGAGGTATATAAAATCTGGTTATAAAAGAAGCATCCATGTTCCACCAGGAAAATCAAGAAATATTTTGCCAAATGTTTCTTTTTCCCTTGCATTTATTAAAATGATCTTATAGTTTTTATCCTTTAATTTGTTAATGAGATGATTTTTTTGGTTTGTAAGGTTAAGTGCATCTTGAATTCCAAAGATCCTGAGATTCAGCCTAATTTAATGAAAATATAGCATTATTTTTTCATATTGCTATATTCAAATTGTTTGTGTCCATTAACTCTGTTACTACATGAAAATTAATTGTTCTTTATTTTATGGCTGCTATCTGCATCTTCTGTTTGTCATCATTATCCTGCAGTTTCTCTGTGGTTATTTTTTTTCCTCCCTCTCATCTTTTTTCTCCTTTTCTTTCTCTCCTTTTCTCTGCCTTTCACCTTGCTTGGGATTCATTGAATTGTTTAGTGAGTCTGTCAGGGTCTTTAATAAACTTTGTAGGCCTATCACCGGAGTGAATATGAGTTTACTTCTAATTTATCCTAACATGAGAATCCTTTGGAGTCCCAATTTAATGGAGGAAGTGTTTCTTATTACTTTCCCTTGACATTTTCAGCCTATTGTACCTCTGGTCATCATTAAATTTAAGATCTTATTAGTATGAGTTGCAAATGCTTTCAAGGCAAAAGAGACTACAGTATTCTACTTATTCTTCTAAGTTTTTGTCTTCAATTAGATGTTGGTTTAGTAATTTCTTACTGTTACATGTGCACCTAAATAATTTTCAGAGTATTTAAAATATTTTATCTACCGTTGTTAACATTTTTAGTATAAGAACTTACTGCTACATATTACCAGAAAAAAGAAGCATCATTTAAGCTAGTGTTATTTTTTACTGAACAATGTATCCTCAGAACATCTGTTGTTCACCAAATATATGTTGTCAACTATTTTTTATACAGCTATCATGTACCAGGCACTGTTTTAGATATGTGGGATATTTCAGTGAGCAGAAGAACTATCCCTGTGCTCATGGAGTTTGCATTCTAGCTTACTTTCTATATTTTAAAAACTAAACTCTCTAATCTACCTTCCTATACTAGGAAGGTAGATTAATCTTTGGGGAAACACATTGACTAAAAAACATTTGCAATTATTTCTAAGCACTACTTGGAAAATTGCAAGTGAAAATAGATTTTCTACCTATTGTCTTTTTTTTTTCAGTTTCATGTGAATATTATTAGACAATCACATGAGGGCTCCAAGCTGCTCTCATTCATAGTTTAATTAAATAGGTTAATTTAGCTTGCAGAGTGGTTTTTACTTTTAGGCTATTAAAACAACTTGATTAAATAGTTTAGTTTTGCATTCTTTTAAGATCTGATGTTTTCCTAAATCCAAGCTCTTCTGAACCTATACAGTATCTTTTTTTCTTGTCTCTTCTCCGGAGGTCTGCCAGGGTATTTGCTATTGAGTTACAATTAAATATTTTAATTGTTTGTTTATTTTTGTGTTCTCTACATCTGCTTTTTGTTAGTCCTTTTTCTTTGTCTTGTTTGTATTTTTTTTTCTTTCCTTGACAACAAGATTTTAAAATTGTTATTTGTTGTTGCTGTTTGACCAGGCCAGTGCTTTCTATTTGTCCTTGTTTCTTTTTCACTGCAATTGATTTTTAACCACCCAAAGATAAACTGTGACTTCCAGCTGCTCTGTGACTCTAGTTGTTGCAATTCCTTTTCCCAAATGGCTGAGTGAGCAGAAGATGACTCAAATCATGAGCAGGAAGCAAATGATTTCTCCCCTCATGAATCTTTGACTCAGCATTTGGCAAATTCTACAGATGTTGAGGTATTTCCAATGGTCTCATTCTTCTGCTTTCCCCAGATTGCTCCAGCATTTATGATCTATCAGAACTTCATAGAAAGCCTCATCTTTTTTTGCTGCTCATCAATATGATCAAAGTGGGAAAAGCTGATGTATGTTTTAAGGGATAGTTGAGTTGCCAAGGTAGAAGAAAAATATCACTCAAGATAATTTTATTTTCTAATTTAAACATTATCAGAAGACATACCATTTACAACAAACATTTTAAAAGAATTATTTAATAGAGATTTGACTGCTGTTTTTTTATTACCTAAAGCAACATAGTACAGGAAAACTATAATTTACTCCAGCATCAGGAAGCTTCATGCTTCTTCCAGAATATGTGTTCAGTGAGAACATTAAAGGAAGCCTCAGTTTTACTTTTCATGTTGATGTAATTTTTTTTGAAACTGATTTATACTATCAGATCTTATTTTGGTCATATGTGGAATGATAGGTTTAAAGTAGATGACTTCTATGATCCCTTAGACGTATCTTTGAATATATATTTTATTATAGTCAAATTTACTGCCTTTTTCTTACAAATTCAGTCTTATGAATTTTATTACATGTGTAAGTTTGTGTACCTATCATCATAGCCAGGACACAACAGTTTTTTTCTACTCCAAAAACTCCTTGTACTGCCTCTTACAGATAAATGCTTTACCCCTCCCAGTTCCTTGCAATCACTAATCTACTTTCTGTCCCTATAGATTTGTCTTCTTGAGAATGTCACATAAATTGAGTCATACAGCATGTAACCTTTTGAAGATTGGTTTCTCTCACTCATCATAATGCCCTTGAAATTCATTCAAGTTGTCATGTGCACAGATAGTATGTTCACTTTTATTTTCTGAGTAGTATTCCACCATCTGGATTAATCACAGTGTGTTCATTTATTCACCCACTACAGGGGTGAATTTCAGTTTGGGAAAATTATGAGTGGAATTTTTTATTAACACTCATGTGCATGACTTTTTAAAATAAATTTCCATTTCTGTAGGGCAGATTGCCAGGACAGAAATGCTGAAGTGTATGTTATGTATATTTAACCTTATAATAAACTGCCAAATGAATTTCTAAGTAGCTGTCTAATTTTACAAATATACCAGCAATGTGAGAGTGATATAGCCACTTTGAAGTCTCAGCAGCATTTGATTCTGAAGAATTTCTAAAATTATCTATTCTAATATGTAGTGGTATCATATCATGGTTTTAATCATATTTTCCTAATGGCTAAAGTGTTGATCATCTTTTTTTTTTCTTTTCACCTATATAATCCTTCTTAGTGAAATGTTGGTTCATGTCACTTGTCCATTTTCTAATTGGATTATTTGCCTTTTTATGGTTGAGTTTTTCTAGAGTTATTTTTATACTAGGGATATAAATACTTTGTTAGACATGTGACTTGCTAATATTTTATTCAGTCTGATACCTTTTTTAGTAAGACTCTTTATGGCAGCTTTAGATTCACAACAAAATGTAAAGAAAGTTACAGATTTCCCATACACTGTCTCCAGTATACATACCCTTGCTCATCATCAGTACTCCCCACCAGGGATACATTTGTTACAACTGATGAACCTATACTGACACATAATAATTATCCGAAGTCCACAATCTACATGAGAATTTACTGTTGGTGTTTTACATTCTGTGGTTTTGCACATATGTGTAATGACATGCATCCATCATTTTAGTATCATACGGAATATTTTCACTACCCTAAAATCCTTTGTGGGAGCCTATTTATCTTTTTGTCCTCCCCAACTCATGAAAGCTACAGAGCTTTTCTTAACTACCTACTGTCTTGATAGCTTTGCCTTTTCCAGAATGCCATATAGTTGGAATTGTACAGCATGTAGATTTTTCACATTGGCTTATTTCACTTAATAAGATGCATTTAAGTCTCCTCCATGTCTTCTCATAGTTGGATAGTTTATTTCTTTTTAGTGCTGTGTAATATTCCATTGTCTTAATGTATAAGTTTATTTATCCACTCACCCACTAAAGGACATCTTATTTAGCAATTATGAATAAAGCTGCTATAAATATCCATGTGCAGGTCTTTGTGTGGACGTAAGTTTTCCTTTTGGGGGGGCTAATATCAAGGATCCCGATAGCTGGATTATATGGCAAGAATACGCTTAGTTCTATGATAAATTGAATCCACTAAATTGTCTTCCAAATTATCTATCCCAATTTGCATTTCCACTGACAATGAAGGAGAGTTCCTTTTGCTCCATATCCTTGCCAGTGTTTATTGTTGTCATATTCCAAATTTTGACCATGGCAATAGATTTGTAGTGACATCGCATTATTTCATTTTCATTTGTGTTTGCTTGATGATAAATGATGTGGAACATCTTTTCATATGCTTATTTGCTATCTGCATACCTCCTTTGGCCAAGAGTCCGTAAAAATCTTCAGCCTGGGGGCACCTGGCTGCCTCACTCAGTTAAGTGTCTCCCTTTGGCTCAGGTCATGATCGCAGGGTCCTGGGTCAAGCCTCACTTCAGACTCCCTCCTTCGCTGGAAGCCTGCTTCTCCCTCTCCCTCTGCTGCTCTCTCACTCTGTTTCTGTCAAATAAATAAATAAAATCTTTATAAAAAAAATCTTTGGCCTGTTTTTCAATGGGTTGTTTGTTTTCTTATTGTTGAGATTATAGAGGAATACTTAGCATATTTTGAATAACAGTATTTTATCAGATGTGTCTTTGGCAAATATTTTCTCTTAGTCTTTCAGAGGTTTGCTAATTCTCTTGGCATTGTCTTTCACAGAAAGTCTGGCTTATCAATCATTTCTTTCATGAATCATGCCTTTGATGTTGTATATAAAAAGTCATCACCATACACGAGTCAACTTGTTTTTTTCCTATGTTATCTTCTAGGAGTTTTACAGTTTTGCATTTTACACACAGGTGTGTGATCCATTTCAGTTAATTTTTTTAAAGATTTATTTATTTATTAATTTGAGAGAGAGAGAAAGAGAGAGAGTAAGACAGAGGGTGAACAAGCAGGGGAAAGGGCAGAGGGAGGGAGAGAGAATCTTTAGCCTCAGACATGGGACTCAGTTCCACAACCCTGAGATCATTACCTGCTGAAATCAAGTGTTGGATGCTTAACAGACTGAGCCACTCAGGTGCCCAATTTTCAGTTAATTTTTATGAAGAATATACGATCTGTGTTTAGATTTTTTGTTTGTTTTACATGTGGATGAGAAGTTGTTCCAGCGCCATTTGTTAAAATGTCTGTCTTTGCTCCATTGTATTATTACCTTTGCTAGTTTGTCAAAGATCAAGTGAGTATATTTATATGAGTGTATTTCTGGGCTCTATATTCTGCTTTATTGATGACTATTCATCTATTCTTTGCTAATGCCGTTTTATCTTGGTCATTATAGCTTCATAGTAACTCTTGAGTTGAGCAGTGTGTCAGTACTCAAACTTTGTTATCTTTCAATATTATTTTAGCTATTCTCTGTCTTTTGTTTCTTGATGTAAACTTGATATCCATAAAATAACTTGTTAATATTTTGATTGGGATTGCATTGAATCTATACAGCAGGTTGGGATGAACTGACCTCTTGACAATACTGAGTTTTCCCATCCTGGAACATGGAATCTTCTTTGATTTCATTCATCAGAGTTTTTTAGTTTACCTCATATAGATCTTGTATATATTTTGTTAGATTTATCCTTAAGTATTTCACTTATTTGAGTTTAATGTAAATGATATTATATTTTAATTTATTTATTATATTTTATTTATTTATTATATTTATTGATTTATTATTTATTATATTTTTTGTTTCAAATTCAACACATTCATTGCCAGCATATAGGAAAGTAATTGAGTTTTGTACATTAAGCATGTATTCTATAACATTGCTATATCTTTTAGCTCTGGGAATTATTGTTTTTTATTCTTTCAGATTTCTGCATAGACAATCATGTCATCTGAGAAGAGACAGTTGTACTTCTTTCTTTCCAATCTGTGTACATTTAATTTCCTTTTTCTTGTTTGATCACATTAGTTAGAACTTCTAGTATGATGTTGAAAGGAAATGGTAACTGAGCACATACTTGCCTTGTACTTGATCTTAGTTGGAAAGCTTCAGATTTCTTGCCATTAAGTTTGATGTCAGTTGTAGGTTCTAGTGATCATATGATTTTTCTTTTTAGCCAACTGATGTGATGAATTACATTAATTGATCTTACATTAACTTGATTTTTAAAATTATTTTAACTTTTTTTCAGAACATTTGTTTAATTTTGATGAAGTTTTTATATAAACTTCCTTTTATGGATTGTGAATTTGATATCATAGCCAAGAACTCTTCACTTAACCACAGGTCATAAGGATTTCTTGTTATGTATTCTGGAAGTTTTATAGTTTTGTGTTTTATATTTAGATCTATGACCTTTTTGAGTTTGTATTTGAATTGGATTTGAGGCTGAAGTTGTTTTGTTTTTTAAAATCTTATTTTATTTACGTTTGGATGTGTTACTGCTTCAAAACAATTTGTTGAAAAGACTTTCTGTTTTCCCTTCCATTTATATCATTGCCAAATATTAATTGGTCATATTTGTGTGGATCTATTTCTGTTCTGTTTTATTGGACTTTCTATTCTGTTTTATTGATCTATATATCTATTCTTTCACCAACGCCATAATATCTTGATTAGGGCCACTTTATCATAAGTTTGAAAATTGGGTAATATTTTTTCCTCCAGCATTATCTTTCTTTTTCATAATGCTACTTAAATGATTATAGCTCCTTTGTATCCTTAAAATGTTAATATTCTATAAATTATAGATTTATTTTATTTATTAAGCATTTTCTTCTTTGTGTTTTTCTTCATTTTACTTATTAAAGAAAATGTCTTTTTCTCTTGAACTTACATGCCAAAAAAAAGTAGTCTTACCATGAAAAAAAAAAATTCAAAAATTTTCCGTATAATAGATCTCAAAGTCTTTTCAAAAAAGATTAATATCTGTTAAGTTTCCATAGGAATAAATTTTACAAAATATTAATAGCATTTAATTTGGGAGATGGTCTACCTCTGGGTAAGTATGGATGCATACAACTCAATTTTTAGATGTAAATTAACATTTTTTTAGCTTGTTTTATATTAAACTCATATATTTTGCTTTTTTTTTTCTTTTTTGCTTTTAATTTATTCTTAAAAAAGAAGCAAACAATGACAACAAAATGAGGGGTCCCTGGGTGGCACAGTCAGTGGAATGTCAGACTCTCAATTTCTGCTCAGGTTGTCATGATATTAGATTCTGTGATTGAGGCCCAGCACTCAGTTTGAGATTCTCTCTCCCTCTCCCTTTGCCCCTCCTGCTTGTGCTCTCTCTCTCTCTCAAAATAAATAAATAAATCTTAAAATAAAAAACAAGGTTATAGCTTAATTATTAAAAAAAAAAAAAAAGGAAAGAAATAAAGTGTCAATCTCTTGCTCACAGATGGGTAATTCTGAAACTCTAAGGTCTGCCGGTCCAAATCTTCCTCTATTCTAATACCTTGGAATGGATTCATCTTGTAAGTAAAATGCATTTGAGCAGTGAGTAATGGCTGAAGGTAAAGAAATTCTTTAGACTTCTTATCCATAGTTCTGATATTTCTTGTGCTCCTTCTTCCTTGGCTTCTCAATCTTTACTTTGCCCAAGTACCTTTTTATTTCTATTTTATTTCATTTTTAAAATTAAAAAATTATTGAGATATATTTCATGTATAACATTGTGTATGTAAGTTTAAGGTGTACAACATACTGATTTCATAATTTACAATGCAATTTAATTACCATTGTCACATTAGCTAATATCTCTATCATGTCACATACTTATCATTTCTTCAAGTTCTTAGAACAATTAAGATCTATTCTCTTAGCAAGTTTAATATTTAACACACTTTTATTGTCTATAATCACTATACTGTGTACTATGTCCCCAAGACTTATCTATTAGGTATAAGTATATATCCTTAAACAACATTTTCCCATTCCCAAGTCCCTGGTAACCAATATTTTATTTTGTTTTCACAAGTTTTGTTTTGTTTTGTTTGTTGGGTTTTCCTTAATTTTGTTCTGTTTAACTTTAAATTCCATGTATAAAAGGTATCATATAGTATTTGTCTTTCACTGGTTGACTTAATCTCAGCATGGTGTTCCTCAAGGTCCACCCATGTTGTTGCAAATAACAGAATTCACTTTTTTTTTCATGGTTGAATAGTATTCCATTGTATATAAACACTGTATTTTCTTTAGCCACTCATCCACTGACAGAAATTTAGCTTGTTTCCATATGTTGGCTACTGTGAATAATCCTGCCATAAACATAGGAGTGCAGATATTTCTTTTGGATACATACCCAGAAAAGAATTTCTATATTGTAAGCTAGTTCTACTTTTAACTTTTTGAGCAACCTCCATAATTCCTGGTGGCTGAACCAGTTTAGAATCCTATCAACAGTTCTCAAGGGTTCCCTTTTCTCAGCAACACTTGTTATATTTTGTCTTTTTGTTGACAGTCATACTTACAAGTGTGAGGTGATATCTCATTGTGGTTTTGATTTACATTTCCCTGATGATTCATGATGTTGAACATCTTTTCATGTGTCTATTAGTCATTAGCATGTCTTCTTGGAAAAATGCCTATTTTTTCCTCTGCCTATTTTTTAGTCAAATTGTTTTGTTTTGTTTTGAGTTATGTGAGTTCTTTATACATTTCGGATATTAACTTTTATGCAATACATGGTTTACAAATATTTTCTTGCATCCTGTATATTGCTTTTTAATTTTATTTATTGTCTCTTTTAAGGAAGTTAATTTTGATATAGTCCCACTTGTTGATTTTTTTTTTTTTTTTTTTTTTTTGCTGTCATTTGTGCTTTTGGTGTTGCATCCAAAAAAATCCTTGCTAAAACCAATGTTAAGGAACTTTTTCCTTAGGTTTTCTTCTAGTTTTATGGGTTTGGGTCTTAAGTTGTTGATCCCTTTCAAGTTAACTTTTTGTGAGCGGTAGAAGTTAGGAGTCTGATTTCTTTTTTTCTTTCTTTTTTTTTTTTTTGGCTGGAAATTCCTGGCTCTCTTATAAAATATTAGTTGACCATATATATGGAGTTTATTCCTGGGCTATCACCATATTTTACTATTTATTCTTTTATTTACATACATTTTTGAATATCATCATATGTTGTTTACTCTGATAAATGAAAGAGTGTCTTTTTTAAAACAATTTTGATGTTTACTTTTTTTCCAATATCATCTTGCCTGTGTCCACTTAGTACTTAAATGCATGCCTGAAAGTTCTCACCTTACTGCTTTGATCAACCCACATCTGTGAGAATGATCTCAAATTTAGTTTTATAATGTCATACAACTTTTCTTCTAAAGTCTAGTTTTACATTTCTGGCTGTCATCTAAATTTGAATGTTTCAGGAGCTACTCAAGTCAACTTTTCTGCATTAAAATCTCCTGTTCATCCACATTAGTATGTTCCCCATCTTATCTTTCTCTGGTATGCCATTATTCTCAAAGTCTCAAAACCTCAGCAAACATCTCTTCCATCTTTCTTCTTTACTTCATTGCATGAATTTCCAACTATGGTTGATTCAGCATATGTAATGTCTCCGTTATCTATCTTCTTCTTTTTTTTTTTTAAGCACCACACACACTCTTTGGTTCAAGACTTGGTTAAAACAAACAAACAAACAAACAAAAACAGGATTTATGCTGGGAATAAATTACACAATTATCATATTTCTTTCAATATTCAGGATAAATGTGACACTTACAGCATATTAACTGGAATATATACTGAAATTCATTTAGGGAAATACAGAAATCCAATGTCCATATGAGTAATGAGCTGTAGTGAAGTTTATCTGGAAGAGATGTCTGGCTCATTACCTGTAAGGACAGTCAATGAAAGATATTTATGTTATAGATGAATTTGGTTCCATTTGAAATGCTGAATCAGGAAAGGGTTTATTGGATTCTCAGACCTACTGAGTATACTTTGGACACCTCATATATTTGTGATATGAAGTTGGTGATTGATATGTTTTTATTGATTCAATTAAGTTTAGGGTGTGTGTGTGTGTGTCTGTGTGTGTGAGTGTGTATGTGTGTGTGTGTGTGTGTGTGTGTATCTTTACTTCCAAATAACTCACTGCTATCTGAAAGAAGATTAATATAGTAGTTAGATTATTAACATACAAGCAAACAGTTGGTTTGGAAATGGTCTATTGTAAAGGTAAAGCAAACTTAGCCATAGAATGTATACATATATTTAAGCCTAAAAACTCTGTAGAAAAATCATTTATTCAGAAAGCATTATCTGGTACCATCTGAGTGGAAAATTCTATGCTAATTTTTGGTGACATAGAAAGCAGAATTGAAATGTTGGGAATTTAAAATAAAATGCTGGAGTGAGTCAACTAACCAATTATTACATAGTGTGATGGTGTTCTTTCTGCATTGAATACTGAAGAGGAGCTTCTAAGGGTATTGGAGAAAGAAAAGCTTTGAAAAACAGGCATTGCAACTTTTGTTTAGACAATTGAAGATGTTGAGTGAGAGAAAATGGAACTGGCCTGCTAGGTAGAAAAAAGAGTGAAGTAAGAGAGACTTTAGAGGGTACCGCATCATTTCCTTACAAGGTGTGGTATTTGAAACTTAACAGAAGTACTGTCTTTGTCTTTTTGTGTCTATCTACATGTCAATCTCTTGGTTATCTCAAATAATAATTCAACATATGAAATACACTAACCCTTTCCGGTCAACAATTTAGTCTATGCAGACTAGGACAATGAATAGACCTTAACCATTGAATGGGAGGCAGAGTTATTCTGGGAAAAAGAAACACTGTAAATATCTGGAAGAACAGTGTTTTGCAAATAAATTCTGAATCATAGGAAGAAAGGAAGAAAAGCACAGAGATATAATGGAGAAATAAGGAGCATGTTAAAGTGGATAGGTCACTGTCAAATTTTGCATTACCTTGAAGAGTTATATGACTAGAGTTATATTTTAGAAGGAGCAAAAAGGATTACGTGCTTAATGCTAGGAATGTGAGATGTAGCATGGCATTTTCGAAGATCTACAAATAGCTAGATTGTAGCTATTCTAGCTAGATTGTCTGAGAGCTTATACTATGGGTAGAGGTTGAGAGTGAGCAGAAGGAGAGTCTACCTGGTGAAGTGTCTGTCTGTACATGTTATGCTAACAAATTTGGAACTATTAAAATTTTTCAAGCAAAAAAAGTTTCTAAACATTCTGAGCTGCATTCACCATTAATGTATATTTATTTCTTTATTGGTAATAAGTCGCTCAATTATAATTTCTGCTAGAATCTGGTAGAATTAATCTGATGAATATTATTTTTTATGAATTATACTGATTGAAGAAATTCTATGTAAGTATATTAACTATTTTACAAGATAATATTAATTATAATAGATTTGAATACAACTTTCTAACTTATCACTTTTAAGAAAACATTTAACTTAATACTAACAAGGAAGTTGTTAGGTTAATACTTTAACACTGTTTTACAGATATAAAAACTGTCGTATATTTTAAATAATATACTCATTATTACAAAGTTAGTATGTGATACTGTTAGATCTAATCTGTACCCCTGTATTCTAAAGAGCTTATTGTATTCTAAAAGTGCTCTGATATTTTGGTTTTAGTGACTTGAGATATAAAATTAAAGCATCTGGACTAATGTTTACCAAAGCAAAAATTAGTTTATCTGGTAGAATCAAGTCAAACTTAGTTATTCTGAAGATTTTATATGTGTCTGAATACTTTTGATAAACTTTGACCTTGGCTATATTTTTATTCAAATAGGATATTTGAAAGTACACAAATACAGTATTCCACATTAATGAGAAAAGAATTTACTGTAGAGTTCAAATAACCTTGCACATGAACTATTTTATTTTCTTATTTGTGATAATATTTATATATCTAAATATTATACTTTCTGAAGCCAAATATACAGACACTTTTTGATGTTTCTTTGTGAGAGTTATATGGGCGTGTGTGCATGCATGTGTAAGTGTGTGTGATTTTCAAATTTCAAGCATTGTTGGTTTTCCTATTTATTTTAATTCAATTTTAAATTTTAAAAAATTTCAATTCTACCACTTCTGTTGCTTTGAAAACAACTTTATTGGTTTTCAAGGGGAGAATTTCTGTCTCTCTGACTGACTGATTTCAAAAACTATATTTAAAACAGTAATGTTTTTAATAATTTTGCTATTCATTAATGCTCTAGAAATTTCATTTGCTATTTATTAGGGGATCTTGTGTACCTGTTCCTTTGAACAGTGTGCATGCAACGGACAGACCAAGAACCTATGCGGCATGAACAGTGTGTTTACCATGTGTATTCTTGGACTTCCATTATCTAAGGCTTTTTGCCAGAATGTGACTGTAGCATCCAATTTAGAGAACCACTTCACGCCTGCCATTTCTCCCATTATTTCTGTTTAAGTTGGCAGATGAGAATATTCTCTTTGGATATTTTCATTCAGCAACTTTGGATGCATGCAGATCTCAAATTACCATCTGTTTTATCAACAATTACCACTGAGTGAATCTGAGCAGCAGTTTTTTGCACCTGACACATAAGGCCATTTTTTCTATTACTAAGTTAAAGTCATACTTCAGCCTGGTCAAAATTTTCAATAATATTGATGTTATTCAAATTGGATGTATTAGTTTCCCCAAATATTCCATTGACTCTGAGGAATAATAATTTGGAAACGATCCAATGTCTTCAACTCAGCAACAAATAATACAAAGTGTATTAGACATATACACTACATTTAAGAGTACAAAATATACTACCACATTAATCATATCCCAAATGACAATCTAACCGTGTTAAAAAGATGAATCAATAATAAAGAATACCAATTGAAAAGTGGTATAATAAACAGTAAGGACTTAACTTACTCAGATAAACAAATGTTAATGTTAAATATAATTTTATACTACCTTCCAATAATAATGTTAATAGATGAGTAGCTAATTAGTTGACTCTAAAAAGCCATGAGGTAATTATCAATCTAGTCAATATTATATGCAAAAATAGATTTAAAGTGTCAGGATAGTTCATTAAGGAGATGCTGAGGGTAGTGAAAATAATCCTACAAATAGCAGATGGAAGATTTTCAAAGGAAGGGAAAGCAAATACATGTTCTCCAAGGTTAATGAGAGAGAAATTTCAAAAAATTATATGGAGTATTGGGTAGATCATTTTTTTAGGGTAGATCATTTTAACAAATAGTATATCCTATTGTCTCTTTTCCAGACCCAAGGTACATAAAAGAATAGGTCAGATATATAAGGTTTGTATGAAAGCTCACACCACCATATTTGCCTTAGAGTCAGCATATGAAGTACATGAATTTTCTTCTTTCTTTCTACCACCGAAACTTTTTTCCCCAAAGATTTATTTCTTCATTTTGAGAGAAAGCTGGAGCAGAGGGAGGGACAGAGGGAAAGAATCTCAAACAGAGTCCCTCCTGAGGGCAGAGCCTAATGCAGGGTGGATACCATGAGGATGAGATCATGACCTGAGCTGAAATCAAGAGTTAGATGCTCAACTGGCTGGGCCACCCAGGCACCCCCAAACTCACTATTTTTACTATAATTTTAAATGCTTTTTAAAAAGTAGAAGAGATGACATGGAGAGAAATTTTAATATATATGTAATGTTGCCAGAGGTCTCAAATCTCTAGATATGCATATAACTAATGTAATACAATTAACCTATATAGTCAAAATCAAAGATATGAAGCTAAAAGTTTAAACAAATTTGGTTTATTGCCTATCACAATTGTCACATGTATAATAAAAGCAATCAGTAAATACATAAAGAAATTTAAGAAAATGTATAACCATTTGCTATTTTATTTTTTTAAGAAAATTGAAAATAATATTTCTTTTAAATGATATATTATATGAATCCCATTTATATATAACAATGAAAAATATTTGAATAATGAGTTAAAACAAAATGTTTGACATCTAAGAACATAAAATCTGAGCTCAATATCAAAAGATCAGTTAAAACTGCATTGACACATATCACAAGATATTTATGATAGGTAAACTGAACCAAAGTGGACTTTCAGTGATTGGGCTTCAGTGACTGGGAGGACAAGAATATAACCTCTTGAGGCAGAAGATTTTACCAAATTATTATTGCTTGTGAATTTTAATATATCTTATAATGTTTCTAAATTAAAGATAAAGAAATATACAAATGAAAAGAACACTTCCAGAATGATGAAATGAGGACCTTGAAAAATTAAACTACTATAAAAAGCAAAGAGAACACTTGAAAAAATTATCAAAATCAACTTTTTTAGAATCTTGAAATCAATCAAATTTCAACAATTTGAGGAGCTATTATTTAAATAGGAACATCTGAATATTGGCAAGAATAGCAAACTCCGTGGCATTTTTAATGCGCTCCATTCCTATACCCTCTCCTCTGCAGCATGGTGACCTTCAAAACCAGCAACACTGTAACCTTGGTAGTTGTGAAAAGTAGCATCTTAACAGCCATTGGAGAGGGTAGAGGGTTTGTAGTACAACGAAGGCCCTATACACTAAAGACTGTCACTGTTGGACCTATCTAGCAGCTCCTTAGAATCGGGGCAGTTATAGGATTTGTCTTCCTTTGGCCTGATTCCGTGCTCAAACAGTAATAATTCTATCACCATGGCTTTGGGTAAAACAATCAGTGGTGATCATTTAACTTCACAGATGCTTGAGACACTGATACAAGTTGGGGCAAACAGGATAGTCAAAAACCTAGGAAAATGTGGGAAATATCTATAGAGAGCTTTGAAAAGTTCCTACATATTGCTGGGAATCTAGAAGATCACAATTATGATCAAGGCTGCATATATGCCCAGGAAAGTCTCAAGAAGATTCAAAAATATCATCTTGTTTTGCTTTGAGACTCTGCACAGAGAGGAAGTGAAAGCTCAGGCATAGTGGTAAACTTGGAAAATTAAACATATGCCCCAGGGACAACGGGGTGGCTCAGTCGGTTAAACATCAGACTCTTGATTTTGGCTCAGGTCATGATCTCAGGGTTGTGAGATGGAGCCCCAGTTACTCTGTGCTCAGTAGGGAAGCTGCTTCTCCCTCTGCCCCTCCCTGCACTTGCACTCTCTCTGTCTCTCTCAAATTAAAAAAAAAAAAAAAAAAAGATATGCCCTAACATACACATAAAGCTAAACAGTAAAGAGTGGGAGATTTGGTGATTCAGGGCATTTAAGGATTTAAGGATATCTTGTCTAGTCATTAGCTGCCCATTAAGCTAATAAAGAAAAGACTTCAGTGACCACAATACAACAGAGAATACAGACTCTAGAGAAATATTCCAGGAAAGTCACTAAACAAACAGCAATGATGTCAACAACAATGAAAACAATGAAAAACAACAATAGCAACAATCCTAGGTGAGAGTAGAGGAATCTGATTCTCACAGTTGCCACATTATAAAACTTAAAATGTCCACTTCTCAAAAATAACTATATCTCACACACACGCACACACACACCAGAAAATAATGCTTACACAAAGACAGGAAGAAAAAGATACCTTTCTGGAAGAAGCATAGATGTTGCACTTAAAAAACAGAGACTAAGTCAGCTATTATAAATATGTTCAAAGACCTAAAGAAATTATGTCCAAAGAATTAAAACAAAGTATGAGACTGATGCCTCACCACAAAGAGAATATCAAAAAAATATATAAGGTTTCTGTTTTACATAACTACATATATAAAGTCAGGAATTAAAAAGTACAATGAAAAGAAAAAAAATGACTAGGACATGCAGCAGCAGATTTGAGCTTATATAAAAAGAAGATAGACAAATTGGAATTACTCAGTATAAGGAACAGAAAGAAGAATAAAGAAAAATGAACAAAAACTCAGAAATCTGTGGGATGCCATCAAACATACTACCATCTGCATAATGAAAATCTCTGAAGAAATAGAAAAAAACAGAAAGAAAATTTGAAGAAATAACAGAAATTGTCTCAAAGTTGATTATAAACATTAATGTAAATATGCAAGAACTAGATAAATATTAATCAAACTGTTGAAATTAAATAGAAAGACAGAATCTTAAAAGCAGCAAAAGTAAAATTAGTTATCACTTACAAAGGAACCCCAACAATGTAAGATTTGATTTCTCATCATAAACAACAGAAATCAGAAGGCAATAGGACAACAAAAACAAAGTGGTAGAAGAAAATTATAGTCCACAAAGAATTCTTTATCCAGAAAGGTACTCCTTCAAAAATTTAGGAGGAATTAGAACAGTTCCAGATAACTAAAAGCTGAGAGAATTTAGTTTCCCATGATTCTGGAGATTGGAAGACCAATATCAAAGTACTGGCAAAGATGGTTTCTGGTGACGATCTCTCCCTAATTTTTAGATAATTGCTTTCTCACTGTGTCCTCACACAGCCTTTTCATACACTTTTGGTATCTCTTCATCTTTGTATAAGGACATCAGTTCTATAATGGATTTGAACCCCAACCCTATTACCTCATTTAATCTTAATTAACCTCTGTAAGGACCTGTCTCCACATGCAGACACATTAGAGCTTAGGAATTCAACCTATCGATATTGAGATACAACTCAGTCCATAACAGAGAGTGTTAGATCATAGGAAGGATAATCTTGCTTAGATTCTCTGGAACATTGAAAGATGTACATTGCCTGCCTATCTGTCTATCCTTTGTACCAGTCAAAACATAGGTAAAAATTTCATATCAGTAACACATAGCTAGCTAAGCATTGATGCAGAGTAAAAAACAGACATAGGAGGGACTCCTGGGTGGCTTAGTTGGTTAAGTGTCTGACTCTTGATTTTGGCTCAGGTCATGATCTCAGGGTCCTGGGATGGAGCCCCACAATTGGGCTTCACACTCAGCAAGGAGTCTGCTTGAGGAATCTCTTTTCCTTTCCGTCTGACCATCCTCTCATTTGCATTCTTTTTCTCTCTAATAAATAAATAAATCTTTAAAAAAGAAGACACAAGAGCCTTTAAATTTTCTGCTGTCTTAACCCTTTGCAAGCTTGCATTATTAATATTCTAATGTAGTCAGACACCAAAGTTGAGAACTGCTGTCTCACAATTCCAGCCTACCAGTCATTCTTATTGAGCAATATGAATGATGGAAGTGATGTCAGCATCCTGGTGGCATTAAGACAGCCTTTTTGTCCCCATTTTTATTTTTCATTTTTTTAAAGATTTTATTTTCTTACTTGAGAAAAAGAGAGAGCAGGATCATGGGGGTAGGGGAAGAAGGAGAGGGAGAAGCCGACTCCCCTCTGAGTAGCCTGACCAAGGCTTCCTGGGATACTGAGATCATGACCTGAGTGGAAGGCAGCAGCTTAAGCAACTGAGTGACCCAGAAACCACTTGTCCTCATTTTTAACAACTAAAATTTAACATCCATTAAAGAACAAAAGTGCCTCTGTGGGAGTTGTGGAACCTCACTCCATAAATCAGAGGACCTAGGAGGAACCTCATCCATCTATTTGTCATATAGTAGGCAGACCTTGGTGTAGGCTGTGGAAATGACAAGAGACTATGAATTGGCTTAAGCCCCTCTTGGACATGGCTGAGGAGCACCTAGAAAATCTAATGTAGATAGACACACACAGATGGGAGCTGCATGGTAACCATAAAGCAGAACTCTTAGTATACTCACAAAAGTTAACAGAATTAGAACAAATAATCACAGAAGATCACCAAGTCACAAAGGTACACAGCAAGAGATAAAAAAAGGAAAATGGGTCTACAAAACAAACAGAAAGTGATTAATAAGATGGCATGGTAAGTCTCTACATATCACTAATTTACTCTAAATGTAAATAGATTGAATTCTCCAATGAAAAGGCACAGAGTATCTGAATTCAAAATAAAATTCAAAAATATTTTGATTTAAAATATAATAATAATAATAAAAACCCCAACTACAGGCTGCCTAAAAGAGATTCACTTCAGCTTTAAGGAAACATAGGCTCAAAGTAAAGGGATGGAAAGAGGTATTTTGTCCAAATAAAAACCAAAAGGAAGTGAGGGTAGCTAAACATATCAGACAAATGGATTCTAAGTTAAAAATGATAAAGAGAAAAGAAGGTCATTATATAATGATAAAAGAGTCACCTCATCAAGAAGATATAATAATTGTAAGTGTATATACACTCCACATTAGAGCACCTAATTTTTTAGCAAACCTTAACAGATTTGAAGGAAGAAATAGACAACAATACAGTAACAGTAGGGGACTTCAATACTCCATATTCAGCAATGGATAAATCATTCAAGCAGACAATAAATGTTGAACTAGAACCATACTTTAGACCAAAGGACATAATAGATATATACATGGCATTTCATCCAGCAACAGCAGATTATGTATTTTTCTCTAGTGCATGGGAAACATTCTCAGGGACAGATCATATGATAGGTCACAATGCACACCTTGGTAAATTTAAGAACACTGAATTATACCAAATATTATTTCCTACTACAGTATTATAAAACTAGATGTTAGTAAGATAAAAAATATGTATAAACGTGGAAACAAAACAATACACTGAACATTAGTGGAGCAAAGTAGAAACTAAAAGGGAAATAAAAATATTTCAAGGGGAATATAAAAATATCTCAAAACAAATGAAAATGGAAACATGGCATACCAAAACCTATGGGATGATGTAAAAGTAATTCTAAGAGGGAATTTTGAAGAGATAAACATATGTAACCAGGTGATGGATATTAAGGAAGGCACATGTTGGGATGAGCACTGGGTGTTATACACAACTAATGAATCATTAAACAATGCAACTAAAACTTATGTACTATATGCTGGCTAACTGAACATAACAAATAAATAAATAAATAAACTAACTAACTAAGTATCAAACAACAAACTTCATACCTCAAGGAACTTGAAAAAGAAGCACAAACCAAGCCCAAAGTTAGCAGAAGAAGAGACATAACAAAGACCACAGTGGAAATAAGTGGATGGAGACGAGAAAAACAATTAGAAAAAATAAATGAAGCTAAGAGATTTTTTTTGAAGAGAGAAACAAAATTGAAAAATTTTATTTAGGGGCGCCTGGGTGGCTCAGTGGGTTAAAGCCTCTGCCTTCGGCTCAGGTCATGATCCCAGGGTCCTGGGATCGAGCCCCGCATCAGGCTGTCTGCTCCGCGGAGAGCCTGCTTCCTCCTCTCTCTCTCTCTGCCTGCCTCTCTGCCTACTTGTGATCTCTGTCTGTCAAATAAATAAATAAAATCTTTAAAAAAAAAAAAAGAAAAATTCTATTTAGACTAAGTAAAAAAAAAAAAAAAAGAAGACTCAAATAAATAAGATCTGAGATGAAAGAGAAGACATTACATCTATGACCACAGAATTACAAAGGATCAAAAGAGATTAACAATTAGATGTGAAAAATATTTGATAATCTGGAATGAATCGGTAAATTCCTAAAAACATGCAATCTACCAAAACTGAATCATGAAGAAATAGAAAATCTGAGCAGACCAAGGACAAATGAGATTGAATCAGTAATCAGAACTTCCCAATACACAAAGGTCCAGAACCAGATGGTTTCACTATTGATTCTACTAATCATGTAAAGGATTAATGTGACACCTTCATAAACTCTTCCAAAAAATTGAAGAGGAGAGAACACTCTGAAACTCATCTTATGAGGCTGGCATTACCCTGATACAAAGCCACATAAGGCCACCACAAGAGAAGAAAAATATAAACCAATATTCCTGATGAATATGGGTGCAAAAATTCTCAATAAAATAGAAGCAAACCAAATTCAACAACACATTAAAGGTCTTACATCATGTTCAAATGGGATTTATTCCTGGTATGCAAGGATGGTTCAACATAAAAGAATCAATTATGTGATATACCACATTCATTGTATGAACGATAATACACACTAGCTAATGAAATATTTGAAGATAGTCCCATTTATAATAGCATCAAAAACAAAACACTTATGAGTAAATTAACCAAGAAAGTGAAATGTCTGTGCAATGAAAACTATGAGACTAATGAAAGAAATGGAAGAAGACACAAATAGAAAGATATTCTGTGCTCATGGGTTAGAAGAGTTAATATTACACCATCCATATTACCCGAAATGATATAGCAATTCTATGCAATCGGTATCAAAATTCAGATGACATTTTTCACAGAAATAGAAAAAGAAACCCTAAAATATATGGTACCACAAAGGACCCAAAGATCCAAAGCATTCTTGAGAAAGAAAAACAAAGCTGAGGGCATCACACTTCATGATTTCAAGCCCTACTACAGTTATAGTAATTAAAATGGTATAATAATACTGACATAAAAATTGACACATAGATGAAAGGAACAGAATTGAAACCTAGAAATAACCCCCACATGTATGGTCAACTAATATTTGACAATGGCTCCAAGAGTACTCAGTGGAGAAAGAATAGTATCTTTAATAAATGGTGTTGGGAAAACTGTATAAACACATAGAAAATGTGTTTTAGAAAAATGGAATTGGACCCATATCTTACACCAGTCACACAGATTAGACATCCAAATGGCCAGTAGGTACATGAAAAGATGTTCAACATCACTAATTATCCAGGAAATGCAAATCAAAACCACAAGGTATCACCTCACACTTGTGAAAATGGTTGTCATCAAAAAGACAAAGGATAACAAGTATTGGCAAGAATGTGGAGAAAAGGAAACCATTTGCACTTTTGGTGGGAATGTAAATTGGTTCAGCCACTACTGAAAACAGTATGGAGGTTCCTCAAAAAATTAAAAATAGAACCACCATATATTTCAACAATCCCACTTCTGTCACATCCAAAGGAAATGACAACAGAATATTGAAAAGACATCTGCACCACTGTGTACATTGCAGCATTATTTACAATAGCCAAGATCCAGAAACAACCTAAGTGTCCATATGGATTACTGGATAAAAAAGATATGGTATCTGTATACAATAGAATATTATTCAGCCGTGAGAAAAAAGGCAGTCTTGCCATTTGCAATAACATGGATGGAATTTGCACCCTTCATGCTGAGTAAGATAATCTAGACAGAGAAAGGCAAATATTGTATTATATCATATATTTCTGGAATTTTAAAAGCCAAATGCCCAGAAACAGAGAGTAGAATCATGTTACCAGAGGTTAGGGAGTGAGAGAGCTTCATAGAGAATAGTCAAAGGGTACAAATTTGCAGTTAGAAGAGAAATACATTGAGGAAATCTAATGCACAGCACTGTGATTGGAGTAAACAATACTGTATCATAGGGACACCTGGGTGGCTGTTGGTTAAGGGGCTGCCTTCAGCTCAGGTCATTATCTGAGGGTCCTGGGATCGAGTCCCTCGTTGGACTCCTTGCTTGTCGGGGACCCTGCTTCTCTCTCTGCCAGTCTGCCTGCTTGTGCGTGCTTTCCATCTCTCTCTTAAAAAAAAAAAAAATATATATATATATATATATATATATATATATATATATATGGTATTATATACTTCAAAGGTGCTAAAAAATTCGAACTTAAATGTTCTTACCACAAAAAAGAAATGATAAATGTGTGACATGATGGGGGTGCTAGCTAACACTATGGTGGTAATCATATTACAATACATAAATGTATCAAATGGACACATTGGACATCCTAAACTTATACAATGTTAAACATCAATTAGTATCTCAATTTTTTTAAAAAGTGAGATTCCATATGTAAAACACCTAAAACAAAGGAAACTTGGATTATGATTGAAATGTAGTGACACTTTTTGAGAATGTCTGTGTTCATAAATATTTTTGTTCACATAATTTCTATTAAATCAGTGTTTCTTAACATGGCAAGAACTCATAGAATGCCAGAGAATATATTTACTGGCTTTCATAAATAAGAAACACTTGTATTAAAATCTAATGGTTTTTAGGGCGCCTGGGTGAATCAGGGGATTAAGCCTTTGCCTTCAGCTCAGGTCATGATCTCAGGGTTCTGGGATGGAGTCCTGCATCAGGCTCTCTGCTCAGCAGGGAGCCTGCTTCCCCTCTTTCTCTCTGCCTGTCTCTCTCTGCCTGTCTCTCTGCTTACTTGTGATCTCTTTCTCTCTCTCTGTTAAATAAATAAATAAATAGATAGATAGATAGATAGATAGATAAATAAATAAATATAAATCTTTAAAAAAAGAAATCTAGTGGTTTTTATTTTGAGTTTAAACCCAAAACAAACTCTCGCTAAGATAGGGAGTTACAAATGGTTACAAAATGAACATCCTCACAATCCATGGTATTTTAACTTCTCATAAAGAACCTGTACACCATAGAAAACATGTCTATATACTTTCTAGGTTGATAATGTCAAGGAAGATATTTCCTAGAAATTTATGATTTAAATAGTTAAGTCTCCCGATATAAAAAAGATTGGTCCAAGGAGTAAAAAAGGTTTCAAATAAAAGAAAGAATGAGGGGAAAAAAAGAAAGAAACTGAAGTACAGGATCATAGCAAGAAAAATAGAGGAAGCAGTACCTACAGAAATTCTGAGCTCTTGGAACATCTTGTATACTAATAAGCTAAGCAGTTAGTGAAAACACTAACTAGGAATATAAAAGGAAATATTCCAGGCATCCTTGCTTCTCTATTCGTCATAGAGATTATTACTTATTGGAGGCTAACTGGTTCTCCAGAAAATTAGTTTGTTGAAATTTTCACATAATTTATGTTTTCATAAAAATCCATTGAAATTTTAATAGTGCAAGTCTTTAGGTTTTCAAATAAAATAATTCCCATGTTGATATTTGTTATTTCTTGGGTATACCAAACTTTGCTTATTAACATTCAACATACCAATTATCAATTCAACAAGCCAGTCTCATACCTTTCATGATTTATAGTCATTGCTCCTTTCTTGCACATAGTCCTAGACAGTGTCTCTTTTGCCTATCTGCTAAGAGTTCTTAAATTCTCTAAAACTCCCCTGGTGCAACTTTTTAAAGCGCATCTCCTCATTCCTTCTGCATTTTCAATGTCTTGTTGATTTCTTTTCCTCCTTTACCTCTGACTTACACTGGCATTACTAATTGCCTCAGGGTCATATCCATGGAAGAATATCTGTGTGTATGAAATGAACATTTATATATCTTCTTTTTCTTTATACGAACTGATTAAGGGAGGCCATTTTTTTTTTTCTTTCTGACAGTGAAACTTGACTTGATGGCTCTTTATCAGGAGGTCAGATTTACTTGAGAACTTTAATTAGAGGATAGAATCAGTGATTTTGGTGTTTGGACGAAAGTTAATTTTTCAAATAAACTAAGAAATGTATATTTCATTTCAGAGAAATAGTGCCTTTTGCACTATTGCACTGAATAACAGTAAGTAAGGTAATATCTGAGTTTTATGTTTCATATTATTTATCAAAAATAAGAAATCTCTAAGTATAATCATAGAAGACTTAGCAAAGTATGACAGAAGTTAATACAGAATAGTTTCTGTGTAAAAATCACATTATAAATTTTTATAACAAGTGAGAAATTGAATCTTTATAATCATATATGTATTGTTGCTATGTTTAGTGGATATCACTCACATGTGTTCAATTTAGTCCAGGCAATGTTTGGGAAAGATTTTTGCCCTTCCAGATACTTATTAAAAGAGAAACATGAAAAATGATGCAGAACTAAGACATAAAGGTAGCAACTTCACAAAGAGGAATGAATCATTGCACATTCAACAATAGATCTCATCAAAATTGTTCTTAGCATCACATACTTTACATTCAATGGTCAATCTATGAACAAACTAGTGACTGAGCTATGGGTTCCCCATCTCATTTATCACAGCAGAACTATATCTTTCGCATTTCAAGAAAATTACAGAAAATAAAACTGCAATAAAACCAAAAAGCTGGAAACAGAGATGACACCCATGACAACATTAAAAAAAGGATACTGAAGATGTGCAGCCATCCGCTCAACTTACAATTAATGCTTCACAAGATGGATGTCTGACTTTTCCTGGTGCAATTTCTGACTGAACCTCAAACAGAACCCAATGGGAATGCACCGGAGACATGAAAAAAATGCTCACCAAAATGGGTTTTATTATTAATTATAACTGATGTATATATCCCCTATATATGCATTTCCCTGCAGCTCAATTTAATACAGTGAAAATATGTAAATATATAACATTTGTTCATCTAAACCATCACTGAGATGAATCTGTGATTTAGATCTGAGCTAATACAATGCATTTCTCCCAAGGTGCTTATTCTTGGCTATAATCATTTCTCATCTGGGGCATTTCAACCACATGACAAGGTAGACTTGTTCTGAAGTAGCTATTCAAATTAGAAACTTCTGATCACATGTTTGTATATCTGTATACAAACATGTGTGTATACAAACATGTGATCAGAATATATGTGTGTGTGTGTGTGTATAAAAAAATAGAAATGAGGTAGGTAGGAACAAGGTAAAGGAAGTGTATCTTTAAGGATAAACATCAATAATGTAGACTGTTCTAGTAAAGCTCTAAAAACTAGGCTAACTTATGCTCTTGCAATACTTTACAACTTATGCTCTTGCAAAACCAGTGGTCTTCAAAGGGAGATAAATATGTGCCTGTGATCATGAAAAGAAAAATTTCAGGATTTCTATTCATATTTTACCTTGTACTTCCTCAACTTATATTTTTATACAAAATATATTAATATTGTATAAAATATAACTTTTTAATTAGTACTAATCCATATATTGCCAGGATATACCCAGTTATTTTTCATATCCAATTATGTGGGATTTACCACACTACCAGTTGCTGTGTATCTGACACCACTCACAACAGGCAGATTGCAGAAAGATTTCCTTCCAAGAAAAATATTCACCGTCAACAAGTTGTATTGGAACAATCAATACGGATTCACAACTCAATGGATATGTGCTTCTCACTGACAAGGTGATAGTGAGTCTGATTTGATTTGTCATTGCTGATTTTTGAAGGCCTAGTTTCTAAATTTGTAGTGGAGGCTTAAATTCCAACCTAAGAAATTCAAATTATGTTATTAATGGTAATGATGAGGTGAGAGAAAACTTTTCTTTGTCTGCTTATTCTGAATAAATCAGTATAAAGTATTAAAAAAGAGAAAAATCCTGGAATGGGATCTCTGGTTCCTGTGACTATGAATTTGTGTTAGAAAGCATATATCTTAGAAATAAACACCTATCACTCATTTGGAAAATATATATAAAATAAAATTCATGAAACTTCTACAAAATTTAACATTTAACAGAAGATCTATTTAGAAGACATATTGCTGAAAAATGTTAACTTAAAAAATATTACAGTTTTTTGTGGTTTCTACTTTTACCTTAAAAATTAAAATATACTTTACTTAAAAAAAGAACTTGTAGTAGGAAAATAAGTAGGATAGGAGGAATGTTGGAGTAAACTCTGCCAATAAAATATAAAAAGATATGAATGTTGCAGACATCCTCTTCCAGACTGTGTTTTGCTTGTTTATTCCTTTAATGGTGTCTTTTAATTAAGAAAAGTTCTTAATTTTAATATAACCTGATTTATCCTTTTTTTTTTTTCTTCTGGAATAAACACTCTGTGCACTGTTTAATTTTTTTTTTAACATGTCCCAAGGTCTTAAGTAGTTTTCCCCTGGGCTTTACTGTGGAAAATGCAATGCTTTATAATTCACAGTTGGTTATAAAAATTATCTGGAATACTTTTCCTGCATAATTTGAGGTTAGGGTTAAGATACGTTATTTTAAAGGATGGACATGTTCCTGTTATGGAAAATACCATTCTTTTAAATTTTCAGTGCAGTTTCAGTTTAGATAGGATCAAGACAACTTATTTCTACAATTAAATGGTAAACTTAAGAAGAGCATGACAGTGTTTTATAACTTCTCTCTAAGTACATCATCAACACTGATCAATGGGCAAAAGATATCAGAAGATAAGTGGTGTTTTTAGTATATATTGTTTAGTACTTTATTTTTTTTTTAAGATTTTTATTTATTTATTTTGACAGAGAGAAATCACAAGTAGATGGAGAGGCAGGCAGAGAGAGAGAGAGGGAAGCAGGCTCCCTGCTGAGCAGAGAGCCCGATGCGGGCCTCGATCCCAGGACCCTGAGATCATGACCTGAGCCGAAGGCAGCAGCTTAACCCACTGAGCCACCCAGGCGCCCTGTTTAGTACTTTAGTATCCTTTTAATTACATATTATTTTCAGAAGTAAAAAATCCTATTCTGCTCTGAAACCACATGTTATTATTCCCCCTGATTAAAATGATATTTAGAATAATTCTTATATTACAAAACTGAAAAAATTTCATCCTTTGAATTTTTTTCCCCTTGTTGCTGGGCATTTATTAAATTATTTAAGCATGGATAATACTTAGTATGTTCACAGAGCCTAGCACATAGTAGATTGTAAATAAGTACCTTTGCATAAATAAATAAAAATCTCACTTTTTAGATACTGCAATCATAAGTGAGAGAAGCTAATGTGTCAAAATCAAAGAACAGGATAAAAGGAATATTTCTTAATTTCTAAGAGGTATGTGTTAATTTACTTTATTGCAAGCTTATATGTTTCTGTGCATGCACATATGTATGTTTGTATATAGTCTGCTGTAGAATCCCTTCATATTTATTGATTCATAAAGATAAGTTACCATAAAAAAGTTAACATCTCTATAGGTTAGGGATATACTTTAATGTGTTTTTATGGCACAAAAGTATGTCACTTTTCCTGAAAGACACTCTCATAACAAGAATTGACAACTCTAAATGCTATACAGCCATTCTCTTGGATGTTTCCTCCTTGCAAAAGTCTTACCACGATAAGGTCTGTGAACATTCCTAATGTATAGCAAAGCTGTCTACCAAAACTTACAGTGCTACTTTAAAAATGCATCAGTGAAAAATCTAGTAAGGATATAATGCAGCAGAAATTCATTCATTCATTCATTCATTCAAGCACAGGGTTAGGATCTGAAAGTGAAGCAATGATAAATGATTCTGATGTGCTTCCTGCTCTGATATATCACTCTTACACGGGAAGGAAACCAATTTAGGTTTCTGGGTGACAGGTGAGAGGAAGGTAAATTCAGAGGTCAGGGACACTAGGGAGATGCATGTTAGTTGGAGTTTCTACCTTCAGGATAGAGATGATTTTCTCTCCATCTCTCTGTCTCTGTCTCTTTCTCAAGCATAATTCCTTTTCTTTAGCTCAAGTTGAGAGTTGAGCCTGTACTTACGGTGAATGCATACAAACACTAATAAAGTACATCTAGAAGTCTTTTTATTCAGCTTGTTGAATATGCATTGCTAAAACTCAGGTACCATATAGAATAAAGTATAATATACTTGATATATGGCCCTTCATACTCAAGGTATCCCAAAGCACTTTACAGAGCAATGACTTAGATAATGTAGTGCAGTGATTGTGTTGGCAAACTTGACTGTCATTACTAACTCAGCAATAGATCACACTATAGCCTTGAACACTATAACCTGTTTGAGTGAAAGAAGCAAAGTTAGCTAAAATTTTAAGAATTATACCCTGATAGATTTTTAAAATGACTTCCTTTCTTCTAAGTCTGATGTTTTATTTAAATAACACACGATTCCTTTTTCCAAGATTTTATCCATCAGATGGCACTGGCATCAGGGCAACAATTTTTATTAGACTATACATTCAACAAAGAATAACCTGAAATTTAGAATTAGAATCCAGTTCAAGTTTTGTAGATTTAAATCTGTTTTTCAATAAATTTTTCTGTGTTCCACAGATAAAGCTGGGAGGAGTAGTTTTTGTGTGTGTGCTTGTTTGTTTGTTTTTTTCTGTGGGGAAAGGCATCAAGGACTGAAAAATATGCCTCTTATAATAATTTATTTTATTGCTATCTGTGATATACAGTCCTAGGGATTTCATATATTTTACTTTCAATCCTCATAAGAGCCCTATGAAATATATACATTATTACCTCCATCTTGCCTGTGAAGAAACAGGTGCAGAGATATTAGGAAACTCATTCAAGGTCATACTGTTAATAAATAGGAAAGAAGTCTTTAAAACTAACTCTGTCTTGCTCCAAAGTGCATGATTCTTTCCCTACATGAAGTAGTCTATGAAGTGTAAAGACAAGGAATGTGTTGATTCTGCTTCATTCAAAATTGAAAAGTAGTTTGACAGTAATGCAAATGTATATAGGCTAAGATGATACCTCAAATATAGAGCATAAAACACTAACAAAGATGATGTTGTAGTAACAAATGAAACTATCTTGAAGTTTCAAAATAATTTCAGATACTTTCAATATTAAAGACTACTTGTAGGCTACTAGTAAAAGTAAACCTCTCGAGCTGGATGTTCATCAATGTAAAGTCAGGGCCAAAGTCTAATTGTTCTCTCACATAAATTATTTGACTTTATATAACATTTGGCATGAAAATAAATTATGTACTCAAATATCCATTATCTATTAGGTATGAAATACTAAGCTAGAGATTGTGAAATTACAAATATGGACTAGATATGGATACTATTCTCAGTATCTGAAACTCAAGAATCTTATTAACATGTAAAACTTACATTTTAATATAATCGTACATAAGATTCAGAATGCAGTAATTAATAAAATGAAAGAACAAAGGAAGAAGTACTAGAATAACAAAAGCTGAAAGAGTTTGAGCAGAAAGTTCAAGGAAGACTTGACTTGCATCGATCATATGCATTGTGCTATTTCTCTCCCTAATGTTTCCTCCACTCTGTTTCATATATTGATTGATGACATCATTGTATAGTCAGACATTTATCCAAAAAATCTATGCTTTCCCTTTGGTGTTTCTTCTTCTTCTTCGTACAGTTCATCCAGCATGGAAGCTGGCAGTTCTAGCTGGTAAATGTGTATTTCTTCTCAACCAGATTTACCCTCTTTTCTTCATTCTCCTGATAGTCCAGACTTCCTTTACCTCTCATTTAGATTTATCCCCAAAGGCTATCCGCATCTGGATTTGCCAGATTTCAATCTTCTCTTCACACAGTAGTCAAAGTTCCCTTTCATATCACAAATATCACTCTGTCAACTCCATGCTTAAATTCTCATCTCAGTCCTCAGTTTAACTGACACTTCTTAATTTATTCTACTGGGGCCATTTTTGGTGGTAGCTGCTTATTTCTCATGTAATTCCCCCACTTCCCATCCTGTCTACTAACCTCCATTCATGGACGTACTTGAAATTCTTAGAACACACTCTGACTCCCAGTATTCAGATCCCGACAACAAACCGTTCCAAGTGCTTGGAATGTTCCCACAGCACATACTAATGTTTCAGATTACAGCTGAGCATTCACTTCCCCCAGACTCACACTCACTGAGCATTATAGAAAACTGCGTAAGTGCTTCTTTGGTCACCATATTTTCTCTAATGGCACTTTTCACCACTGATTGTAACCACCCTCTGTATACCTCAGTAAGTAGACTTTAAGCACCATAAGAGCAATATCTGGCAAATATTAGTAAAATGAATTAACAAATGTATTTATTTTTCTATCTTTCCTCAAGATTGTAATTTATCTAGTTAAAATTCAGCTACATGAAAATTAACCTGTCATTACTGCCTTGCAAAATTTTATAATGGATTGAAGATGAGGGAGTTTGCCATATACCCTCTCAAGGTCCATCTTGTTCTCTAGAACACCTGCTTACTTGCATAGTATAGTAGATTAGAACAAAATTGTCATGTCATAATTCCCAGGACTTGTGGATAGTTACCTTACATGGCAAAAGAAGCTTTACAGATGTGATTAAGGATTTTGAAATGGACAGATTATCCTGGACTATCCAGTGGCTCACTGAAATCACAGAGTTTCTTAGATAAGGTGTGCAGCAGGATCAAAGCATGAATGGGAGATGTGGCATGAGGGAGGGCAAGCAGTTGAGATACTGGTATGAGAAAGAATCCATGAGTCAAGGAATGTAGGCTTCCTTCAGAACCTGAAACAGGCAGGAAGCAGACTCCTCTCAGACCCTCTGGAAGAAACCAGCCCTGCTGATACTTTGACTTCAGCCCGTTGATCTTGGACATATGACTTCCAGAAATTTAAGAGAGTACATCTGGGTTGTTTTAAGCAATGAAATTTGTGGCACTTTGTTACAGCAGCCATAGAAAACAAATACACAGAGTGACTGTCACATAGTAGGAAAGCAATGCATATTTACTAGATGAATGAAAGAAAACCCTAAGGGCAATGATGCCTGAAGGTGTAACTGAAAACACAGCAAAACACAAAATCAGGAGCCCCAGGTTTTGGAAATGTTGCTCTGAAATAATTTTAAGAAGAAAATACAGATAGAAACAAAAATACCTGAAGAATTGGAAGGTGCAGAATAGAAGCATTGCTTCTTAAAGTGTGGTATGTACCACAAACACCTAAAAGTCTGGGTGCCCACTCCCAGATTTCAGATTTAGTAGTTCTGGGATGGAGCTTGAAATGTTCCGTTTTTAACAAGTTCCAGGTAAAGCAGCTGCTGTTGGTCCATGGGCCACACTTTGAGAACCATTAGATTAGAGAAATATCTATTATTTTTGATTCTCCTGTTTTTGTCATCAACTAATTTTAATAGCTGATCCTTTTCACATTTTCAAGCATCTTCTATTGGCTTTTACATTTTTTACTCATTTTCAAAATATTTCAAAAAATATTTCATCCTCAAATGCAGTAGCCTTCATTTTATATGTGAAAGAGTTATACTTATTTTAAGTTGAAGAATTAGTTAAATTGGATTATGTCTCATGAGATAATTATTTTTAAAAAGGGAGGCTTTGTGAACATAGGAAACTACGAAAGACCCCCAAATCTTCAATCTAATTTCTTAAATACTGAAGAATAGAGGCATTTGGAGGAATCACGGAAAAAACTTTAACTTTAAAAAAGTGATAATGTTGAATAAGTCAGACACCCAGAGTATATAATATGTGATTCCATTTCTGTCCTATTCAAAAGGCAGAAGAAATTAGGGACAGGTAGTAACTGGGAAGGATCGCAAAGATAACTATGGGATTGATGTTAATGTTCTATTGGTTGATTTGGTTGCATGTACACTAATTAAACTGTAGACTAGATACATGTGTATTTTTATACATGTATTTTGTTTTAATTTAAAATGCCTATTAAAAAAAAAACTAAAAGAATCATTTCACATGTGTTTGCTACAGGTGTTTTCTTGTGATTGGGTCTTTTTATGTATTCCTTGAAATAATTTTTCTGTTGGCAAAGTGATTCAGATCTACTTTAGATAGATACTGTGACATAACTATTTTCTGAGATTACTCTCTAGCACAAGTAATTTTTATTTTTTTTAAAGATTTTATTTATTTATTCGACAGAGAGAGGTCACAAGTAGGCATAGAGACAGGCAGAGATAGAGCGGGAAGCAGGCTCCCCACTGAGCAGAGAGCCCTATGTGGGCCTCGACCCAAGGACCCTGAGATCATGACCTGAGCCAAAGGCAGAGGCTTAACCCACTGAGCCACCCAGGCACCCTAGCACAAGTAATTTTTAGAAAGTGTAAAAGTCTTTTGCGTTCCAACACTTTCAACAAGAATTTATTGGATTTTTAACATTTTTGTCTATATGACTCTTATAAGCGCATCACATGTGTACACAAGACAATTTATATGAGCTCTTTTGTGTAAAGAATTATATATCACTCTGTTAATATATAGAAGGTAAAATACAAAAGTGCAAACAAACAAACAAAAAAACCCAAAGTAGTTATTTTTTTGTTTTTAAAATTATTTTACAATATGATGAAATTGGAAACTCATTATTGTGTTTATCTTAGTTTTTCATTCATCCTTTTCCTTCTCTTGCCTATAATCTATTCCAAGAGCATTGTGTCATAGTTAGCTGCATTATAAAGAGGTGAAATAATTGGTTATTCAGTCAGTGATTCTACTGGATTAAAAACAAGACAGGTTGGTAATGATCCAGCCAAAGTGAATAAAAAGAGAACAGGTAAGCACATATGGTACAACATCTGCTTTCAAACTTAGAAAATATCTTCTCTAATCCCTGAAGCTTTCTTGGCTTTTCTTCTTAATTCTCTTTCTTTGCAGAAAGCACTGTGAAAACATATCCTGACTATTTTTTACATTTATTATAATTTTTCCAAATATTAAATCACTACAATTTCCATTTCACAGTTTCTGATCCTATCACAAAAGCTTCTGAATACCGAAGCAAATAGATTTAGAATAGTTAAACATAATACTGAATCTGAATCTCAAAAATCTTTCTCTTTTTTAAGTGTGTTCAGTCTGTTTCATTCTTTATCTTTTATGATAGAAAGTATTTTTGATTTTTTAAAAGCCTGTCAATACATTGTGGGAATTTTGTATAAACAAATGTATTATATATTTTACTTGTATTATTCTTTATCTTCACCAAAGATAGCTGAATGTACCCAGGCACCATTCTGAACACCATGGTGCTTTGAAAATACATTTTAATCTTTTCTTTCTTTTCTGCAATGACTTTAATTTGCTATTCTCTTCAATAGCTGAATGAGAAAAATTAGTTTTAAAATGCATTGTTTTGACTCTTGATAATTCAGGATTTCTGATAATTCAGGAATTCAGGTTGATCTATAAAAAGTATTTCCCTGCTTATTGGGTAAAAGTTCTATAAGAAAGAATTTAGAAGGGATCTTCCAATTGTATGAATATTCACTATTTAATTATTAAAAAATAATTAAACAGTATTTACTTGTTCAAGTTTCTAACATCAACCAATGACTTTTCACAATAATTTTGCTACATTCCTGCAAATCTGTTCTACCTTTTACTGAGCACCTACTATACCATGAATTTTTCTGACATCCATCTCATGGACCCTCACAACTATCTTGTGAGGCATCATCCCCACTATACAGACTAGAAAGCGAGCCTGAGAGATGATGAAATAGTGTGTTCGAGGTCATAGACCTGGTAAAGAGGTGGTTGGTTCTTCATTCCAAACTTGACCTCTTTGATTCCATAATGTGTGAGCCCCGTGAGTCTATGTTAGATCATCTGTATCAGAATGCTAATGAATTTTAATGTATTCCCTCCTATTTGAATTAAGTAAGGATTCATATAAAAATTTTAAATTCCTCTATATGGAGTGAGAAATATTGCATTCATTTTTAGAATCAGTGTAACAGGGAGCCTGGATGCCTCAGTCGGTTAAGCCCCTGCCTTCGACTCAGGTCATGATCCCAGGGTCCCAGGATGGAGCCCCTTGTCAGGCTCCTTGCTCATCAGGGAGTCTGCTTCTCTCTCTCTTCCCTACTCCTGCTTTCTCTCACTATCTCTGTCTCTCTCTCTCCCCAGTAAATAAGTAAAATCTTAACAACAACAAAAAAAATCAGTGTAACAGCCATTCCCTTAGTGACAACTCTGGGAAGGTGTTGCCAATAAGAAAACTCGGAAAAACATGATTAAGGCCAGTGAAGGAATGGCTTTTGGAAGACTGAAAATACTGTGGTAAAGTTTTCTTACTTCTAACGATTGAGATGAATCTGAACAATGTACTAATTCACTTAAGTCACCAACTTTACAGTTAGAAAATTACTGCTTTGGTATTCTAAATATTGATGTTTAGAAAGAAGTTGTTTTTGTTTCCTTGTCTCTAAAACAGAACAAAATTGATATGCTTAATCTACTTCAATGTTCTTAAATAATTCCATAGTTTCATCTTCTTTTATATTATGGCCTCACATAACCACTAATAAGCTTATAAAGTACATTTCTTACATCTTTATTTTTATGTAGATTAGCTTTTGAACTTCTGAAGGGTTTCTATTTCTTTGCTACTGATATCAGCCATTTCTTGATGCATAATAGCTTTAAGTGATAAAAGTGTAACCATTCGCTTCCTTTACTTGTACATATAATTGGTTCATTGTAACCATGAGTTATAATCAACAAGTGATCTGAGAATTACTCAACAAGTGTTCATGTTATTATTAACCAGCCATTTTATATTGTCAGCATCTACTTCAGTATTATCCTTGGATTATTCTAATCTGACCTATTGTCTTTTAGATAAAGATCCTCAGTAAAAATGTATACATCCAGCATTGCAATAACAGCCGAAGGAAGAAGAGTCTATTCAGAGAGAAATACAATGTAAGTGAATTTGGTATTATAGTACCAGGTGATACAATGCTATTGTACTGTATTCCACACTCACAAAAAAAAATCAATGACTCCTCAAGTGCATTTACTAAAGAGAAAACAGGATGAGAAAGAGAAAGGAGACGAATGGAAATAATCAGCTCTCTTCTGGCAGGCAGGATTCCTGCTAAGCAGACTCCTTAGGGAGAGAGAATATCATTTTCCTGCCTGTCCAGGACTAAAGCTGCTAAGGAACAGAAATGCATGGCTTTCTTAGGAACTGTCACTTTTGTGGAGGGAAGGATTTAGGGGACTAATCCAGCAGCCTGGAATACTGTATAATAGAAGCATCATTTTTTTTTTTTTTTTAATAGCAGTGGCCCAACGTATTCCCTTCCAGTATTGCCCATAGTGGCTTTCAGCATCCCTTAGTCAAAAAGAATTTGTTAGTGCAGAGTGAAGGGATAGTGTCTCTCTTTTGCCTAATGTGACTTTGTCTTCCCTCAAGCATTTCTTGAGTGACCTTAAAACAACTTCTCCCCCAGTGTGAATGGGATTCGTTAGTCATGGGATCAAATATTGTTCAAATATATCACAAGTATATATACATAATAATCTTAGTTTTGTGGTTGTTTGTTTTATATGGTTCTGTTTGTATTAGGAGCAAAATCCATTACAGAAAGTTAAAATGACTGCCTATCTAAAGAAGTATTCCAGAGGTTGCATTTTGAATCACGCTCAAAAATTGCATTGCCTGAGCACAGTAGGGGCCAAAGTACACAAGCTGGTTTTTCTAATCTCTTCTTGGGAAAATCGTAAATCTAACTATTAAATAAGATCCTCTCTCTCTAAATCTTATAAAAGCTTATAATTTGCTCTCTACATAAGTATGCATTTAAACTAATTATTTAAATATGAATTTATTACTAACACAAATGGTCCTGATTGACATTTAAATAGGCTTGCCCTTGTGTAGTGGAGCAATATATTTACAAGTTTCCTTCTTCAAATTAACAAATAACATGGGTCTACCTCAGTAGCTAGATGGTGAAGGTGGATGGAGATGGGTTATACATCAGTGTCTAGCTTTAAAATTGAAAGCACAGAAGTTTTTATATGTGTGTGTGTGTGTGTGTATAGGCACACATATGTATATCTATATGTATAAATATGCATATATATGAATAATTCATATATAGTATATATGAAAAATATATATATTTTCATTCATATATATTCTCTGACAAGAGCTTCTCTTAGGATAATAGGAGATGGCTAATACCAGCCAGTGCAGAGAGAGTATGCCCTGTGAAATAAAAAATATATATTTTTCATATATATATGAATTATTCATATATATGCATATATATAAACACGTATTTTTCAAAATTAAGTTTTCAGCTCTTAGTATGTTCTAAGGTTAGAATCTTCTTTTTTTCTTTCCATGTGGTTGGTGGCTACTCAGAAAAGTCTTTAGAGCCAGCTCTACCTCTGTAGTCAGTCCCAAGTTGATATATGTGATTCACAAGGGACAGTAATGTTTCCTGACTCAGCCTGAGATAAAGAGATCAAAATGTTAAATAGATTACCCTTGACTCCTTATCTTTACCATGAAGATCATAACGGAAAAAAATATAACTAGATTACAATTGCAGAAAGTATTACTTTTACCAATTGTTAACGATTTATAAGTTATTTAGGCACCGACTCTTAAACTGCTACATCTCTTTTCCTGTCTTGCTTTTTTTTTTTTTTTTCTTTTTTTCATTCAAATGCACTCTATTGAATGCATTCAAATCTTTCCAACCTCTTTGGTCCTTAGAAGCTTCTATCAGAATTGTCCTAGGACTTTGAGTCTCTTGCTAGGTAAATATCCCAGCCACAGACGACCCTTTTGCAACTTAGGTATTTATATATAAGGTCTCTTGAGTTTCTGTGTAATTCTTATTAATATCATTACCTTTTAATTGGTTGGGTGGGCTCCTTCCCTATGAATGGTTTTTGATGCTAGCAGAAAGAAATACACTCCTAAATAATCCCCCCCGGCATTTAATCACACAACTGAATTATTATTAAAACTTGCATGATCTAAGAAATAACTTTTGATCAACGTTAGTTTGGTCTAAAAACCAATGACATAAGTGTAAAAAAAAATCTGTTATAACTTTTCTGATTTTTACGGCTACTTTCTTTTTATTATAAAATTAAATTAAAAAGAAAAAGCTTTTACAGAAAGATGGATACAAGTATACCTTTCCTTTTATGAGAGCGACCAATTTTATGCATTTAAAAAGTATGTATTTACTCAAGTATGAAATGTAAGAGACAAAGAGAAACAGAAAACTTATAGTGATGATATTTATTGACAAAAATTTTCAGCATATATTCAGTTAATATTGGCTGATAAATATGATAGAATGTACTTGTTCAAATTTGTGACATCATTGTATATTAATTGCCTCCCATAATTCTGCAATGTACTATTTGCTACCGGAAAGACATAAAACAGATTATCACTTCTTTGTTTCATATTTATATAATTATTCCTGGATTGTGAAATTAAGTTTTTATTTTAAATTCTCTTTCCATAAGTACTAGACCTGAATAATTATCTCATTTATAGAGATAAACCTAGCCTGAATTTGTTAGAAAAATGATCATATGTATTTTTAAGAGAAATGCATCAATGCTATGTGTTTATTGTTTTTCTTTCATTTATTTTCATATGGTCTGACAAGAGCTTCTCTTAGGATAATAGGAGATGGCTAATACCAGCCAGTGCAGAGAGAGTATGCCTTGTGAAATAAAAAATCAATGTGAGATGTCTACATTTTCTATTTTTAATAGAGCTGTTTTTTTTCTTTTTTTTTCCCCAATAAATGATACTTTTACAGTCCATTGGTGGGACAGAGAGGTGAAACTGGATCTTTGAAGACCTCTGTTGTCACCTCTATCATTATTCTGCTCCAGTGACAACACGGAGCATACTGTCAACGTCCTCCAGGTAATACCCTTATTACATGTGTCATTAGAGGATGTTTGCCGTATCTGCTTTAACACCACAGACATTTTAAGTAGGTTATTCCATCACTTTGCCATTTTGATTATGACAACAAAATGACACCATATTGAAATGGATTTTGGAAAGAAAGGCTAACTGTCCAAAGAGGTCCATGCTCATTCTAATTAAAATTGGCTTAGGTGGCACAACCTTCATAATTCAGCGTATGACTATGAAGGATATGCATGTTGAAAACCTTCTTTGCTCATTAGTGCTCTTTCTGTCAGACACTACTACCTGCTCTTTTCTTAATGAATGCTAAGCCATCTCTTCAGAAGATTGCGCTGCTTCCCTGAACTGAAGGAACTGTCTTATTTCCTCCCAAGTTCGTCAGGAGTAAAATCGGGGAGTCACCTCTTTGACATTTCTCAACCTCTGTACTTATTTATCTCTTTGAGACCCTGCGCTCCAGAGATATCACTGTCTTAATTAAGAAGAAGGATGTGACCATGGTAAATTGACTGATTTCATTGATTAAGGACTAGCTGTACAAGTAACATTGATTTTAACAGTGGGTCTACATAAATGTAATTGTTCGAACATGGGGCTGCATAATTATGGTGATGTACGAGAATAGTTGGTTTGTCCTTTTCAACCTTCACTAACATTCTTTTGCATGATAATGTACCTTGTGCAATTAGCAGAAATTTTAAATGTTACAAAATGTCTTTTGTGAAGACATGAAATAATAATTATATTCTAATTTAATTCAACATCATACAGTTTTTCTTCTTTTCATCTTTCTTCTTTTTGTACACATAAGATCATGCATATGGTAACATGAATATGGCCTTTTACTTTCCAATACCTACAGTCAGTCCATACAAATATATACAAATAACCAGTTTTTATTTAAAAATATATATACTGCATATGTTTTGAAACTCAATAAAATTTACTATTAAATAATTTTTTTAAATTTCCATACCAGGGCTTAGTCCAAAGAAAGTGCATATTATCATCCTGTATATTTATGGAAAACTATGTAAAGGTCACTGAGTTCGTCAAAGATAGATGATTATTAAATTATTTGTTAAATTGTTCTTTAAGAGAACAAACATATATATCACAATGACTATTTTTTTATTTACCACTACTATTTTAAAATGAGGAGTCAAAAATAAAGTTTTCCAGGGCTTCACTGGAGGAGGCTTACCTAGTAGGTACTAGTTTTCCAACTAGATAAGGTTTAGTGTACAATCAAGTACTTTGGTAGTTAATGAAATTAAATTCTAACCTGTATATAGTGAAATTGAAAAAAAAATAAGGAGAAAGTAGTCACAAATTTACCTAGATAAAAAAATACTGGTTAATGAATCAAGAGCATTGGATTTTTGTCATAAACCTGCCACTAATTAGTTCTGTGACTTTTTGTAACTGTGTACCATACATAATAAAAAGTAGATTATAAAATAATGCAAAGGCTCATCCTTCACGTGGGTTTGTCTCTTTTATCCACTGGTAGGTCAACTAAAAGAAGAATTTTATAAACTATTGGAAAAAATGCTTGGTATCCAGGTTCGCTATGGTTATATGTTTGCTTTTTTATTGATTTGTTGGTTTTTAGATGGTCAGTATTTGCGCCTGGACTAGGATGGAAGGTTAATAACTACACTGACAGTAGTACTATGATCCCCATACACCATGAATATCCAAAGCCTTGCTATGCAGTCACAGGATCATCTTTTTATAACCCGAACTCTCTTCTGCTACCTTGCACATGCATGTAATGGGGATAATAAATTTGAAATGCCATCTGAAGGTGTTTCCTTATCAATGAAACAATTTCTCTTCCTACATCTCATCCTTCATGGAAGTTAAGTCTCGCACTTTCCTCTTTTACCTCCCGCTTCAGAGAGAGCAATGTATAATGCTACCCAATAGCTCTAGGAAGTAGAAGGTTGGTAGTATATGGAAAGAATACGGAAGATAGAACTTTCTAATGCAAACACTCTACCATGAGTGTTCTCACCTCCTTTCACTGGGCCAGAATCCCTGAGTATTGTGTGTGTGTGTGCACGCACGTGTGTGTGTGTGTGTGCGTATGTATATGTGTTTTGTTTGGAGAGGAGGGGATGTAATTTGATAGAATGTGGTAAAAGCCAGAAGCAAAAGATGGTTTTGTTGGGATCCTCATTTGGAATGCTGAGGGGAGGATGATCTGCAGATGGCTCCATGCTAACTTTGGGAAGCTGTACTGTGGTAAAAAGTAATACCATAGCATCTTAGAGAGAACCAAAACTGTCACATTCCATGAAAGATAGAACAGAAACCTCTGTGATATGGGAGTGCTACAGGGGAAATAAATTGTAAAAGTTAAAAGCAAGCAAATCTAAGACGAGTCCACTGTGGAAAGGGGCAAAATGGCTCTGCCACATAGGCCACTTGTGTTCAGCCCAGACACAGCCTGGAAAACGAAAGTTGTGAAATAGATGCTTCCATAAATGCCAAGGAGAGGCTACTAAAGCAAGGAAGTGCCACTGCACCTTGATTCAAGAGAACAAGCCACACGTGGATCAGCTACGTCTTAGAAGATATCAGTACAATAGAACGAGAGATCAGTCTAGAAATGACCCTCTATCACAGAGAAAGCAGAGGTCTAGAGAACAACATAGGAACAATACGGGGACTTGAGACTCCCTTCCCCTTAATGATGAGTCCACATAAATCCAAAGCATCTGGATACTTTTCTTGGAGCCATTTACCTAAAAGAGACTATTAAAACTGGAGAGAAAGGGGGAAACAGAGAGGCTAATTTAAAGGTATTTCTTTATCCCCAAATCCAACCAACAACTGACTACAAGATGGGTCTACTAAGTTAAAGCATGGAGTTTATACAAAATAAAGAAGTCACATTTTCTTTAATGTGAGCAAAGTGTGTTCAAATTATGCTCACTAAATTTCTTTTGGTTTGCTACACGGCATGGCCATTTCCACTTGGCCATGGTTTTATTTCGTTATGTTTATCTTAAATTCAGATCAGTCAAGAGAACTTCCCATTGGGTGGAGAGCTTGGATGGGAAAAAGAGTGCTATTTGCCAAAAGCGTGCTATGTTTCATGTTCTATCCTGAGCGCTTGAGCTACGTGGGCTCATTTGGTCTTTTCCAAGACTGGATTTATGCACTTCAATATTCATGATGAGGAAATGCATCCCAAGATTTGTTGTGAATGTGGGAATATAACCCTACTTAATATTAATTTCTTTAATGCACATATGTACATACACTTTTTTCTAAAGAGATAATTCAAATATACCTATGCGGAGAAACTCATAAAACTTATTCAGAAACATGTTCCTCTCATACTCTAGAAATATGTAGTCACTTTCACTAAGCCTGGAGTCAGAAAAGGAGATTATTGCAAAAGTTTACTCTTGAAATAAGGATAATGTTTTTCGTTTGTCAGGCAGGGAAAACACACACACACACACACAGGATAGGAGAGAAGAATAAGACCTCAAATATCAAGGGATGTTTGGAAACCTGCAAGTTGTTTGGAAACGTAACATCAATGCAAAATTGCAGTGACGAGATATGCAGCTGGCCAGTCTTCAGACCCAATTTATGAATGACTAATGCTTTATTGGAAGGACTGAGATTTCATCCCAAAGACAGTGAAAGCTCCTGAAGGTTTTAAAACAGGAGTGTGACTTAAAACTGCATTTAAAATACCCCTACCGTCAGTGGAGAGTTTAATACAGAAAGAAGGGACTAAGAAACAGCAACTTCACTTGGAAGAATTCTGCAAAAAATCCTAGAGAGAAACAATGTCTATGTGAAATAATGCAGTAACAAGTGAAAGAAAAGGTAGAATATATTGGAGAGATAAGAGAAATTCTCATCATCATGTGAGAACTTGCCTTTTGTACCAAACTTCATGGGGATAAGGGAAGTAACATGGGAGCAACTGTAGAAATAGTTTGTAGGTCTTGGTACTCCCTTGATTGTGCTTGGGCTCTCCTAAGACCGGGAATCTATGAAATTTTAATAATTTTGTCTGTCATTTGAGCTGTGGTTCATAGCTATTTAATATGGTCAAATACAATTTTTAATTTCTTCATAAGATCAGATGTGTATGAAACCATAGTCAGGACATTTTGTTTTGTTCTATTTTTTCATTTCTTATTTTTGCAGATAAAAAAAATAATACATATTTCATAACTTTGGGGCATATATCATATACAGAAATTATGTTTAGGTATGTATAATTTTAAATATTTTATATTTACTAATTTTATTGTTTTATGGATTACTAAATGGAAATATTTAGTTGAATTTAATCATTTTCTTCCTCATTTATACTAAGTAAAAATTATTATGTATATATGTTTACTTCATTCATTGCAATTGATTTGGGACAGTTCTGTTTAATAATAGTAACAGGTAATATTTATCAGTAACTTCCTATGTATCAGGAATGACACTAACTATTCCACATGGATTTTCTCATTTAATCCTCACAACTACACAGTGAGGTAAGGGCTATTATAAGAAAACTGATTCAAGAAGTTTTCCCTAGGTCACATCACTCATAAGTGGTAACCAGCAGAATTCAGATCCAAACAATTAGACTCTAAGTTCTCTGGTAGAGGTAGATTAATTTGCCTGGCAGTTCCTGGGATGTAGTAGTTGCTTAATAAATGCCTGTTGAACTAATAAGCAAACAAATTTTGTCTGTCTTGAAGTAAATTTCAAACTTATATTCATAGATTTGGAATGACCTTATCTTAGAACAAGGGGTGGACATGGGAACATAATCAGGGAATTAACATGAATAGATTTGCTTTATAAGAGACAAAGTCTGGTTCCAAAAAGGAAAATCCATAAGACAAGCGTAAGACTAGAAGCAGCAAATCTAGTTAAGTGCTATTTCAGTAACCTAATGAGAGGTCCCAAAACAAACATGGGTAGAAAGGACAAAGAAAAAAACGAATTTTATACATATCAGGGAAGAATTAACAGAAGTTTGTGAGTAATATGGTGTTATAGAGGAGGAAGAGAAGTATACTCTTTACACAGTATTATGCAAAGTTATCTAAAATACACAATTGATTTCCTTTAGTGATATTTATGGGGTCATGCCTCATAAATTTCATGACTCATAGAATTTGTTGTAGCAGTTTTAAAATTTACATATAAGGAGATGAAATGTCATATTGAAGAACTACAAAGTGAGAAAAAGGAGCTATTGGAAAAGAAGGCTTAGAATTTAGGTGTATAACATTTGAGTGCTAAAATATTCTAATATTTCTCTGACCTATTTGAGCTCAGCCAATATCTGTGTTCTTTCCTAGTCAGGTAAACACGTATTGCCCAAGAGTCCATTATGTTTATTCAGCCATTTTTAAAAAGTACTTATTTAATAGGTGACAAGTGCCATACCAAACACTACCTAGTTAGTGATTAGTTAGTTACTAGTTTAGTTAAATTTATTGATGATTGGCGATATATTGCCTACATCGCCAATCATCAATAAATTTATATGGGCAGAAAAAAATCACACAAACTCAAATTCTCTGTAAATTCAAAAAGAGTAAAATTAAAAAACTCGCATTATTGGCTAAAAAGACAAGCCTCAGGGGTAAACTAAGTTTGGGTTGAATTTATGTAGTTATTGTGACCATTCTGTACCAGACCTTTCCCTAGTCACTGCAAATGATTACAAAGACAAGGAAAACTGTCTGCTTTTATGATGCATACAGCCTCTCTGAGGAATGTTTAAAAGTTGAAATTAAAAAAAAAAAAAAAACCAAACAAACAGAAGAGAGTGTCTCAAAAGAGGAAATGGTATTCTTAGAAGAATCCTCAGGAAACCAGCATAGTGAGAGTGGAGAGCCCACTATGTGGAAGATGATTATGGATAAATAAAATGGGACCTTTTTTTTTTTTTTTTGTGAGCTCTTGGGTAGCATATCAGGTTCTTGGGAAAACTCATCTTTGTATAACCCACATAAAATGGGATGGTTTGTTCTTTTTTTTTTGAAACTAAATTACAATCAAAGAAACATCAGACCAACTTGAGAAGTCTGAAGTAATGTAAAGCTTTATTTTAGTGTTCCTTGAAGAAACAGAAGCTATACAGAGTGTCAGATAATCTTGTAACATATTAGAGATCTCTTCATCTTTTCTATGCCCCTGTCTCTTCATAGTCACTCCCACTCCCCACCCCATGGCCCCCCAGTTCTGCACAAGGCTCACTCAGTCCATCACACAGGCATGATAGGTCCTAATAAAAACCTGTGCACTCGGCACAGGGGCCTTCTTAATCCCTTCTTAGATACTTCATTCCACCCCCAGAATGAGCAGCCCTTCTAGAATTCTGCTGAATAAAGATGTTCATCCCAATACATCATTCTCAGGGAAGAATAATTGCTATTCTAACACAACTATTTCACAGTTCACTCAAACTACGTGGATAGAAAAAAAATAATTAAAACAGGAAATTGCATGCCTAAATAGATGTATTCTTGTAAATTGTTGTTGTTATTGTTGTTATTTTTGTATGCCTTTTTTTTTTGTGATAGGACATGTTTTTATTTATTTATTTTATTTTTTTATTTTTTTAAAGATTTTTAATATAATTTTTTATTTTTTATAAACATATATTTTTATCCCCAGGGGTACAGGTCTGTGAATCACCAGGTTTACACACTTCACAGCACTCACCAAAACACATACCCTCCCCAATGTCTATAATACTACCCCCTTCTCCCAAACCCCCTCCCCCCACAACCCTCAGTTTGTTTTGTGAGATTAAGAGTCACTTATGGTTTGTCTCCCTCCCAATCCCATCTTCTTTCATTTATTCTTCTCGTACCCACTTAAGCCCCCCTGTTGCATCACCACTTCCTCATATCAGGGAGATCATATGATAGTTGTCTTTCTCCGCTTGACTTATTTCGCTAAGCATGATACGCTCTAGTTCCATCCATGTTGTCACAAATGGCAAGATTTCATTTCTTTTGATGGCTGCATAGTATTCCATTGTGTATATATACCACATCTTCTTGATCCATTCATCTGTTGATGGACATCTAGGTTCTTTCCATAGTTTGGCTATTGTGGACATTGCTGCTATAAACATTCGAGTACACGTGACCCTTTGGATCACTACGTTTGTATCTTTAGGGTAAATGCCCAATAGTGCAATTGCTGGGTCATAGGGCAGTTCTATTTTCAACATTTTGAGGAACCTCCATGCTGTTTTCCAGAGAGGTTGCACCAGCTTGCATTCCCACCAACAGTGTAGGAGGGTTCCCCTTTCTCCGCATCCTCGCCAGCATCTGTCATTTCCTGACTTGTTGATTTTAGCCATTTTGACTGGTGTGAGGTGATATCGCATTGTGGTTTTGATTTGTATTTCCCTGATGCCGAGTGATATGGAGCACTTTTTCATGTGTCTGTTGGCCATCTGGATGTCTTCTTTGCAGAAATGTCTGTTCATGTCCTCTGCCCATTTCTTGATTGGATTATTTGTTCTTTGGGTGTTGAGTTTGCTAAGTTCTTTATAGATTCTGGACACTAGTCCTTTATCTGATATGTCGTTTGCAAATATCTTCTCCCATTCTGTCAGTTGTCTTTTGATTTTGTGAACTGTTTCCTTTGCTGTGCAAAAGCTTTTGATCTTGATGAAATCCCAATAGTTCATTTTTGCCCTTGCTTCCCTTGCTCCTGGATTGGAAGAATAAATATTGTGAAAATGTCTCTGCTACCTAAAGCAATCTACACATTTAATGCAATTCCTATCAAAGTACCATCCATCTTTTTCAAAGAAATGGAACAAATACTTCTAAAATTTATATGGAACCAGAAAAGACCTCGAATAGCTAAAGGGATATTGAAAAAGAAAGCCAACGTTGGTGGCATCACAATCCCGGACTTCAAGCTCTATTACAAAGCTGTCATCATCAAGACAGCATGGTACTGGCACAAAAACAGACCCATAGATCAATGGAACAGAATAGAGAGCCCAGAAATAGACTCTCAACTCTATGGTCAACTAATCTTCGACAAAGCAGGAAAGAATGTCCAATGGAAAAAAGACAGCCTCTTCAATAAATGGTGCTGGGAAAATTGGACAGCCACATGCAGAAAAATGAAATTGGACCATTTCCTTACACCACACACAAAAATAGACTCAAAATGGATGAAGGACCTCAATGTGCGAAAGGAATCCATCAAAATCCTTGAGGAGAACACAGGCAGCAACCTCTTTGACCTCAGCCGCAGCAACATCTTCCTAGGAACAACGCCAAAGGCAAGGTATGCTTGGTTTACTAACAACCCACTTTTTTCCCTACGTTTTTCTCCTCCCATGTTGGGCATTCATCTTTTTTGTTGCCCTTGAGACTTCTTTGCTTGCATTAACCAGGTAGTCTACTAAAGTTTGTTCTAGAAGACACTGTAATTGTTCTGGAAGTTAAGGCCACCTCAGTTGCTTGCAGAAATTGGCCACATTATGCCCTTTTACAGTGCAATAGCAACACTTGTGAAGAAGGCAACATCTTGGGTGATTCAGCCCTGTCACTCTGTTACTATGCTTGTTCCCCAGTCTACCTCAGACAGAAACAACAGCCGCCATCTGGAAGACAGTAGCCCAGTCTTGCTAATGGAACTAGGACCAAACTTGTTCCACATCAATTTCAATAGGGGAAGGTTTGACTATATCAATTCCAGTTAGAAAAGTCCTGAAAATAATACATTGTACATTTTTTAAGTGTTTGTCTGAAGGAATAACACATACTGATACAATTTTTACACAGTAAAGAATCTGCCTATAGGTATTCCCTATAGAATTGTGAATCAGAAATGTGGAAGAACTAAGGGAAATAAAAACTCATTTTTAGAGTACCACAGCAAGTATTGCTGCAGGCAAGCTCCACTAGTAAACACTAATATTTGTGGGTGAAAGTTTAAAGAGAGATAGGATTATTTGTCAAGTCTCAAAGTTTTCCCCTCAAATTATGTATTAATTACTCCAGTAATTTCAACATATAAAAATGTATTTATTAATATATTTCTATTATTTCATAATATATAATATATACAATAATTCATGATATATTGATATATAAATTAATATATAATATGTAAAATATACATTTCATATTATATAAATGTATATGTTTATATTTTATATTTTAAATATATTTATTTTATATTTAAAATATTAAATATAAACATATTTATATATACATATATATTTATATATAAGTAAAATTTTAAATATAAACATGTTTATATTTATATATAAACAAAAATCTATATAAAATTATATAAATACATTTTTATATTTATAATATATATTAATATATAAATATATGTTTTATATATAAAATATATTAACTATATAAATATATAATATATGGTTTATTTATTAATTATTTATTTATTTATTATGTGATTTATATATATATGTATGATATATAATTTATATAAAAATATGTATTTATAATATATGTCACATATTATATTATTATATCAGTATATAATATCATATATATCATATTATAGGATGATATATAATATTATAAGATGATATAATAATATAATATATTAATAATATAATCATATACTATAATAATATTATGTTATAATATATAATATATTTTATATATATATATATACACACACTCACTCCCCAAGAAGTGAAAAGAAGTGAAGCTTAATTTTTCTTTCCTTGAAGGTGGGAGTCACTCATTTGGTAGAGTATGGAAAGGAAAAAAGAGTAACTTTACACTGGAGAAACCTGGTAGATGCCCTCTTAAACAAGATGTTACCATTAACATCTCCAGTAACGAGACATACTACTATCATGCACCCCAAATTTGCTGTGATAGGAAGGAAACCACATCTCCATGCTGTTTATCCCCAAAATCTATAACCTCATTTGAATGATGAGAAAATATCAAGCAAATCCATATTGAGGGACATTCTACAAAATATCTAATCAGAACTTTTCCAAAGCATAAAGGATATGAAAATCAACTTTCTCCATGACTATCTGTCACAGATTCTGAAAGACTAGGAACACAGGGCAATTAAATACAATAAGTATCTTGGATTAGATCATCAACATTAGTGTAAACTTTGGCCAATCTAAACAATGTCTGCATTTAGTTATAGTGTTGTACCATTGTTATTTCTAAGTTTTGCTAAATCACTCCCATTATCATGATAATGCAGGATATTAACATTAGATGAAGATGGGTGTCATGTATTTGGAGACTTTCTGTACTATCTTTACAACATTTCTGGGAGTCTAAAAGTCTTTCAAAATAAAAGTAAAAAGCAAAATTTAAATGAAAATATATACAAAATTACCTGTCCCCCAATTTTTTTAAACTTCAGATTCCTTTACGTCTAAAATTTCACATTCACATGAGCTGTAAAACTCTCTCTCTTCTCTTCATGCACATTTCCTCATTTCATGACACTCTGTTTTCAGCCTTCTTTCCCTACTGCCATTACTTCAGAACCTGTCAGAGAAAAAAATAAAACAAAATAAAAACACAGCCTTAACAGTTGACTTTCTGTGTCATGCAAAGTTCATTGGAGTTATTCAGTCACTGGGGCTTGAATCTTAAACTGAGTCTTGGTTAATTTGTCTCCAAATACCGATAGGTAAGGTCTTTCTATATGAGGAATGGGGGTAGAATGGGAAATGAGATTAGATTTACCATTTACCTGTTCACTTTCTAACTTTAAGATCTTCCATGAAGGGTTTTAGAAGCCTTTTAATGATGGAGTCACAATATCTGGGCTCTAATTCTAACTCTTTTTTTTTTTTTCTTGCTGACTCTCTCATCACAGAAAACTCATTTAACCTTTGTAGACTGAATTTCTTCAACTACAAACCTGAAGAAATTTTGTTTCTGCTCCCCCAGAGCAATTCAAATATGTGAATATTGAATTCAATATTGAATATGTGAATTCAATATTCACATATTTGAATATCTAGAGTCTTCCACTTTTCATCTCTACAGCATTCACCCTATCATTTCTTCTCTGATCCACCATTGTATCCTCTAAACTGACGGATCAGTCCCCATACTGGCTATATCCAGTCCATTTCTCATCTGTGATATAAACAGTCTGTCTAAAACCCAAATCGAATTATTCCAGCCTTCTAATTCAGACCTTCAAAGTCCCCCCATAGCTTGTGAGATGAAGTCATATCTTTTTTTTTTTTTTCCAAGTTTTATTTTAAGTGAAGACCCTACAAGCTCCAACTTCTTTGTACTTCTCTAGGCCTGGCATGTCATGCTACTCCATGCCATCTGAACTCTACGGGGCATTTTCTCCAACTCCCCTACTCACCTAAACACTTTCCTCTGAGGCAGTGCTGAGGTGGTGCTCTTTTCCCCTGGTTACTTCTGATCTTGACTTTTCCCTCCATACCTCATCCCCTGTCACCTCATCATGAAAGACCCCCTCCAGATTCTCTTTTACCACAGTATAAATGTTTATACTGCTATGTGCATCTGTTCTTCAACATGCAATTCAGTAGAAATTGTACATGTATTTTTGTAGCTAATTAATGCCAATAACTTACTCCAGATGAAGTATACATCTAAGCTTTCTGAGAATAAGATCATTTCTATTTTGGCTTACTCAGTATTTCATAAAGTGCTTGGCATGTGTTGGTACTTAAAAAATATTTGTTGAATGAAATATTGTTAAAAATATTTGCCAGTGTGGAACACTGTATAAATGGGTATACTATCACCACATTACTACAAAAGTGTCTTTTTTTTTTTTTTTTTCAAAACAGTGTCTTTGATCTGTGCAATCATGATATTTTAGAATTTAAGGATGGCTTAGGTTCAAATGGAAACTTTGAGATTGTTGGAAGAAAGTTATTGTGTTCTGGTCAGTTTAGTAAAAAGGATTGAAAATATGTTATAGTTATCTTTGGTTATTCTTTTTCTGTACTATGATCCTAATTTCAAAACATTTCATCACCCCTGTCCCCACTAGCAGTGACTCCCTAGTCCTCTCTACCTTCTCCTCCCCCTGCCTTAGAACCACTAATCTACTTACTTTGTGGATTCACTTCTCTGGACATTTCATATAAATGGAGTCATATAATGTGGCTTTTTGTTTCTGGCTTCTATCACTCAGTATAAAGTTTTCAGGGTTTATCAATGTTATGGCATGTATCAGTATTTAATTCCATTTTATAGCCAAATAATATCCCATCATATGACTATGCTATTTTTGTGTATTTATTTGTGAACTGATGGATATCTTTTGAGTTAGTTATTTCCATTTTTTGGCTATTATGAATGCTTCCATGAACATTTATATACATGATTTTGTTTGGGTATGACATTTTAGTATTCATACTGTCCTTCTGAGTCTGATTTGGGCCTCATAAATACTTTGTGAGATAAGGCAAGTCTTGCTATTTACATTTTATAGGTAAGGAAACAGGATCTCAGATGTAATTGCCCAGTACATGCTAGAGTCAGCATTCAAATCCAGTTCTAGTTTTTCTTTTTTGACATGAATCATTAGTATATTTTTTAAATACATTTTTCATTTTTTCATCATTTTTCATTATTCTTGGTAGTTACAGTTATGCTCTATAAAGCCTGCACAAATCCTGAATTAACAAATATCTAACCATTGCACCTAGGAGAGGTAAAGGATGAGATTCCTTAGAGCCTCTGGTTACAGCATTCTCATCAAATGATCAAATGATCAATATATAACCCTGCTTTGCATGTGTTTCTGTTTAAAGAAACTTGAATAATATCATTTATTCATTAACATTGAACTCATGACCAACAGCACTATAATTCACACCTGAATGAAGCTTTATCCAATACATATGTTGTCTCTGTGAGGCACATTCCAGTCTCTTTGTATTTAGGAACATTAGACAATACTTCAGCACTATGTATGTATGCTCAGGTGACATTTTTTTTCTTCATTTTTTAAAATTTAAATTTAGTTAGTTAACATATAAGGTATTATAAGTTTCAGATGTAGAAGTCAGTGTGATTCATCAGTCTTTTTTTTTTTTTTTTTTAGATTTTATTGATTTATTTGACAGGCAGAGATCACAAGTAGGCAGAGAGGCAGGCAGAGAGAGAAGGGGAGGCAGGCTTCCTGCTGAGCAGAGATCCTGATGTGGGACTCGATCCCAGGACCCTGAGATCATGACCTGAGCCAAAGGCAAAGGCTTTAACCCACTGAGCCACCCAGGCACCCCCGTCAGTCTTATATAACACCCAGTGCTCATTACATCACCTGCCCTCCTTATGTCCATCACCTAGTGACCCCATCCCTCCACACTGCACCCCCCAACCCGGAGCAACCTTCAGTTTGTTTCCTATGATTAAGAATCTCTTATGGTTTTTCTTCCTCTCTGATTTTTGTTTTATTTTTTCCTCTCTTTCCCTATGATCCTGTGTTTTGTTTCTTAGATTCCACATATGAGTGAGATCATATAATAATTGTCCTTCTCTGATTGAATTATTTTGCTTATCATAGTAACAGGTGACATTTTAAATAACTAAATTACATAACAACAAGACAAAAATGTGAAAAATATGGCATGAAATAAACGGCAAAAGGGATACAGCTTTATAGTATGAGAGCTGAACTGAGTTGAAACAAGAAGGCAGAGTGTTGCTTTGTTCGACCTCTACTGAGAACATGCATGTCAGGCAGCTCGCATTCCTTCCCACTCTGCTCATGTGCACGGATGACTGCGCTGCTAGTATTGATTTGGGCTTTACAAATACATTTTAGCAAGTAGGTGAATTCACAAATATGGAATCAGAGAAAAATGAAGATAGCCTTTATATGTTGCTTCAAGTTGATCTAGAGGTCATTTCTCTTACATTTTGTTCTAAAAAAATTGATGTTGCCCTATATGCTGAAAAGGTTTAAAAATTGTCTTCTTTATCAGAAATAATCCACCAAATCCATCCTGAAGAGTAATCTGCTTTCTGAAATATGTAACTATCTCTATCAGATTTCTACCTTTTCTAACACAGAATTAAATAAAGATTATCCTTAGCAAAATATGTTAATAAAGGTATTATATTACCATATAATTATGGAGTACACAATAATTTCTGAAGTACAGCTCAAACATTTCTTTAAAAAGCTTTTATCAATTGGGACGCCTGGGTGGCTCAGTTGGTTAAGCAGCTGCCTTCCGCTCAGGTCATGGTCCCAGCGTCCTGGGATCGAGTCCCACATCAGGCTCCTTGCTCAGCAGGGAGCCTGCTTCTCCCTCTGCCTCTGCTGCCACTCTGTCTGCCTGTGCTCGCTCTCCCCCCCCACTGATAAATAAATAAAATCTTAAAAAAAAAAAAAAGCTTTTATTAATTATCTTCAGACGGTTCCAAATAAGTAGATGTTCAAAGTTTGACAAACTTCCATGTGTTCTTGCCATTTTTTTTTTTTTTAAGATTTTATTTATGCATTTGACAGACAGAGATCACAAGTAGGCAGAGAGGCAGGCAAAGAGAGAGGGGAAGGGAAGCAGGCTCCCGGCCGAGCAGAGAGCCTGATGTGGGGCTCGATCCCAAGACCCTGGGATCATGACCTAGGGCGAAGGCAGAGGCTTAACCCACTGAGGCACCCAGGCGCCCCTGTTCTTGCCATTTTTGATGTTGAAATCTGTGTGAGAAACATGGGTATATTAAGGATGGCTGTGGCAAAGCCACATCCAGGAGCATCTCTGGGAGTCAGGAAGGAGCTAATGTGAAAATACTGCCTTCTTCCCAAACTGGAGTCATAAATGGCTTATGTGTAATGTACATTGTATTATATACATATGTATTATATGTGATATGTGTAATACACACACTGTGCAATGTAAATCCTAATTCACTAACATTTTTCTATGCTACCTTTTATGACTGATAGTAGCATAGTAATTTTTAAGACAAAAGACAACTACAAAATTTCTTCATGCAATTCAAAATGTGCCCATTTCACATTTTTTTTTCTTAAAAACAGTCCATTTTAACAGAGATTTCTAAAACAGTAGTGGAGATAAAGGCACAAAACAATGGCATCAGGTTAGCAAACATTTCTTCTATTAATTGAATTTTGCATCCAAATGATAAAAGAGATAAAATGTGTGTTTCAGAAAACAAGAATAACATTGCTTATTAGGATGTATTTGAGTGAGAACACGTATATGTAATACTTGAAATAAGAAAGGCATCATAACAGAGGTTAATACCAGAAATCTGGTATTACAGGACAACAGCTTCAGATCATAAATCCATGGCCAGTAATATAATTGGATCAGACGTTCTACATTGCACTTATGTTCATTGCACTGATAATACCACTAAAGACCTTATACAATTGGACAGCGTCATGAGTTTGCACAGAGAGGAGTAGGAACACTTGAGCACCTAAGCCAAGGTAACATGATGTGAACTCTTTCCACTTCTACTTGCACTATATTTTCCTGACCTACACAGTTTCTCTGGATCTTAGTAACTATGCAAAGGAATTGATTTTACCAGGACTTCTAATGCCTCCAGCCTTCTACTCACTTAAGTCAGTGTTTTATTTGACGTTTACAGGTGAGAGTGGGAGATTAGATAAGAAATAGAGTAGAGAGAACATATGAAATAGTTTTGCATTTGTTTATTGGTCTTAGAACTTCCTTATAATGATGTAGGTCTCCTTACATTTACATTTGCTAAATTCTCTCCCTCTCTCTCTCTTTCTCGTGCATGTGCACACACACATTCCTTTCATTCTAGATTCCTTGCCATCTACAATGGTGACAAAAGATGAGAAATTTCTTGACACTAATGTCTGCTAGAATTCTTTTGTCTTATAGACTTAAAGCTGTTTGTGGCAAGTTCTTAGTACAGTGTTTAGCTGACTGTATATGCTAAGTAAATGTTAATAGGGGGAATAACAAATTGAAGACAACTAGTGGAATCTGTAACTATGTATCTTCGCTGGCAGAGCAGATCTAGCAAGGTGACTTTTCACACACTTGAATCGACCTGCCTCATCTGTTGTTAAAGAATAGCTATCTATCTGCTAATGTCTAAATGAGAAGCTGAGTCTGCAAGTCAGAGCACTACATTTATATTGACTTTTTGATGTTTGTAAGTAGCTGTGTTTATATGCCTCCATCGTATTAGTACCACATGCAGATACACCAGAAAGGGTTAACTTTTGCTCATGTACATCATAGCTAAAACAGATATACAGGCAGCCCATAAACATGCTTAAAGTGACGAAATTAATGGCATAAGAGTCACAGATCTGGAAAATCACAGAAGTCAAAATTCAATGAAGGATATAAGTCAAAGACATGAACAAAATTACTCTTATAACAGAAAATAATTTTTTTTAGAAAACCGTAAAATACAGATGTTTCTAAGTGATGAGAGAACAAAAGTGAATTTCAGAATTGTGCATGTAGATATTTTTACGATAAGTGAACAAGTAATATTTAAATGTGTTTGTATCTAGTCAAATGCTTATTGATTAAAGGCATTTCAGACCCCTGGCTACAAATCAAATGTGATGAACATAATCAGTAATGGCTGTGAGGATTGAGCAGATAGTCTCTCATCTGCTTACATGGGCAGAATCTTAGTCATAAATTGAATCACTTTCTTCTATGGTGGAAACGTTTTGTTTTTGTTAAAGTTAATATCATCCTAACACTTGCACTTAAAATCCAAAATTATTTGTGTTAGGTATTTGAGAATTGTACAAAAATCAAATACAATTAAAAAAAAAAAACAAGAAAAACATTGCACAGGCAGGCAGAAGAAGACAAAGACAGAGGTTAGCAGAGATTAGGTGTATGGTGTCTATAGAAGTGATATAGCGAAAGCTTTAGATTCTCCGCTTGTGAAATTAAACAATGGAATGGAATTGGAACTCAATATGTTGCTTTTCTCAAAGATGCTAGAAGAATGACTTCTTGTCTCTAAATTACCCTATTTAATCTAATATTCCCCTCCTTTTGCTGTAATACCCCTCTCACCATTTCACTCAAGAAGTCACTAAATGTTGAGAATCAAAATAAGAGCTATTTCCAAGATTTTGAATGATTTCTTCAAGGTGGCAATTCAAACTATAAAGTGTGCTGGTCACTGTGTTCCATCATCAACTTACTGTTTTTGTGTACGTTAAAAAATCAAACAACTCTTGCCAATACTGATAATTGATTCACCGTAGTACGAGTTACTGAAGTTTACTGTAGAACTCTCTGTGGTAAATAACATTATAATAGATGTCTCTACATATTAAGGGGCTTATGATATATGTTTCATAATACTGTGCTTTTTAAAAAGATTTTATTTATTTATCTCAGAGACAGAGAGAGAGAGCAAGCATGAGCAGGAAAAGGGGAAAGGGGCTGAGAGAGAAGCAGAGTCCCTCCTGAGCAGGACCTCAGGATCATGACTTGAGGCAGAAGGCAGATGCTTAACCAATTGAGCCACCCAGATGCCCTAATACTATGCTTTTATATCTGTCTCCTCCACTAATTTCATGAGTTCCCTGAAGATTTTATCATTTATTCCCAATCTAACTCAACATCTCATACACAGAAAGTGCTCAGTAGATATTTGTTGAAGGAATGAAAGTGATTAATGAAATTCACATTTAAATTTACTATAGATTCATTAAAAAAAAAACCACTGTCTCTTTGTTTGTATGTTTTATTCAATTAAAGAACAGGAAATCAAAGGTGAAAGTTACAGTGCCTCTTCAGTGCTATTTCATTTATATCAACTTTTTAAGAAAGTGCTCATTTTTCTAAAGCATAATATTCTACATTTTTATGCAGTTTAGAAATTTATTATTCAACTATGAAGTCTTTTGAGTGCATTACTATTGAAAAAGCTATCAAATATTTACTGCATATGTAAGTAAGAAAGTTGAATCCTCTTATTCTTATGCTGAATACATGCAAAATCACCACACTAATGACAACAACAACAAAAACCTTGAAAATCAAAGTTCAGTTGTAAGGTTCCATGTAAGATTACAGAATATTTATTAGAAATGGGAAAGTAACATTAGATAAAAATCACAGTTGTCCATATTTTTTAATTTCATTGCTACATAATGCCATGATTTATGATATTTTTTCTCATTACTGTAATAGTGAGATTTTATTATAATAATACTTCAAGAAAAGAAGGTTTCAAAACTTTTAAAAAGTGATAATCTGTTAGATCTTTTCTAAAACATTCGGTGATTCTTCTCTTGTAACTCACTAGGTTCATGTTGAATGCCTTATACACGCAGACCTAAAAATACACAAAATTGTTAAACTCTAGCAAATAAAACTTTCAATTTTTAATGGGATCTAACACAATCTTATACTTATGTAGATTAGGAAAAGCTTGAAAAATATAATTTTGAAGTAATCTCATTCAAAAGCTAATACCTCTCTGAATTTTTGAAAAAAAAAACAGTATTTTACTTAATACAATAATGACCTTTTTCTAGTAATTTGCAATATGTATTATTCCTTTAGGGGAATATCATCATGCATCCTGGTAAGATGAGATTTCCTATGTAAATGCTACCCTTTTAAGGTCAAAAGCTATACTGAGTTAATGATGGCAAATGAAAAATGGTCAGGTGTTCAATATAAACAACAATGAAAATCCAGAGCTTTGTGATAATCCTGTAATATATTTTAAAGCAGTTATAGCTATTTTAATATACCTATATATGTATGTCCACTTATAAACATAGCTATGTAGATATATATACACAAATACACTAATTTCTTCAGCACAGCACACAATTATGCTATTATTTTAAATATCAATTTGAGCCTTAATCTATACTAACAAAGTTAGTAAGACCCTTCTAAATATTATTAGTATTGTACATTCAATATTTTCCTTCAAGCATTAGCCATGTATCTGTTTTAATATCCCAGTCTAAGGTTCACAATGGACCACACATCTATACAACTAAAATTATTCACTGTAAAAGTCACCCTTGAAAGAAAAAGAGATTGAATCTTTTAAATAGTTCTCTGTTTACAATCAAAGAATTTTTGCAGCCATTATTCATAATCTTTCCCTTCTCTTATTTAACAAGATGATGCAATCTAAAAAGAAACTAAATGCAACCATATTATATTTTATTATTATTATTATTTATATTTTGGGCAAAATTAGCTTTTCTAGGTCAAGATATTTTAAGAGTAAAAAACTGAAATAAAAAAATAGAACTTGTTGAGAGCAAATTTAAGAACAGCCGTTACCCATAAAGCTGTCAAATGGCACTGCTAACTATAGTAATTTTTTTCTATAATTTGATGTAATCTTGACCCCTGTCACATGTTAATATAGCATGAAGAATAGTGGGTAAGAAAACATGCTTATTCATGAATTGGAGATATAACATGACATTGGTTTTTTCATTTGAAATATCTTAATATTGGAATTAGCAGAGCCTAGACAATTTCAGTATATAATTATGTCTGTCCATATCTTGCTAGTTAGTGCTGTGATTAAGAGACATTTAATTTTTAATTATGCCATAGATGGCAGGTTGATTTTTTGAGTCAGGTATAACAAGGATAACTCTGGACATGACTCTGTAACATGAATTGTAATTTGTCGGCTAAGAAAGCTTCTGCTGAAGACTTTTAGTGGAAAGACAAACCAGAGTTAAGGTGGGGGCAATTGCTTAGCTGATTATCTCTACTATTTTAGTGACTGTACTGGTTAAAATACTTGCAACAGAAATAAGGTAAATGCAGTTTTTAAAGTCTGTGTTGACGAATCAATGCCATGACATACCTCACTCTGTTCTTTATTGTGTTTCCCATTTTGCACCTCCCCAACAAGTACACACACACACACACACACACACACACTCATAAAATTACTAACTATGATGTGTGCTGCTAATTTCCTCTTTTCCAATTCCATTAATAACAGCCACAAGGTAAGGTTTTGCAGATAGGAAGAGGATAATTTCTTTGTTTATGAAAAGAAAGATAGCATCCTCTGCTGGGAAACACTTTGAGGGTAGTTCCCTCTTTCCTTTCGCTGTGATTTTTCTGAGTTTTAATACTGTACTTCATCACTTCTTCCAATCACCAATATATAATGAAAGTGAAATATTAAATTAGTGTGAAAAGGATGAACATTCCAAAATTATTCTTTGGAAAAGGATAGTCACTTCAGTCTACTAAATTAACCTGCAGGACCATGATAAAGGGTTATCAAGAGCGTAGGATGATAACTTCTGGTTTTCATTGGTCTGACAATACTGGGCAAGTTAATGAACAGCATTAGAAGCACAGAGCTCAGTGAGACTTTAAGAGAATGCTAGATCGTACAAACTTAATGCATGGAAGCCACTCCAAACAAATGGAAATCTGTGGTGTCTAAGAACGTTATTTGTTTTAGTGGAACGGAATATAACAAGAACTTTATGTTTTCATGTCACAAGGAGCATTATTGCTGCCTGTGTTGCATGTCATACTTTAAAGTATTACTTGACTCACTCTTTTGAGTCTTATTTCTCTAAGACTTCCCAATAAATGGGTTTTTCACCTCAAGTTGACTGTTAACCATATCCTGACGTACTGGAAAGAGCCGTCGCCTGCCCCAGCTCTTTTTGCCAAAGCTCACAAGGAGAGTGAGTGTCTTGCTTGTTCATAAGCCAGTGCCAGACCAAACACTAAGCTGTAATTTAGATGTAGGGTGTTCTACATGAAGGCTTGCCAAATTTCAAGTCTCCCAGTGTCACAGTACAGGGGAACTAAAAATTTACATGCAAATTCAAACTTTTCCTTGGGATGCATAAAAGGAAAACACAGAATGTTACAGGGTAGGGTCTCCTGTGTACTGTGCTTAGAACCTAACTTGTCTTTTTCTCTTCAGTTCCTCCAAGTCCACTGCAATCTCTCTCAAGAGAATCCCTCTGGGGACCACCTCAACACTTCAAACCACCTTTAGAAACATCTTAATCTCCTCACAGGAAATGTTTTCCCTGTTACTTCTGAGAGTTTTGAGAATTCCAGTAGTTCTTCAGGATATAGCGAGCATCTTTTCATGTTCTCCTTAGGCACTCTAGCCTAGTGCAGAGAAGGAACATGGGTGCACCAATTCCCAATGAGTCCTTCACCAGTAAATGTGACTTACTTATAAAAAGCAAAACAAAGCAAAACAAAACACCTTCTTCCTGTTAGTAGCACACATTTTCCTTGGAGAAAAAAACATTATAATCCTGAATGAAGTGAATAATTGTCTCCTCTTTTTTTTTGTGAGCTGTAAACCCCTTCCCCATTATGAGAGAGAGAAATATTTGGCTCCATTTTGCATTTTCTGGGACATGCTGCATTATTCACAGCCAATGCTTGTCACTGCGATACCTAGAAACAAAGTTACTGGTCCTGATTAGATTATTCTGATTTTTAAAAGCTACTTTTAAGAACAGAATGCTAGGCTTAAAAAAAAAATCATTTCTATCATTGGCAGTTGAGTTGTGTTAAGAGTCCAGCCTCTGAATGAAACTGGCTGAATTTGAAGCCACTTACTCTATTGTTTTAGATAATCTGCCCAATATTTATAGCCTCTTTCTTCTTCTATTAAAAATATTACCTAACTGTTCTATGCAACTAATGAATCATTGAACATTATTTCAAAAACTTAAAAAAAAATTCATACCCCATATAAAAAATTTAATGAGTATATAAAAATATATATTATATGTGTATATGTAGAAATGCATGTGTGTATGTGTCTATAGACACATGGGTGTAAGAGAGAAGAAACAGAAGAGCAAGAAAATAGTGCCTGCATACAGTAATGCTATTATCAAAGGCCTGGATGAAAGATAGAGTGGTTGTACAATGTAGTCCAAAATTTACATGACCCTGCAAAAGATTTATAACCTTCTTCAATAAATCATTATGAGGCTTAATTACACTCAAGTCTTTGAATCTTGGAAGTAATGTGAACAAGTAAATCAAAAAAAGTTTTCTTGTTCTCTGTTTCCACCAAACTTTGCCCACCTTTCTGATCAGTGTAAACTTTTTCCACCAGAATATTGCTGAGCAATGAATCACTTAAACAGTAATATACTGTCAGTTCAGCCCAGCTAGGAACTTTTTCACTACTATAATTTATAAGAATTTTATTCTTAAATAGGATACCATGATAGTTGAATTACTATCAGTTCTATTTTTTTTTAATTTTTTATTTTTTATAAACATATATTTTTATCCCCAGGGGTACAGGTCTGTGAATCACCAGGTTTACACACTTCAGTTCTATTTTTTTAATTCTTTGATTAAAAATGAAGATTTTCAAGTTTACACACTTCAGTTTTATTTTTTTAATTCTTTGATTAAAAATGAAGATTTTCAAGTTCAGCCAAGAGTAATGAACACTATTTAAACTGAAAAATTTACCAAAACAATAATATATACTTATACAGATGTGTGGGTGTGTGTAGTAAAGCTGGTCACTATTCTAATAATTCAGTGATTAATCACTATTGAGATTATGATAGCCATAACAAAAAATGCTTATGCTGGAACATGTTTGAGGATATGTACAAATTATGTCCAGTTTTGGATGGTTACTTGACAAATCATACAAGTTGGCTTTTCCATGTTAATAGCCATCAATATCACATTTATAGATATACTTTACCTGCTTTTTATAGTAGCAAGGAGTATATGACTTGTGAAAAATTCAATAAATGTGTATATCATCCCACTTAAAATTTTGTTCTGTCTTCAACAAAATATGAAAGTGTATTTGGAGGATGCATATACAACTAGCTTAAACAGGTCTTATCATTTTGAACCAAACGATAGTCCTTTCTGAGCAAAATTTACTAAAGGTAAAGGGAAATATCACATCAGAGAAGTAACTTGACAATTTATGAATATTTTCATGAATGGGTGAGCATATGACCCAGTAACACTCAAGGTACTCTAATAAGATAAATATGAAGGGTGAGAGCTCTTCAAAGCAGAATTCTCCAATAACAAGTCTCCTCTTTCCATCAGAGATCTAGTGTCAAGATGATTAAGTCATATATTTCTTTGTCATTCTAATTATAAAACATTGTTGTTTGCAGTTAATTAAATTTAAAAATAATTTCTAAAGCTTTGTACCCCGTATTACCTATTTGGGTAATATTTTTACCCCAAATACCTATTTAGGGACAGATTTATAATTCAAAAATTAAGTATTTTTTTCCTGTTTTTTTTTTTTTTTTACAGATTTGGAAGTATCTTGCATGCTAATATTGCCAAGCATTTAAAATTATACAAAATATTTGAGAGGTCTTGTGCTTCTTTTCACTATAATTTCATTAATATTGTGTCCTTATACTTCTTGTACTTCTTAATAGCATATGTATCAATGCCATGATTCCATACTTCTATACATCAGAAGTAATGTACTATATCCATCATTTCTGTGTGAGTAGAGCCTCTGTTTTTACACTCTTCCTATTTTATTCAGTAGAAGTATTTGGTTATATGCTAACCTTTCCCACTTTTATTCTATGTAACTTGCATGACTAAGACCTCAGTCATGCATGTTGCTAAAGCATATGTCAAAAAGTTTAGTAGCTTCTACTAAAACACCTACTATACCTTAAAAATAACCTTATAAGTAAATTAATTACCTTATAAATTAAATAAATTAAATAATTACCTTATAAATTAAATAAAAATTAATTACCTTATAAATAAATTAATAATAAAAAATAAGAGAATATAAAAATCATATTACTTTGCCAAATATTTTAAGTTACTACTTTGTTCCAAGCATTTGGAAATCTGGGTAATAAGAGTGAAATATGAAACTTTCTCTCAGAGAGGCCACAGTTTAGCAGATACTCTCTCTATCCATGCATACATACATATGTCTATGATAAATATATAGTGTGTGTATATGTAATACAGGAACACACCAATAACAGCTACATTGTACAATTACTATGCATCAATGAAAATGACTTGATCTTCATTATCTCATGGCATCCTTACAGTATTCCTGTGAGGGTGACATATTTTCATCTGCATTTTGATGATGAAAAAAGTAGTAGGCATACAGGCTTGTTAGAATCTTCCTAAAATTCACGCAGGTGATTGAGGACTCAAATGTAAGCAGAGGGTCAAAAAGTTCTGACTAACCCCAGAACACCGTGTCCATAATCACTTCAATGAATCAGTCAAGTTTGATTTTCTCTTGTTGTGTGCAAGTGTGATGTGAAAAGGCGGTGCCATGACAGTGTCATGGGGTTGGTGGAATAGAAGAAGACCAGTGATGAGGGAAGAGGAGGAGGAACACAAATATCCTCAAATAGAGATCAGATGAGATTTTTGGAAGTTGAAGTCTGAATAAGATGTGTTAGGATAAAAAGGAGAGTAGAAAAAGAACAGGGTATTTTGGATAATGACAAATGAAACAAGAGCAGAGATAATTAGAGTGGGTGGGAGAGAAGGAGTGAGAGGTTAAGTTGGAAATTTATACGGAGACCAGAGTTTAAAGAGCTTTGAATTCATACTTTCTGTTTCTACTTGATCCTGTAGGTCTCAGGGAGTTCTTGAAATTTTGCAAATGGAGGAATGACTTAATTGCCTACATTTTAGAAAAGGAGTTCTGGTTGCAATATAGAGGACGGATTAGAGTAAGGAAGAGAGGAGGAATGGGCCAGTTATACTAGTCAAGTGAAATGTGATAGAGATCTAAATTAGAGCTCTGTCAGTAGGAATGGATAAAAGGGAGTGTGAGCATTATTTCAGTAACAAAATTGTTAGGACCTCGTGATGAATTAAACATGGGAGATGAGTAAAACTGACTCTGATGTTTCTGGTTCAGGCTGAATGATGTTGCAATTAAGATATAGAAAATAGATATAGAAAGATAAGATATAGAAAATAAAGAATGGGATAATTTCAGGACGAAAATGATGAAATAATCGACATGCATATATTGCATAGTGAAGGAGATAATCAGAACAAATAAATAACATATATGATCACTTACTACATTGGTTGGTCCATGCTGTAAATGGTGAATGAATCTCTGCCAGTCAGTTTAGAACTCTTTCAGGGCTTTCTTTGTCCCTTTTGACTTTAGTGTATAGTTGGTATTCTATAAGTCAAGGATCTAACAGAAGCATTCTGACAACTTCTAAGCATGCCTTTGCACACAGAAATTTGAGAAATGAATGGATTTATACAGTTCAGCAGACCCACTGTGAAAAAGTCCTAGGGTAGTCCTATGTATTATACTTATCAATCCCATTTTTCCCCACCATAATGGGGAGTGCATGATGAAAATTTAGGTTTCCAGACTTCAGCATAAACTCTGGCCCTGTATCAAATAACCTTCAATACATTTGGTTTCACCAGTGAATGGTCAACAAAATAATTGGCTACATGTCTCTTTAGGTCTGAAAATCATTGGATAGTTTCCTGGTTTCCAGTGGTAAGTATTAGCTAGGTCCTGTGGCTCCATTGACTTACATTTCCTTTCATTTCTTAAGAGCCTAGCATTTACACATCCTGGATATGCTAGTTTTTGACACTATGAGAAGCTATAGTTCTAGTGACAAATCCTGTTTCAGATCCTGAGGAAGGTGAACGTTTACCTGGAAGACATCCACTTCATTTGAAGTCACTTAATAGTATCCGACCAAGGCAGTTGGGATCTCTCCTTTAAAAAACAAGGTTTAGAATACTTCAGAATGCCCACTTTGTCCCTATCAGATCCCTGGCAATGGCATATGTGGGTTGCCAAGGATGAGCATTTGGCTTTCCATGAATCTGTACTACTCTGATAATAAATCATGGACTTAGTAATTAGCTGAGGGTGTTCTCCTGCTGTGAGAGAGAGGATCTCTTTATATGTTGCCATTCAGGACCTCTGACATTGACACTTTTATTTAAATTGTTAGTAGATCTGAATCTGTCATTTCTCCCTTCAATGAATCAATGATACTTATCAAAGCTGTCAATTCCATAGTCCTTATAGTTATTTGTGTTTCTTTATCTTTCAAATGCTCTGGACCAGAATTCGATAAACTTTGGTCCATGGATTAAATTGGAACTCTCACCAGTTTTCATGAGTAAAATTTTATTGGAAAACAGGACGCCCATTTATTTATGGGCTTGTGGCTGCTCTTGGACTGCAACAGCAGAGCTGAGTACTTGATACCATATGATTTGCATAGTCTAAAATACTTCCTATTTGGTTCTTACCAAAGGTTTTCCCACTCTTATGGCAGACATCATTCCTGTTAATGCACCCTTCCTACTTGGATTCATGTTACATCACTGTCACTTACCAGATGGCCATATGGACATGTTCCTTAACTTACTAAGCCTTACCGTGCTTATTTCTATTTGACGTGGAAAAAAAATAAACCTGAATCTTTTTTTGGATCATATTAGCACTGTGATACATCAAAAATAATTCAAATACAGTATCTAAAAAAACAAAACTGAGAGGAAATTTAGACCTCTACTGAACTGCTTCAAAAATGTACTAATGAGGCATTTTATTGCATGTCACAAGACCCCTTTTTTTCTGTTCTTTCAATCACACACAAGAGTGTTCTCTTAATCTCAAAAGTCTTAACTATCATTGCTTTCCCCCATATTCCCCTCAAAGTAACTTCTAAAAGTGCTTTTCTTTGTGTTTTCCTGACCCAATTTCTTTTCCTCCTTTTCTTCCAGGATTCCTATTCTATTCTGTCCACAATGAGACATATTGTGTTTGTGTGTTATTATAATAAATCAGTCATTTTCCCTGATTTATTTTAGCTTCATGGTCATACTAATTAAGCAAATCAAAACAATTCAGATAGGAGGACGATTCTGCATATTTGTATGTGACAAATGTTTTTGCTCTTGTCACCCATTTCTCCTAGCAAAGTCTGCTCATTCCCCTCTGTCATGGGCATATGCAAATTCTAGCCAAAGTCTCGCTTCCTCTTCTCCAACTAACGTGGCTCCTCTGAGAGATCCCAGGCAGTGCTTTCATTCCAGCCTGTGTGCCTCCAGAGACATAGTGTCTAGCAATATTTCAAATGCTCTGGAATTTGGAACCTTAGTGGAATCAAAACCAGAAATGATAGAATTCAATTCCCACTTATTTGAGACTCTGTAGGATAAGAAAGCTGATGTTTCAACCAAAGTCTTTCCTCATGGTGTCAAACCTCAATAAAACTGAAAGACATATAGAATACCTCTGTCGACTCTAGACTTCCCAAAAAAGGGCACTAAAATAACTTGGTGATAAAGAAAAACCAAATTTATTGCTTGCTGTGGCAAAGAAAACCATTATCTAAACAGAATCTTAGTGGAGTCTCTAAATTCAGAGGTCAGGAATAGGTGGAATATTTTTAAGATTCTGAGACTAGTTTTCAATGGAGGCATCTGGCTGGAATGATGCAGAGTTTGTGATACAATAGTTTAGGTCTGATAGACACAACAGGGGCAGAGTTTGAAAAAGATGGCTTATTTAATAAAATCAGTTGAGCGATGCCTTATGATAAGGACAGTATTGTTCTGAGGGTTAGTTGTGTAGTCTGTTTTCCACACAGAGATTCAGTAAGTTCCTGGGGAAAATAAAATTATTTAAATTATTTGCAACTGAGTTTTATAAGCCAAATTCTAAATATCTTCCCCAAGAATCTTGTCCCATAATATTCAAACATTAATCAAACATTAATCTTCACTTCCGTGAAGGGACTTTGAAGATATAAACAAATTTATGAACATTAAAATAGAGAGGGGTAGATTATCCAGCTGTGCAGAGTATAATGACACGAGCCCTTAAAAACATAAATTTCTTCTGCTAGAGTCAGAGAGATGTGGTAGAATAGGAGAAAGGACAGATGATGCCAAAGGGGGTGGAGGTGGGGGTCAGAGAAATTTAAATAATGAGAACAACTTGACTCACCATTGCTGGCTTTCAAGACCGGGGAAGAAAAGAGTGCATAAACCAAGTAATGCGAGCTTCCCCTAGAAGCAGAGAAAGGTCCAACAAGGAAATGATGGGCACCTCAGTCTTACAGCTGTATGGTACTGAATTCTAACAACCTGCATAAGCCGAAATGCATTCTACCCTAAAGTGTCCAGAAAGCAATGGGATCCTATGGAGACTTTGATCAGCTTTATCAGACTCTAAAGAGAAACCAGTTGAGACATAGCATACCCGGATCTGTGACCCACAGAACTGTGAGATAATAAAAGTGTGTTATGTTAAGCCACAGACTGTGGTAATTGGTTACAGCAACAACAGAATCTAATACCATGGGAAAAAAACAATGTAGAATAGTAAACTTGTGTCAATGCAAACTGCAGAGTGTCAAATAATTATATAAGAAGCCTTAGTATAAAAAGTCAAACCATAAGTGACTCTTAATCTCACAAAACAAACTGAGGGGGTTGGGAGAAGGGGGGTGGGATTATGGACATTGGGGAGGGTATGTGATTTGGTGAGTGCTGTGAAGTGTGTAAACCTGGCGATTCACAGACCTGTACCCCTGGGGATAAAAATATATGTTTATAAAAAATTAAAAATTTAAAAAAATAAAAAAAAGTCAAATAATTGTATAAAAAGCCTTAGTTCTCAATTAACTTTGTGGCTGCAGGTGGTTTCCTTTCAGTTCTCCCCTTTAAACCCAAAAATCCTGGCCTCGCCCCAGTTTTTAACTAAATTTATCCTATGCATTCTGAAGTCTACAAAGCAATAAGAAAGTTAATGCTACACTTAGCAATGAAAATTAAACAGGGGCTGATTCTTCAGCTAAAACTCTGAGGACCTCATAATTAAGTGTGAGGAATTCATTTATTTCCATGTACAAAGAACCTTGCTTGTTAGAGATCTGACTTCAAGAGATGGAAACTTAATCTGCATTGGTAACCTCCAGTTTCCCCAATCCACCCTGATATCTTGATTATGTACTGTTTGGACTCAGTTTCTTTTTATCACTTATCTTTTTATCACTTTATCCCCTGTCCTTAAATGTTCTTCCTAATACTGAGAATTCAGAATTCTCTTGGGTTTGAAATGACAGTTAATTTTTTCCCTCAGTTTTTGGCTATAATCACTGCCATATTGATTGGATTCAGGAGTAACTGAGCTTCCACATTACTGTTCACCATTGCCAAAGAGCCACCCACAGGAATCACCCAGACCTGAACACACACATGGAATATTTTCCAGATGGCATATTGTTATGCATTCAACATATATTTACTATAATAGCTTGCTACCTCTCAAATTGCATATCCAATCTATGGCTGCCAGGCATTTTGTCCCCCAAACAAGGACACGTAATAACTTTAAACATGCAAAATTTATTTCTAACGTGAAATTTCAGACACTTGCTTAATCTACACAATTTTTATGCCTCTAAGATTTGTTACCTCTTGCATGTCAGTAGGATGTTCTATTAACAGCTCAAAGCTTTCCCCCATCTCTAATACAGAACTTTGTAAGAATTTCTCCATTTTTGTAATGGGGCATATAGATTCTACTAATTTCAGATCAGAATTTTTCTTTTCTTTTTAAAAATTTTTTTTGAAACTTATTTGACATACAGAGAGAGACAGAGAGAGAGAGAGAGAGATGGAGAGAGGGAGAGAGGGAATACAAGCAGGAGGAGTGAGAGAGGGAGAAGCAGGCTTCCTGCTGAGCAGGGAGCCCCATGCAGGGCTCAATCCCAGGACCCAGGGATCATGACCTGAGCCCAAGGTAGAAGCTTAATGACTGAGCCACCCGGCACCCCTGGAACAGCAGTTTTCAAAGCTGCTTACTTTCTGTCTTATTGAGGTATCCCAGTATCCAGGGGAAATTCTCTCTCCTAATAAACAAGGCAAAAATTCCTGAGTAAGTCCACTCCTGCTTCCACTGAGATCCCTTTCCTTTTTAGAGATTACCACAAATTTTTAGAGAATAGGAGGTAGGAAAAAAAAATACAAGCTTGCAAATTAAAGTATTTTACAACACTCCTTCAATTTGTGAATTCATAATGCTTTATATCTATTACATCCCATAGTCTCTAAAATAATAATTCTATTAACAGAGTGGTATAGACAATTTCTATCTGACTTGCATTATTTTAGAGATATTCAAACTCTTGTCAACACCTACTTTCTAAAAACATAATCCAAGAATTGTTTAAAATAAAAGTATACCCTTAACTAATCATGTATTTTTGACCAGTGTCATGATATAAATTAAAATTTGCTCCCTCTATGTAATCCACATGTAGTTCATCTCAGCATTGTATTAAATTCAAAAGAAATACTAGACACCAATTTACCCATCTTCCAAATAGAAATGGAAAGAAATTGAAATACATATTGTCTCATGACAAAACAAACACACAAACAAAACTTTAAATCCACCCTGGTGCCTTGGCTCAAATTATAGTCTTTACTCAAATAATAGTTTCATTTAAAGGTTTAGGATAGCTGCTCAAAATTTCTCTCCCACTCCTCTCTTTCCTTCTCTTTCTTTCTCTCTTGTTCTCCTTTTCCTTAACTCTATTCTATTCTGTTTTATTCTCTCATTTATTCCTTCTTTTCACTCTCTCCTGAAGGTATATCATTCTTTCATATAAAAGGTGAAAAATAATATCTAACCCATAATACTACTCTAAGGATTATATAAAACTATGATTAAAATACCCCTAGAACTCTGCCCATTATTTAGTAACAATTACATAAATTTTATCTACCATTAGTAGTACACATATGTATATAATCACTTATTTTATTGTTTTATAGATTTTCTGTATTTATTTTTTTGAGAGAGAGAGAGAAAAAGTGAATGAGAGTGACGGGAGGAGTAGAGGGGGAGGGAGAGGGAGAGAGAACCTCAAACAGACTCTGCACTCAGTGTGGGGCTCAGTCCCACAACCCTGAGATCATGACTTGAGCCAAAACCAAGAGTTGGACACTTAAGCAACTGAACCACCAAGGCACTTATTTTTTTTTAATTAAATTTATTTATTTTCAGCATAACAGTATTCATTATTTTTTCACCACACCCAGTGCTCCATGCAATCCGTGCCCTCTATAATACCCACCACCTGGTACCCCAGCCTCCCACCTCCCCCCGCCACTTCAAACCCCTTAGGTTGTTTTTCAGAGTCCATAGTCTCTCATGATTCACCTCCCCTTCCAATTTCCCCTAATTCCCCATGTCCTCCATGTTATTTGTTATGCTCCACAAATAAGTGAAACCATATGATAATTGACTCTCTCTGCTTGACTTATTTCACTCAGCATAATCTCTTCCAGTCCCATCCATGTTGCTACAAAAGTTGGGTATTCATCCTTTCTGATGGAGGCATAATACTCCCTAGTGTATATGTACCACATTTTCCTTATCCATTCGTCTGTTGAAGGGCATCTTGGTTCTTTCCATAGTTTGGCAACCATGGCCATTGCTGCTATAAACATTGGGGTTATTTTAAAGCCATATAGTTTATAATTCAATTAAATTTACATTTTTATTGAATATCCTTACATGATAGAGTAAGAAAAGTGATCAAATAATTAATAGCTTTAAGGAAAAAATAATATTCAAATATATCTAAATATTTTAGTTAAAAGAGTAAGATTCATTTTTTTTTCTGCCAATCTCCAATACTAACTTTATACCTATCATGCAGTAAGTGCTATGTTGGATACTGTGTATAGGTGAAAAACAGATTAGTACCCACACAGAGCTTGCTATGGTATATTGGGTAAAAATGATAAAAAGTTAGCAATTAAGTGCAAACTACTAAGGAAGAAATAGAAATAGTTCTATGATGGGAATATAAACTTAGAATGTTGACAGAAGGCCTTCTAAGGAGGACAGGGTTCAAACTGAGAAGGAAAAAAGTAGAAAGAGCAAGTCATATAAAAAATGAAGGATCACATTAGCATAATAGAAAGATCTTAGAATTAAATTGTTTCATATTTTCTAAAGGTTAATAAGGTACAGTTTATTATATTTGAAATTATAGGATAAACCAACTACATTCAATATAATGCCATTAGATATTTTGCTTTTTTTATAAAATTGAACTATTATTCATAACTTGCATTCATATAACACCTTTAGTTGCCAAACTCTAAATTTTTTATAGCACTAATATATATCTATATGTATATTTCTGTGCTATGTATACAGCATATAGCATTGCTATATACTAACCATATAGCATTATGTAACATATGGTATTATATTCTACATGTGTACACATATCACTTTTAGTAATTACTATTTAGTAGTAATTGAACAGTAAATGTTTTCCTCAAACTTACAGAGATTTACCATTACTCATGGTAAGTGGTGAGAAAGGACAAGCGCTCTGTTAAATAAGATTTCTTATCCTTTATTCTAATACTTCATGTATAAAGTTACTTTTCCTTTAGGATGAATAACTTGCCAGAAGTTGTTTTATTCCTGGACCTCACAGTTTTTCTGTTCCTCTAGATAGTTTGAAACAGGAAATTATAAAGGTTTTGGTTATATTTATCTGGACACAAATACTATCTCTTCTTAACTCAAATAAACTTTAAAAAATTGACTTATATATAATATATTTTTCTCTAAATATTTTTGATCAACCATCTTAACTATTATGCAGAGTAAGACCACAGTTCAGGAAGTATCTGGGTACGTAAGATAACATTTTTGTTTCTGTCACCCATTTATCGTTGTAAAAATCGGTGAATAGTGGTTCATAAAATGCACAAATTTTGGAAATTTCTGTTTGAGCCATTTCTAGCCATTTCTTCAAGAAGCAACAGCCAGCATTTGATTAGATCTAACTATAAGAAAACGTAAAGGTTATTAAATTGATAATGTTGTCCTAAACAGGAAATTATAAAGGATTTGGCTATTTATTTTGACACAAATACTATCTCTTTTTAACTCAAATAAACTTTAAAAAATTGAATTGTATATAATACATTTTTCTCTAAATATTTTTAGATCAACCATCTTAACTATTATGCAGAGTAAGACCACAGTTCAGGAAGTATCTGGGTACATAAGATAACATTTTTGTTTCTGTCACCCATTTATCATTGTAAAAATCTAGTCTTTCTTCCGTTAATGAGCTCATCCAATTTCCAGCTAAACCCCTCTTTCCTCTTCTCTAACTAGTTTGATTTAAAAGTAACAGATACAGATTCTTTGGCTGCCAAATATTAAAAAAATGAAACCAGATATTTAAATCCTAACGACATATATTTGACTTGTTGGGGGATAGGAGAAATATTTGTTACCCAAGTTTTCTTTTCTTTGAAAAATCAGGTAGGATAAACCACATGTCTAAAATACAAATTCTTATATTTCTGTGAAAATGCAGCTCTAGATGTCATCATGAGCAGGGACTTTTACAGTGTCATAAAAATTCAGTGTCACTATAAATTTATGCTGCTGAAAATGTCGACATTTATGGCAACTTCTACAAGGACATATTTTAAAATGATACTAAAACTTGATGCAGCAACTTTTATTTAGTTAAAAAGTAAGATTATAGAACAAAAACATTTACTCTGATTTTTGAAACTATCAATATGGATGATTAATTTTTAAAATTCTCAAATCATATCATGGTTTGATGGGTACTTAAAAATCAAATCACTCAAAATTAAAAAGCATGAAAGCATGTTCATGTGTTATTCAAATTAACAGTTAATTGCTGCATATAATTAATATTCATTTATAATGCATTTAATACAGACTTTTAATACCTGATAAAATTATTAATGATGCAAGCATACGATGATGCTTATTTAAGAATTATAGATAATCATGGATTTTTATCTGCAATCTATTTTCACTCATTTTGTATCCCATGGCAAGCATAGTTACTATCTTGATTAATAAATAAGGAAAAAATCATTTAAAAAATCATAAAAGGATTGTCCAAATTGACCAATTCATAAGGAAGAATTTTCACTTTTTAGCAATAGAAGATCCTTTGTAATGAGGAAGAGTGGCCTCATTAAATGGTCTGATTTTGGCAACTGCAGAAGAACCAGAGAAATTTCACCTTCAAACCCAATTCTAAATCAAAAAAGCTGCTTTGGAATTAGTAGGCATATTCTAATAGTGCTAGAGGTAAGTGGGAAATGTTGGCAAAGACTTACAAAGTTCACTCACAATCTCTTTCTTTTTCCCATTGCTGGGTGACTTGATACCCACAAGGAGGCTCAGCCTTACCCAGGAAAAAATATCCTGTCTTTAGAATTAAGGAAGCTGGGGCGCCTGGGTGGCTCAGTGGTTTAAAGCCTCTGCCTTCGGCTCAGGTCAAGATCTAGGGTCCTGGGATCAAGCTCTCTGCTCAGGAGGGAGCTTGCTTCCCCCTCTCTCTCTCTGCCTGCCTCTCTGCCTACTTGTAATCTCTGTCAAGTAAATAAATAAAATCTTAAAAAAAAAAAAGAATTAAGGAAGCTAAGAGCTCTAGTTCAACCCTCAGAGACAGACTTGCTGCCCCTTTGGCTCAGACACCATGCTACAGTTCCGTGTTTGAGATATTGCTATGTAAGCACTTTTTGAGGTCAAATGCTCACATTTAACTAAGTATGGTATCTGGGTAATTTTACATTTCGAAGTTTCTATCTTGAAAATGAGCTTTTGTAAAAAGTGTAAGTGATGCTGGACAGGATGCCTGGGTCACAAACTGACATAATACTATAAATGTTACTGATATATTTTTTCATGATTTGCTATGTATCCTCATATTTGAATGTGCTCAGAGGTGATCTGTCAATTAAGTATCTTGAACTATCTGGAAGAAATAAAGACTTCAAGTTGAAAGATAACTTCTGAGAGCTGACAGAGTTGCTCAGACTTCCAGTAACAAATTGCCACATCGCTAATAAAAAGAAATCAGGAACTACTACTCCACTAAGATGAAATAGATATACTTTTCTTTATGTCTATTACTAAGTCACTAAAAACCTAAGACATTATACAGGCACACCTCACTTTATTGTACTTTGCTTTATTGTGTTTCCAGGGATATTACTTTTTTTTTTTTCTAGTAAACTGAAGGTTTGTGGCAACCCTGTGTTGAGCAAGTTGATTGATGCCATTTTTCCCCCACAGCATTTTCTCATTCCATATCTCCCTGTCACATTATGGTAATTCTCACAATATTTAAAAATTTTTCTTTCTTATATTTGTTAGGGTGATCTGTAATCAATGATTATAACTCATGATCTCAAGGTCCTGGGATCAAGCCCTGCATCAGGCTCCCTGCTCAGTGGGGAGCCTGCTTCTCTCTCTCCCTGTGCTTCTCCCCAGCTTGTGCTTCCCCTCTCGCCTCGCTCACTCTCTCTCCCAAAGAAATAAAATAAAATCTTAAAAAAAAAAGACGTGTTTTATGGTTATGTTATGTTTCATTTCCTTAATGACTACCTGAGCATTTTTTATGTGTTTATTAGCCACTGTGTATCTTCTTGGTTACATGGTCATTCAAATCATTAACTCATTAAAAAAAAAAAAAAAGATAGGTTTGCTTTCTTATTTTGTTCTTTATATATTCTACGTAGATGTCCTTTATCAATAAAATTTTTTGTGAATGTATTCTCCAAGATTATAGCTTGTGTTTTGCTTTTATATGTTTTCTTCCACAGTATTCAGGTTTAATTTTATGATAAATTATGCATCATTTTTTTTCTCTTTCATGCATTTTGCTTTTGCTGTTGTGTCTAATAACTTTCCTGACCCAAGATCATGAACATATCCTAAATTTTATGCTGAAAGTTGAATAATTTTAGATTTTTACATTTAGGTCTATGATCCATTATGAGTTACTCTATATAAGTGCTGTAAATCAACAGTCTAAATTCACATTTTTACATGTATATATCCAATTGTACCAGCACTGTTTGTTGAAAAGACTCTTTTCTCATGGAGTCATCTTGGTATCTCTGTAAAATACCAACAAATCATAAATGTAAGGACTTGTTTTAGGACACTGAGAGGCCTAATTCTGTTTCATTGGCTATATGTCTACCATTATCTTAGTACCACATTGTCTTGATTACTGTAGCTCTATATAATATTTTAAAACAAAGATGTGTAGTCCTGCAAATTTTGTCTTATTGGCAATTTATTTGGCTATTTTTAGTACTTGCATTTCTTTCTTTTTTTTTTTCTTAAAGTATTTATTTTTTTTATTTGACTAAGATCACAAGTAGGCAGAGAGGCAGGCAGAGAGGGGCAAGGAGGCTCCCCACCGAGCAGAGAGCCTGATGCAGGACTCAATTCCAGGACCCTGAGATCATGACCTGAGCTGAAGGCAGAGGTTTTAACCCTCTGAGCCACCCAGGGGCCCCAGTACTTGCATTTCTAAATCAATTTTAGGATTAGCTTACCAATTTCTGTCAATGGACCTGCTGGAATTTTGATAGGTATTGCATTGGGAATCTATAAATCAATTTGAGGGGAACTGTCATCTTTTAAATACTGAGTCTTATTATCTATGAACTCTGTTGTCTCTCCTTTTGTTTAAATGTTCTTTAATAACCCTCAATAATATATGGTAGTTTTCAGTGTATAAAAATTGAACTTGGGCGCCGGGGTGGCTCAGTGGGTTAAGCCTCTACCTTCAGCTCAGGTCATGGTCTCAGGGTTCTGGGATAGAGCTCTGCTTTGGGCTCTCTGCTCAGCGGAGAGCCTGCTTCCTCCTCTCTCTCTGCCTACCTCTCTCTGCCGATTTGTGATCTCTCTCTGTCAAATAAATAAACGAAATCTTTAAAAAAAAAATTGAACTTACTTTGTTAAGTTCAATGCTTTGTGAAGTTTAGTACTATATTCCTGTATATTTCATTTTTTATCATTCTGAAATGGTATTACTTTCTTAACCATAGAGCCCGTTGGTAGTGTATAGAAGTACAATTGATTTTGGTTTATTGATCTCACATCTCACTACACTGATGAACTAGTTCATTCGTTAGACTAGTTCTGTATAACTTTTTCTACATATAGAATTACATAGGGAATAGAGGCAGATTTTATTCTTTCATTCCATTCTGGATGTTTTTTATTTCTTTTTCTTTTTAGACTGTAGTGACTTGAGCATTACAATGGTAAACAGAAATGGTGAGCGTGGAGAGTTTCGCCCTTTTCCTGATCTTAGAGGGAAAGATCACCTTTGAGTATGATGACAGCTATAGATTTTGACAGACTATCTTTATCAACTTGAAGAAATTCTCTTTGTCATAATTTACTGATAGTTTTTTGTTTTGTTTTCTTTTGTTTTTATCATGAATGAGTGTGGACTTGTCAAATGCTTTTCCTGCATCTACCATAATAGAGAAGAGTTATTAAGAATCTGGAAACTTTTGGGGGTGTCTGGGTGGCTCAGTTGGTTGAGCATCTGATTCTTAATTTCTGCTCAGGTCATGGTCTCAAGGTGGTGGGATGGAGCCACACACTGGGCTCTGCACTGGGCATGGAGCCTGCTTAACATTATCTCTCTCTCTTTCTCTCCCCCAACACTGTCTCTCTCTCTCACACACACAAATAAATAAATCTTATAAAAAATGAATCTAGAAACTTTCTGTATACACAAGAGATTTACTGGTGGAGAATTTTTTTAAAAATCTCAGAATATATTTGAAAAATAAAATCCGTATATTTGCATGATTTAGTTAGGAATCTATTGTAAGTTTCCTGTAAGTCTTATCAGAGAAAATAGAACTTTTTAAAATCATTCTTATTACATTTATATTTGTATTAGGATTTCTGGGGTTATTTAAAGTTAAAACTAAAAAGCAGCTATTTAATTAATAAAAAAAGTCATAGTTCTCTCCAATTATGCTAACAATGAGTGGAGTCATTCTTATTTCATTTCTTAACAATTCCAGATAGACACTGAGGAACTTATTTACAATTTAAAAATTTTTTAAAAATTTAAAAATTTAATGGTAATTTAAAATTTTTTTTAAATTTCTATTTATAAATTCCAGAATGTAGTAGTATTATCTTATTTTAATTGTATTCATCTATATGGTTATAGTTTTATAACAAGTAATACTGGATTTCTATGTATGATAGTGACTCTTTTGTTTTTAAATAAATATATTGGCATAATTGTGAGTAGCTGTGAAGAAAAAATTGAGTAAAAAGGGTACATGGGGTTTTGGTGATGATTATGGCAAAAGTTTTGATGATACAACAAAAAACCTAGTTTTGGGAAGAAATGTCTTAGTGTAAGAAAAAATAAATGGTGATGGTGGCCTTAAAGATTAATAAATAATAGTAAGGTTAAATGACATTGAGAGAAATGCTGCCTTATACCTCTACAGATTGTTGAGTTAATCACATTTTTGGTGGCATGATAACTTCATCAGTTTGTCAAACCTTTTGCATTTTTAAATATTTTCAATATATCTTCAGTTTCACAGAATCACTACCACTTCCCAAATAACATTTATTCTAATATATTTTAAATATACTGTTTACTATGTATATAATCACATCAAATAAATAGCTTTATGTCTTGTATGTATTTGTGCTTGTTTAGTTTACAAAAGTTATATTTGTTGTAAGTCTTATGCTGCTTAGTTTCTTTTTCATGCAAAACTGAACTTTTAAGTTCAACTGTTGCTGCTTCTAAATGTTTGTGGTATTTCCTTTTTTCAAAAGTTTGAAATATGCTTAAGGTCTTTATATAAGTCATATTCTCCACTTACCTGAGTTTCAGTCAGCTTTCCCTTAAAAAAATCTAGAAGATATAAAATCAGGTTTTGAGTGTAGTATTGTCTCAATGCCATTTAACTAATTAATTATAAATTACTCTGAAAATTATGCACTTTAAATTTTTAAGCTTTAATACACAATTGATCCAAATATTTGCCTGTTTTATTTACATAACATGTGAATGAATTTCTTTAATATATCAGTTTCTATATAATGTACCAATGAAAATTATACATTTTAACTAAATACTCTAGATATGTACTTGAAAGACTTCCGGTGCAGGGGACATTCTGATTGCCTGTCTCTATGTGCTGTTTTTTCCTTTGAAGTCAATTAGTTTATAAAAACCACAGTGTCTTAGTGCAAATTATATTTTGCATTAAAGAAAAATATTCAATGCACATAATTTAAAATGGTGTTTTAGAACAATTAAAGTGATAACATAAAGACCAGTGTAAGCAGTAAACTTTTTCTTATAATTAGTCTCTTTTCTTCATTTATAACACTTTTTGTTTATTACTTGACAATTTAACATAGAAAGCCTGTTTGCATTTTTATTAACATTACTGTATTTTTATTAACTTGTTTTTTATTAACTTAGCCTTATATAAGGAAATTATTAAGATATTATATCTTTTGTTTTCTTACCAAGTCACTAGCCTGAGGCTTTAAGGCATAGGTCACACTCTTTGGCCTACTGCAACTCAGTCTAGTGCATTTATTATATCTTATCAAATGTTCATACTGGGAGAGCCACCTAACTTCTCTATGTGCTAATTTTCTCATCTAGAAAACGTGGGAGGCCATAATGTGTGCCTCAAAGGATTTCAAAGAGGTTATAACAGTGCCCAAGACGTAGTATAAACATAGCAAACTAATAATAATTATCGTATTAACTGGTGAAAAGTATCTAAACAAGCACTTATAAATGTGCAAATTAGCTGATACTGTTTATTTTTCGTTTTTTTTTTTTTTTTTTACATTTTTAAAAATTTCTTTTCGGTATTCCAGAATTCATTGTTTATGCACCACACCTAGTGCTCCATGCAATATGTTTATTTTTATCATTTTATACTGAATGTGAGAAAATATGATCAATGAAGATTAAAACCTCTCCCACTTTCACTTTTACCTCGCTGACATTTAAAACTTCTGCATTCATCGAATTTCTAGTTTCCTATTGGAACTTTTAACTACTTTAGATTTTTTAATTTTAAAACATATATAGAGAAAATCTTTCCATTATTTTTAAATTCTAAATTGTTTTTCCACACATTGTACAACCTAAAGATTTATGTTACTATGAGTTAGTTGAAGATATTAAGAAGACTGGTCACTTGAAATTATCCCAGTTAGAGAAATAATTATTATCCAATTATTGCAGTTATGATTAAAAGTAATGCTTCATCATTGAAACTCCTATATTTTAGCCTTTATTTGTAAACTGGACACTATTCTGATAGGAACATTACTCCAGATTTAACAGGGGATGAGATCTGTAGAGGAACTTGATATGCCAAAGAACAAATTACACTAATTTGTGTCCACAATATCATGCAGACCAGACCTAGAAACGTACAACCTCTGTTCTTTCTGTTAAATGCAAGAGGCTATGGCCATATGTGTAATTATGTAGGATTGCCACAGAGACATTCCCTAACATCAACATGAATGACAGTCTGCAACACTTATCTCAGAGCTGTCATTACCTGAAAGAGGTATTTTTCTCATCAGAACTTGGTAGCTACATATAATAGGAGTTGCCAAGCAGAGATTTTTATATCTGTTAAAATAACTTAAAACATTTTACCAGAATTTATAGTAAATGTATCTAATAGATCACAGTTACCTTACCCATGCCTGGGTCTAAAATAAGTCAAAGAGTCTTACTAGAATTGACCAGAAATTCAAAAGGCATATATATTGTCTCTCTTCCTTCCAATAGTTCATAGGTTCTACTTCTAGCAATGGTGCGCAACCTGTTCCACACCAGTCTTTCCATAGGATTTCCACTGAAGATAATAAAATTTACTAAATTGAATGTATGTATATATTATATAAAATATGTATGCTATACTATCTATATTTGCACTTATATATAGCGCAAATAAGTGTATGCATATATATGTTTATGTGTATGTGTGTGTATATGTAAGTATATGTTTGAAATTTACATATATCTATTTAAGGAAATCAGAGAGAGCTGTCTGGGTGGCAATGATTGCCAGCAAATATAAAATTGTAGAACTAAGGGAAGCCCAATAGAAGAGCCATACATTGGCACCACTCATTCTATAATGGTTTTTGCTGATTTCAAATTTGTAGTCAAGAGATTGAGAAGCTTTTGACAATTTCATGAGGATAGAGATGCAAAAATTGGAGTCCAAGATTCACCAAGGAGTGAGACCCTGATAAAGTCTATGGACTTGAGATTGGGATTCTAAAGGCCTATTTTGTAAGAGGAAGGTAAACAGGGTTTAGACTTGTCCTCACAAGGACTGAAGCCAGTTTTTGTATCAACTCAGTATCTGATTAGATAAAGGAAATGTGCTCTTAATTTGACCTCCTGCCAAAATCAAAACATGATCTTCTGTCAAGATAGTTTAATTCAGGGGCGCCTGGGTGGCTTAGTGGGTTAAAGCCTCTGCCTTCAGCTCAGGTCATGATCTCAGGGTCCTGGAAAAGAACCTCTCATTGTGTTCTCTGCTCAGCAGGGAGCCTGCTTCCTCCTCTCTCTCTGCCTGCCTCTCTGCCTACTTGTGATCTCTTCTTGTCAAATAAATAAACAAAATCTTAAAAAAATATATTAAAAAAAGATAGTTTAATCCAGAGCTTTGTATAGTCCTAAACATTTTCATTCTCAAAGGTTACTCTTCAGTTAAATAAAATTTAACTAATAAAATAAATAATAAATAACAATTAATAAAAAATTAAATAAAATTTAAAAAATAACCAGACATACACAAAACTTGAAGCAAAAAGAAACAATAGATCAAAAGACTGAAATTACTGAAGACATTTAAATAAAAATGTAATTACTGGGGTGCCTGGGTGGCTCAGTGGGTTACAGTCTGAGGGGTTTGAAGTGGTGGGGGGGTGGGAGGTTGGGGTACCAGGTGGTGGGTATTATAGAGGGCACGGATTGCATGGAGCACTGGGTTTGGTGAAAAAATAATGAATACTGTTTTTCTGAAAATAAATAAATTAAAAAAAAAAAAAAAAGCTTCTGCCTTCGGCTCAGGTCATGATCTCAGGGTCCTGCAATTGAGCCCCGCATCGGGCTCTCTGCTCCTAGGAGAGCCTGCTTCCTCCTCTCTCTCTGCCTGTCTCTCTGCCTACTTGTATTTTCTGTCTGTCAAATAAATAAATAAAATATATTTTTAAAAAATGTAATTACTGTGTTAAGACACTGCAGAAGTTTTGCAGTTGATTCAAACAATAAAAAATGGAAATTCTATGAAAAATACAATAACTGAAATTTAGAATTCAGTGAATGGGTTTAATTGCCATTAGAGACAATGGAAGAGAGGATTAGTAATTAGAACAAAATATTCATATTGAAGTATGAAGGGACAAAAGAATATGTAATACAAAAAAGAATGTAAAAGACATATTTTGTGAAGAGATCTAAAATTATATGTCTCAGAAGGAAAGTAGAGAGAAAACAATATTCAAAGTAAGGCCCCAAACTTTGCAAAACGATGACATGTATCAAACACAGATTCATGAAAGTCTAAGAAGCTGAAGCACACCACATGAAGACACAAAACACAAAACTGGTATTTAAAAAGCTGCATAGAGATGATTTTGAAAGCCACCAAGCATAAGAAATTCTATTGGCTCTCTATTAGCAACAGTGATGATAGATGAGTTCTCAAAAGAAACAGTTAAAATCAAGCAACACCAGAATTTTATCTGAAAAATAAAGATGCTAGAAAAAAATGCCAATGTATAATTCTGTACCAAGCAAAATGTTCTTGACAATGAAGGCAGAAATAAATGTATTTCTAGGCAAACAAATGGGTTATTTAGGGCCTTCCCCCCGCCCCCCAGCCTGGCTAAAACATCTTGAATATTAATAACTACAGATCAAAACCAGCCTACATGTTTGTGCTGATCACATAATGTAAAAATAGCTTATTCACTGGAAAATTGAAATAACAAATGCTCTAACTTTCATACTTAAAGCATGCCATGAAATGGTGCTATCAGACATATGCTGTGGTTGAATCTCCATTCTCGAAGCCTTTGATTCAGCATGAAGTATTTTCCCTCTCTGCCTGTCTAGGGCCTCACTGTTTCAGATTAAAGCCCCATTACTAAAGGGTCAGCTGGGTTTTCCTCCAGTTCTCCACCCCGAGCTTCTTTGTATAACCACATTCTGCTTTCCTAACTAGTTTGGAATACTTAAAGGGTGAGAGGAAAAACAACAACAAAAATGGAGAAATGGCAAGGGCAAAGGAAAAGCTGTTTTACTTGAATGGTGCCATGTAAGCTCTTTCTGTTTCTCTGAACCTGGCTGAAGTTTAAATCTGACTCTTCTTTTGCAAGGGTTCTCTTACAGATTCTGAGATTTGGTGATATCCTTTCCTCTGAAGACCTTTTGCAGAAGAGCTAACGACTCCTTTCTCATCCCTTAGAACTTCTCTTTCAGTGTCTCCTAGGTCTTTTTACCCTCTCGGTAGTCCTTTAAGAATGAATTCAAGACGATTCTAAGTCACCACTCCCCTTCATGTGGCCCGAATCTGATTCATGGGAATCAACTGCACCCTCATTCCAGCAAATTCAGAGTGCAGCTCTATGCTACTGTAGAGGTAGTCTCTTGACATCACCACTATGAGAGTTAATCTCTTGTTTCTAGATTTCTCAGGCAAAAGGCAGACCCTAGTCTACTATGTGCCCCGAATATAGAGTAGGATACTTCCTGGAAGCATCACGTTCCATCAGCCTGCGTGAAGGTTTCGGATCACTTTTCTTAAAGGGTATCCTACACACACACACAAATTCTTTTTTTCTCTATATTCTGACCCCTTGTCCATTCCTTAATATGGTTAAAGGTTTCAAGTGTTGTGAAATTTCATGTGAAAATTGGTAAATGCTTTTTTCTTTACTGCCCAGTTTAGAACTTAAGTGTTCTGTTTCCATGGCTTTTGATTTTGATATCCTATTTTTACTGGCTCTTTCTCTATATTTTCTGAATGGTTGGATGAATACTTATTTTAATTTTGATGCGACTTCTTGAACATTTGCTTTCGATATTAAACGTAGATAATTTACTATATTTAAATTCTTCCACCATGAAATACAATCAAAGTAATTAAATTTAAATGTGAGAAGATTATTTTAAGACTCAGGAAAGAGAAAGAATTATGTTTTTCAATTTCACTAACATCCAAAATAAATATCATTCCTATTTCAAAATAAGAGTCAAGAAATAGTGAAAATGGCTGGAAAGAAAAATTGAATTCAGGTCCGATCAAAGATCACAGAAATTTTGTCAAAGACTTTACTTGAGAGACAAAGGAAGAAGGAGTTTGGCAAAGTAGGATAGTCCAGACATGTATCCCAGCTTGTGATCTTACCCAAAGGAAGGCTATTTGGAATTTTGTCTATCATTACTGTCAAGTAATTGTGACATAGTAAAGTGCAGCTTTGAGTATAGTAAACCTATTTTACACATCAGTGCGTTAAAGAGCATACCTCTATAAAATATGATTGTCATGGTTGTCATCATATCAGTGAAAAAAAGTAGAGAAAGCCATAAAGGAAAGTTTACTGAGCATGTCATAAGGGGGAAGGGGAAAACCGTTCACACAACCGAAGGCATATCCTAGAGCAACAAATTCAAGCCCTACCTTGGGATCATTTCGTGAACTCACTTTACACAATTCTGCTTACACCAACCAGTCTGAAGGTAACAAATGAACCTCACGAGAAGTCCCTGCAATTTTGAGGCATATATACTAACATTCGTAACCCTAAGAGAGCTTTGTAGTCTGGGAGAATCCTGAGTGGCTGATAAAATAACGATTTGTCCATTTCTGCATTTACTCTTAAAAGCTAGAAACTGAATGTCACTACAGTATATACTCACTGAAGTTTGTACTTTTAGAATATTATTCCCTTTTCTTCTGAATCCTCTACTTGCAGCCTAACATTTCTCTGAAGGAATGAGAGGTGTATGGAACATTTGACATTAAGAAGGTTCTCTTGTAATTTTCAGGTCATGTGCATTGTCTTCGGGTGTATTATGAATTTATTTCAAATAGGTAAAGATACTTTGCATAATGAGGCAAAGCTTTTAAACCAGATGGCCTTGTGTATAAAGCATTGTTCTGTTTTTTGAAAGCTTAGCTCTGTCTTAGTTACACAAAATGCAAGATTTAGAAGCATGTAAACCAATAATAGTTATTCAATCTAAGCTGTAAGGGTAACTTACTATGGGCACTGGAGGTTGAGATGGGATATTGTATTTGCATATATACAGTATATGGAAAATTATTCTACCATTTTATGGAGACGCAATCATATTTAGTTTAATGTCTTTTAAGTCCCATAAAACGATATTAGGAAATTTTGCTATTTGGATGGTGAGCAATCAAAGCTGTGGTGTTAACTCATCATAACACTACTAGTTTGACTCTTCAGGCTTCATTAAATTGGGGATATAAATATGCCAGATCAACCCAATGAAATTAGAATACTCCTATACGGGGTTTAGAGTAGGCTGAATGAGCTTGGTATCTTTTTTATATTGTGGTTAGATACTGCACTTGCCTATCTAGGACCACTTCAACAAGAATCGAGATTAACATCTATCAGTAATCCTTAACTTTATACCATGATTTTTTTGAGGATATTGTAAAACAGGGATGCTCCAAATCATTTCCTTCATCAATCTCCTCATCCTTTTTCTCTTGTACACCTAACATGAGCCCAATATGTGTTTTGTAGTTACTCCAAGTAATAACATTTCAGAGCTGAACTATGGCAACACTGTGGGGAATTTTGAAACAGCATAGGAATAACAATATCATCTATATTTTGCCAACTGAATATTTGAAATTTGTCTCTGCCACTTGTATTGGAACTTGCTAATTAGTTTTCACAATGAGGAATCATGATCAACAATTAAATTTAAAATATTTAAATGATTTAGACCTAAAGAACAGAAACAAAGTAAATTGTATTTTATAATTTTTAATGGATTTAGAAAACATTCAGTCCTGGGGAAAGCAATGTTATCTAAATAGACTATATCTCTATTGTATTCTGGGATATCTGTATAATTTCTAATTTTCTATATCTACTTATGATAAGGAAAGCCAAAACTAACTTTGGAATCATAATTCTTCCTTTTTTTTTTAAATTCTCTCTATATATACTGAATTCAAACTACTGTCTTATCTTGTTCTGATAGAGAAGTCTCTCAGAGCCAACTATATGACTTACACATGGCCCTTGTGTATTTAAAACAAGGGGCATTAGGACTTCTTGCTTGTCATAGACATCTGTGGAAGGCATCTCCATCTTTGAAGGAGAGAGTTGAACATGAAAGACAAGTCCTTATTCATTGCTGAGGACAGGGAATGGAATACATATGATTCCTGCATCCAAAATTGGAATGTACCCATAAAAATAAAGCAAACATAAATGCAACTAAGTTTATATTGCAATACCATATATTGTCTCATAGTAACATTCATTGCTATAATTTTTATTGAGAAGATGTTCAGTTTTAAGTTAAAGTATTTTGGCAGCCTGACTAAAAACCTAACCAACATTTATAACATTATTCAATGAAAAAAATTGTATTCTGAATTCTACATAATAAATTTATAAATGTCCATTTAAAGATAATGCATTTATAAATTGGTGATATTCTAAAACTCATTCAATGAATGGGCATTGTAATCTTGAGTGAACTCAGTCAATTGTCTTTATACCCTTAAAATATTCCCAATTATCTATGAGTCCACAGCCAAGCTGTATATCAAGGATGTTGATCAATGTCATTGAATAATAGCTATTTAGTGGAATTTTTAAAATATATTTCTCGTTCCCTACAAATATTTTGAGTTTGTTTCAAAGTAGCTATAATTAAGAAAAATGGACACCAAATGAGAAAAACAACTATCAAATAATTTGTAGAAGACTAACAGTAATTAAAATTTATGAACAAAAATGCAGGTTAATTTAATTCACTGAAAAATTTTAATAACTTGTGAATTATTTTAAATTGTGATACAAATTTCAGCTTGCATGTTTCAGAGTAAGATTTGCTATCTAATTGCTGCTTCAGTATTTCAACTAAAACTTATTTCAGTATAAATGATTCAAAGTTGTATGCAATTACTGAGAACTGAAAATAGACAATTCTAATACTATAATTTAACATCAGCTTGGACTTTTTACCGGATTATTTCTTTTATAGGTAAGTACACCTAAAGCATATTGTCACCTCTTTCTTTAGTATATAGGGAGCTCAAAACCATATATTGATAGAAAATGTATCTCACCCTTATTTGCTTAGTAGGTAACATTGTTAGAAGACTCTTTTCACAGCTCAGATCCATTATGTCCTGGAATGTCAATTGAAAGTTGTTTGCTTGGTTTCCAGTAGAGAGTTAGTTATTGTGTATCTGTCTGCACTATTCTCATTGTGAGTGACAATCATAGACTATTCTGCTGAATACCAGCCCTGTCATTGTTGGCGTTTGCTACTTGATGATTTTGTCTTTTTTCACCTTACTCTTTACAAGTGGATAGAAAAATGGAGTAATTCACCAGAAGGAATAAAAAGTTAACTCAGCTTTCAAAACCCTGCCTGCTGTCATTTTCTATAGTTAAGATTTTTACCGGAAGCATTGAATGTCTCACCCTGACATGAGACTGCAGTAATTAATCATTAAATAGTGATTGAGGCAGTGGACCCCAGAAGATATCTCCATACACTACCATATGCTGGAGCCAGCTGCAAGCTAGTGCTTAGAGAGAAGCAGCACAGAGGAGAACAGCGCCTGACAGTTCCCTGCTGTGAAGTCCAAGAACAGCCTGCTTCTAACTAAGGGCCAAAAACAGAACGCTTGCTTGCGTTGACCTTCATTACCTGACACTGTTTAAAAGATAAAATGTCAGTGTTAATGTAGCGGAAGTTTAAACATTTAATCACATTTTAATGAGTATACCAGCATTTTTCAAACTTTAACATTTCTCATTTTCCTCAATAACAAGTCACTTTGGTAACGTATATCTATTCTCGAAAAAAGAAAATTTTAAATCAGCTACTCACTAGAAAACCACATACAACAAATCTAGTATATTTAATTTTCTTTTAAATTAAGGAATAACTAGAGGGCAACATGAATGTTGTCTTAAATATCTGAAGGACTACTATATGGAAATGGAAGTAAAACTCTTGTCTGTTTCTCCTCGAGCAATTAATCGAACTCATGAGTGAAAGGTATTCAAAGGTGTATTTGAACTCAGCTTAACGTAGAATTTACTAACAGAATTGTCTAAGAATGCCACAGCCTGTCATGCAGCAACTGCTTCTCATTAAGTATGGGACTCACATTTGATAGAAACATAGTTAGGAGGTAGTAGGGAATCCCTAGAATGAGTGGGATGGTAGATCACAGGATCCTGTCAAGAATTTTCAATTATAATTATAAGCATTATTAACCAATACTATACACTTAATATTCTTTTACTTTATTGATTTCTACAGTTTTAAGATATATCAAAAAAAATCAACCTTTCTTGCTTATTAAGTATCAAGGGTAACACTTGTTTGCAATATAGATTTATTGTTTGTTCTGAAATAAAGATAAAACTTCGCTCTGCTTGCATTAGATCAATTTTATAAATTTAAGAGATAAACTGTATTTATTCTTATAATACATGCATATAACCAACAGTCATAGTTTTTCCTTTGAACACCATCCCATTGGAGTTGATTACCAAATTTATACCTGGAGAAAACTTTCTTCTTTCTGTTCCTAGAGAAAACTTTCTAGTTAGGTTTTTCATTGTAACTTTGGATAACATTTTTTTTAAATGTGAATATAAATCTTAAGCTAGGAAAGCTTGCAAAAAAGTGTATGATTGAGAAATTTTGTCTTTAGGTATTATTATTTTAACCCGATTACATAAATGAAAAACCCACATATCAGAATGGTTAACTAACAATACCCAAGTAGTCGATAGAATGTCAGAATATAGAACTGAATTTGAACATAAGTTTTTCACAGATATCAGTTTTTCAGGTTCTCCTACCAAATATTTTAATGAGTGTCATATAGAGATCAGGCTTTGCTCTTTTAAGATAAGAGCACATAGGCAGATGAGCGATAAGTGTTTACTTTAATCTAGTAAAAAAGAAAAGAGAAAGAGAGAGGGTTTTTAATAAGTTAGATTAGAAAAAAATTCTTGGTTTACTCCTTTGTGTTTCATATAGAATTTTTTGTCGTTTCTTTCTTTGTCTACTCAATATTATACCAGAAATGTGAGTAGAATGAAAAAAGATAAATTACTGTATTTTATAACTCTGTGTACATGAGCAGCCGTGTTTCCTCCATGGATAACTTTGCTTGACATTTACTGGTATTCTTTTTTTTTTCTTTTAAGATTTATTTATTTTGGAGAGAGAGAATACACAAGCATGTTGCACATACATAAGCTGGGGGAGGGTAGGGGGAGAGAATCTCAAGCAGACTCCTGCTGAGCATGGAGCCCTACATGGGGCTTGCTCTCAGTACTCATGAGATCATCACCTGAGCGGAAACCCAGAATCAGCCCCAGTACTTTTTTCTAGTATGTGTATATGCATTTGGTACCTCACTCTTGCATGTGGGAACATAATTCTTTCAAGCAAGGAGTGAAGGATTAGGTGATGGGGATATTAGAGGTTCTTTGAGTTGCTGAAATTTACTAGTTTAACTTTTTGTTGCGTGAAATGAAAATTCAATTCAAGGATGGTTCACAAACAGAAATTATCTGATAAGATGTAAGCACAAGCTTCTCACCAATTAAAGGTTCTAGTCCTGATAACATTTATTAGGTTTTTTTTTCTTTTTATTAAGAATTCAAATAGGTTAATTCTCTGTGCACAATTTTAGGTCTCCTCTCTGTTTGAGATACTAGAGCTGGGTGTCTCCTACTTTTGCTTTTTAAAGTAACAGTTGCTTATTTGAGGACTATAGTTTAGTAGTTCCTGATGTCTGTCTTTATGTATAACTTCTGTCCCACTCTATGTGGGCAAGTATCTCCAGTTCCCTTGTGATTTTCCTCCAGAATTCTATATTAATCCCAACAACAAAGAACAACAACAAAAAAAGAATATTTCTAAAGACGGATTTCCTGGTGCACAATTGTCTTAAAATTGTTCTCAAATTGATCCAGATTTACATTTCATTTTTATGCATTTGATTTTAGATTATTTTTTTGGTCAGATAACCTTGAAATATGAATATTTTTAACAGCATATTGAAAAAAATTTCTCCTAAATTAGTACTAACTACTAATATATATTTTTCATGAGGAATTAATGCTTTGTCAAGATTAGGAGTGGTAAAATTACTTGATTTAGAACTAAAACTCTTACCATTCTAAACAAATTCTCCTTGAAGTTAGAGTTGTCAGCAGCAATGTTTATTTTCTTAAAATTGTTTTTGGTTTGTTTATTTATAACATAAGTTAAAAGTATAAGTGGATATATAGGTAAAAAACAAGAAAGCAAAAAATATAACTCTCAGAAGTTCTCTTCTTTTAGAAAATTCAGTTTGAGTGATATTGAGCTAATTTGAAGGATCATGTATTAATTGGTGTTATAAATGAGGCAATATATGAGGGAAAAACACAGTTGGCATCTTGCTCTTGTACTAATTCATTTGGCAAACTCTTGAAACAGTTATAGAAAATGTACTTTTTACGAACATTGACTAATACATAGGGCCTAAAGAGGGCTTATGCCACTAGTAGACACACAAACACAAGCTCTTTTGAATGACATAAATTTGAGTAAATACCAATAATTTTTTTTAACCTCCAATGGAATGAAATAAACCTACTTGAGAGATACTGTACATCTATCTAACTTAATTTCATGTGAAGAACAGCTTTATAGAAAACACTGTATGTCTTTTGGAGTATAAATGTGAAGCAATCAAAATCACTTTTAATTAAAGCTCTTTTTTCAGTTCACTAAGGAATACTGAGAGAATGCCAAACTATATTAATGTACTCCATTATGAATTTGACTATATTTTACAACCTAAAAAATTTTCATTTTTATGGTACCATCAGCTTGCTACTTTATTAAGTAGCAAGTTTTATTGACATTTATGTTCTTTACCTAATGATGTGTATTTAAATGATGGCTGCCATCTTCATTAGAAGTGACTGTTGAAAAAGTAATAAGAGAATAGGGAGACCTGTCTCATTTTAATTGTACAAACTGAGAATATAACCTTGGGCTAAATATTTTAGCAATTTAGCTACAGGGTTTAATTAGAAATAACACGGAGCTCCAACATTATATGATTTTTATTATGATTTATTATTTTATTACCATATATATACATATTCTATTTCCTATTCTTTAAAATAAATGTACTAATTAATTATTTTATGTGTTATTTTTTATACAAATTCCTTAATGCTGTCATTGATCATTAGAAAAATATCAGACTGGAGATAATAGAATCCATATCAAAGATACAATACACAAATATGTCCAGTGTTGATGAGTTCATACAAGTGTAAATCATTTAGATTTGACCATTATACTCACAAAAATCATGATCCTCCAAACAATTGGTTAATTGGAATTTTTATTTGCACCAATCAGACTAATAAGAAAATATTTTATTCCAATCATCATTTTGTTCCATGTCAATTTACAATTTGTGATTTTTTTGTTCTTAGATATTATTAAGCACTATGTTGTTACATAAAAATTTGTCAGAGAAGTTTCTATTATCTAGAATAAAGAATCTGATGAACAAACATATTAAATAAATGAAAGATAATATATTATCCAAGTTTTACGTCTAAGTCTAGCAATATCACATAGGTTAAGTTACTTTTCAGGTGAAGAATAATCTACCCTTTTACTGAAAATATTGACTTAGATATTATAATATACTGACAAGGAAACAAATAATATTTACTTCTAAAAACTTACTACTTAAACTCATTTCATCTTATTGAAGAAATTTATTAGTTTTCCCTGCATAATTCCAAATTGGAATCCATATTATTTCTTCCAATATAATTATGAGTTTATTATTCTCTTCTGGACTACTATAATATATATATAATATATATTATATATAATATATATATAATATATATTATATATATTATATATAATATATATACATTATATTGTATATAATGCCATTGTTGCATTAATATATTGCCTTGTACTTGTTTTTTTTTTTAAATTTTTGTGAAGCCTACTTCAAGATGGCCTCATTGGTCCTCACTTCCTGTGTAACCCAATCCCCTATCAAATCATGGTAATTCTTGTGTGAAAAAATGAATATAAAGTAAATGATGGCATTTGATATCCTAGGCTGGTTCATAAATACCAAGCAGCTTCTGCACTGTTTTCTTGAATTACTTGCTTTGGAAGAAACCAACTATCATGCCATGAGGAAACACAAACAGCCTAATAGAGAAGTCTAGGAGGAGAGAAACTAAAGGAGAGAAACTAAAGCTTCCAGACAATAGCTATCACCAACTCTTCAAGCCTTGGGAATGGGCCCTGTTAGTCACCTTAGCCAACATCTGACTGATCTCATGAGACACCCCATGTCAAAATCACCTAGCCACTCCTGATTTACTGAAGCACAGAAACTTTAATATATAGTACATGAGAATTGCTATTTTAAATCATCATATTTTTGGAGCTAAGTGTTAAACAGTTACATATAACTAATGCAGTATTTTACTCTCTATAGTAAGTTTCTTAGATATATAATTATTTCTTGGATATGTGATTATTTTTCCTCCATCTATATAGCAATACCTAGCACAGAGCTTGTCACAAAGGGGAAGCTCAATTAATGTTGGTTGAATTCAAATGAACAAATTTAAATGTGATCCTTCTGCGGATGTCATTGTCTGAAAGGAGCTTAAAAAGCATGAACATCTATTATTCAAATATTGGAAGAATGAAATGCTCAACTGGGCCAAAAAACACAATATATTATTTTAGTCAAATATAATATTAAATAACTTGATGCAGCAGGGCAAGTCATCTAGTCACTCTGAATAAACTTGGCTAACATCCCAGCAATCTGAGATAGAAATGTTCACTCAAAATTAGATATTTCCTAAGAACCATCTCAAATCTTTAAATGGTCAAGGAATTTAACTTGTAATACCAATGCTTTAACTTCTTCAGTTTCATGTGTTTTTCCTATGTTTCTATAACACAGTTGTGGATGGATCTCAACTTTACAGGTGCAATAACAGAAACAGAACTACCCCCACTCAGTCCAAGAAAGAAAACAAAACAAAAGACAGTTTGCTAAGATCACTTTAGTTCTCTCTAATGTGGTGCTTGAATATACAAGATCAAATCCTAGGCTTTTGCCTCAGAGCTAAGGCTTGAATTAATTCTGCTCAGCTGTCAACTATTTTTATGCATCATTAGATCCTCAGAAAACTGGATTGATTGAATTTCACTGGCCAATAACACCTCTCCATTAATTGTAGTTTTAGAATACTTTCTTGTCTTTTATTGAGAAATATTATAAGAATTAGTGATATGTAGTATATTTCTGATTTAAATATATTTTTGGATAGAGAACTTTATGAAAGTATCTCAATTTATCAGAAATGATTATAGATACAAACAATTCACTATGGATCAAAAGAAAAAGAAACAAAAGAATTTTGCTAGGTGTAGGTAGAAACAGTTTGAAAAAAAACAAATCAAAAACAAAAAAAAAAAAAATAAAAAAAAGAAGAAGAAGAAAAAGATAAAGAAAAGTGAACCAGGACCAGGATTAAACTTAGCATCTGAACATTATTATAGAAAATTTTTGAAAAGGCTTTATTAATAAACTAACAAAAATATATGGGATTTAATACACAAATACCTAACATATCACCTATATTTTTATCAATTTTGGAAATCACACAAACATTTCATCTCTAATGTTGTTTGGCTCTCAACAGATCATTTTGTTGTCTTTCTAAATGCTCGTGTTATAAAATGATTCTGAGTATCTTTACAAAGAGATCCTTACACTTCAGTGAACTCTACTAAGACATGTCGGTGTCCTGATGCTCTGGTAAAAACAAGCCCAGATTAGGTACAAATATAATCAATGGTGTAACATGGAACAACCTACCTGAGTCAACTTTACATAAATTTGCCATTGATTTGCGGATTTACTAATTAAAGTTTTTCATTTTGAGCATGTCTGAAGCCTTTTTTACAAATTAAATTTGGACCATTTGATAGTATAATTTGATTATTTCAAGATCAATATAAATAGGAATAAAGTAATAAAGTAATGGTTTCTGTGAAGGAGCAATTTGCTTAATGTCTGTACAGTAAGAAAGACCACAGGGGCAATGCTATAAAAGCAAAACAACTCACCAATTTGCTTTATTGACTATAAGTAGATGTGATCATGGTAAGACAAGAATAAAAATAAAAATAAAGAGAATATTATACTGAGAAATTAATTAAATTTGAAAAAAGGAAAAGCTGACTCAGTACATAATCCATATTAGGAAAAGTACCTAACACTCTAAAAACAGCTTTTTTATCTTTGCTATTTTCAAAGATGCCATCATCTTTCTTGCCTTTTCTCAGCCATCATAAAGAATGATAAATTGTCTGAAAGATGTTCTTTGAAATTGAATATACAAGCAATCTTTTCTTTTGGTCTTTTTATTGTTCAGGTGACAATATATAAACTCACTTGTGAACAACTCGGCCAATTAAGGAATTAACTCCTATCTCTGAGACATTTTCCCCATCAAGTATATTTTGATTTAAAAAAGAATAATCTTTGTGCTTTGTACTGTCTTATTCTTTGGAATAGATAAATATAGGCCTAAAGTCATGTTGTTTTTTTCCTTTCTCACTCATATTTTTATTTTTAGGACATTTTCTGTTCCTTATTTTCTTGGTCGGGGATATAGCTGAACCCATTATTCGATATCTTTGATGATTTCTTTGTGAAAGCCGCTAGTTGTCTGCTCTAATTAGCTTTGTCAGCTACCTTCAACTTCAATGCTATGTTTATTTATTTTATAATTATTGTGTTTATTTTTTTTTATTTAGTATCTGTCATTTTCCCATTATAATGTCAAATACATGAGACAAGAAGTCTTGTCCCAAAGCTTACCAGTGTCAACCTCACAGTAGGAGCTTGAGAAATATTTCTGGAGTAAATGAATTCATTAATAGACAGAGAGGTTGACAAAAATCAATTTAAAATATATAGTAGTACAATGATTAATGTTAGAGTATTGGCAATACTAACAATCTCCAGAATGGCTGACAGTGGTACAAGCCATCATGTATAATGTTTGATATTTACATCCTTGCCAAACTGTTCATCAGAAACTCAACTCATATCAAGAACACAAAAGTGACTTTCAGGAGCTAGTATAATTTTGGGTAGTCTCAGCCCAGAGGTGTTTCCTGTTCCAAGTTAACCCCTTGGAAAAGGGAGAAATAACGCATTGACAGTAAATATAACAGATTGGACTGCCCTTGTTTTATTTATTTTCCAAGTATATAGTTGAAATTTATCTATCAGATGAGAATTATCATCTGATCTCATTTTTTAAAATGGAGAAGTGAGGTCTCCAGGGTCCATAAGAAAGCAAGTGGTCATCCAGGAGCTTGAATGTGCTCTTGTTGAATCCCAGTGCTGCATACGGTATTGAGCAGTGTTTTTTACTTGAACATAAGAGATATGAAAGATGTCTGAGAACAATGGAAACTGAACAGTATACATATTTGTTTTCATACAAACCATGTAGCTTTGAAAAAAAAAGTATCAAATGGGGCACCTGGATGGCTCAGTGGGTTAAGCTGCTGCCTTCGGCTCAGGCCATGATCTCAGGGTCCTGGGATCGTGTGGAGAGCCATGAAATAGATGCAAGGAGTCACGTATGCGGAGGTGCCCGGGGATTGAGGAAGCGAGACTGATTGGCTGGCTGCAAGCATGGGTGAGCCCGTGCTCGCAGCGTGATCAGGGAGAGGGGCGTGGACTAGATCGGTGATTGGCCGAGGTAAAGGATATAAAGCGGAGAGACTGTCGGGACGGGAGAGAACTAATAAAGAAGCTTGCCACCCATCACGTTTGCGGGTCGTTCTTGCCGGCGAGAGCGACAGGATCGAGTCCCGCATCGGGCTCTCTGCTCAGCGGGGAGCCTGCTTCCCTCTCTCTATCTCTCTGCCTGCCTCTCCGTCTACTTGTGATCTCTCTCTGTCAAATAAATAAATAAAATATTTTTTAAAAATAAAAAATTAAAAATTAAAAAATTTTCAAAAAGAAAAAAGTATCAAAGATTTATAGGATAAAGTGATTTGTTTAGAGATATAAAGTATTTTTATACATTTGAGAGAGGATAGAAGGAAGCAGAAGACATTAATCACAAAACAAAATGTAGTAAATTATTTTAATATAATGAAAATAATTACTGTATTTTAAAATAAAATGAAATAAATAAAAATTCAGATATTTGAACTTATTAATTTATTAAGGAATTATAAACCTATTTCTAAGATATATGTTTAATATATCCTCATATTGCCCTTTTAATATGGCAAATTAAGATATGGATTTGTTTACAAATATGAAACATATTTTGTTTTTAATATGGAGTAACATTAGGATAAATGAAAAATACACTTTTTCCTGTCTTTTACTTTTTCTCAGTCCTGATCCTAAATTCTTGCTTTCTGGTATTTTGAAAATAAGAATAACATAATTAATAATATAATACATAAAATATTAGAAACCTACTCTGCAAATCCATATATAACACATTTGTGTAGATAGGATTAAACATGTATAGGTTTAGTCAAGAATGTAAGCTAAGAGTAGTACTTAATGGTTAAAATATCTCTACTCAATATCTTTTATGAGTGATTCAAGAACAGAAACTTAATCTTATTTTGGAATTTAAAAAGTAAAATATAATACTTTTAAGTATTTAAGATTTTTTAAAGATTATTTATTTATTCGAGTGAGAGAGAGAAAGAGAGGATGGGAGTGGGGTAGGGGTGCAGAGGGAGAAGCAGACTCACTGTTGAGCAGGGAGCCCAATGCAGGGCTCAATCCTAGGACCCCAAGATCATGAACTGAGCAGAAGGCAGCCACTTAATCAACTGAGCTACCAAGGCACCCCAAGTATTTAAGTTTTTATTTACATATAATTTATACTTATATAGTCTCAAAATAACCTAAAATCTCTAAAACTCTTAAGAATTCATAAAAGAGCCTCTCAGCTTTTTGAGAAACTGGCAAGTATTGGGGAAGTTATATTCAGGCAGGAAGTTGCTTTCCAGTATTTTCAAATCAAAACACACAAAACATCATTTTTTTCCCCATTGAGACAAAAGTCAAATAAAGCAATCCTCTCAGTCTCAAAAATACATAATGGGGCTACAAACTAACAGTCACAGCAAATAAACAGTGGGAGGTACCTACTAACAAGAATTTAATAAACATGTGTTAGTTCATTTAGCAAATTTTTCAATCACTGAGGTTTTAGAGTCACAGACCGTGAATACAATGAGAGAAACCTGCAGGCATAGAATGGGGCAAACGATTATCATGTGGGGGTCCACATGAATTCTCACAATGTATGCTTAATATTATCAACATCTTTTCCCTTTTATCCACCCTCTACCCATTTCACACACCCTCTAAGATAGGAAAGACAAAGTTGCCGAGGTTTGGGATTGTAATAAAATGACTGACAGTGGATATTAGAAGAGGCACAATACTCCCTAATTGAGCTAACTAAGACAGTGTTGAATATGTTACTACTTGGAGGTCTCCTGTCAGATTAGGAATGTAGGACAGGGAAGAGATGAGATAAAAGGGTAAAGTAATAGAATAAGAATAGGGCATCTGGATTGAAGGAAAATTGATTTGTAGCAGAAACAAGAACCTTCCGGGGAATTTCTAAAGTCAAGAGGCTCAGTGATAATAGGTGGTTACAAATCTGTTCTAGTGAACAGTTAACAAGAGCACCTAAAATATCTGAATGAGATTTAAAATGAAAATATTAGAATTTTTATTGCTTTGGGGCTCCTTCCAATATAACTTTGTTCCTAGGCATGACTAAGTGAATCACTGCTTTGTCAAGCAATAGACAAATAGCAAAACTATCACAATTACTCAGGAAATACTGAAAGAGGTCCTGTTTTGGAAAGAGAGATGATGAATTTAGTCTTGATATTTGAATTTGGGAACCCTTTCAAATATCAAAGAGGAGATTTCATGTATGCTAAATATACCAGCCTGGAGCTCAGAAGAGGTGTCTGGAGGGAAAAACAACAAACAGATCTATCAATAAGACTTTGGACCAAGAGAAAATTTTTCCCAAACCCACCTCATGGTAGCAATGCACAATCTTTACAAAACTGATATGTAACAAGAAATACTTCATTGTTTCCTGAATTATGCTTGTGCTATGGTTATCCTTAATCATTATATACAAACCTCAATTAAAGCCTGTGATATGAAACAACCTTTAGAAAATGAAGAAGTAATACATTTCATAAGCAAAGTTAAAAAAAAAAAAAAGAAAGGAGGACAGAGCTGTGGAATTTGATACAAAAAATATACACTGAGAATTGAAGAAAAATAAATTTAAGACAAAAAGTAATCATGGCAATCTAAGGTTCTAATTATCCTCAAAAATCTTTAAGATAAAGCTACACCCTGGGCTTTACACAATGTACAGGACTAAATACAGAAATTGTTTCATATTTTTAAAAGGATTAATAGAAAATTCACAAATACATGGAAATTATACAGCATACTCCTGAACAACCAATGGGTCAAGGAAGAAATTAAAAGGGAAATCAAAAAAATATGTTGAAATAAATGAAAATAAAAACACAACATGCCCAACTTTATAAAATGCAGCAAAAAGGGGAAAAAAAGAAGTTTAAAGCAATGAACATCTACATTAAAAACTAAGCACAGGGGTGCTTGGGTGGCTCAGTGGGTTAAAGCCTCTGCCTTCAGCTCAGGTCATGATCCCAGGGTCCTGGGATCGAGTCCCCTGCATTGGGCTCTCTGCTTAACAGGGAGCCTGCTTCCTCCTCTCTCTTTCCCTCTGCCTGCCTCTCTGCCTACTTGTGATCTCTGTCTGTCAAATAAATAAATTTTAAAAAAATCTTAAAAACAAAAAGCACAATCTCGAATAAATGACATAGATTTACACCTTAAGGAACAAGAAGAACAAAATAAGGCTCAAGTTAGCAAAGCAAGGAAATAAAAAACATTAGATCAGAAAAAATTAAATGGAATATAGAAAAACAAAAGAAACAATCAATGAAACTAAAATTTGGGAAGTTTTTTGAAAAGATAAGCAAAAGATAAACAAGCCCTTAGCTAGAGTAAGAAAAGTAGAAGATTCAGATAAAAGCAGAAGTAAAAGAGGAAGCATTATAATGAGTATCTCAGAAAAAAAGACTAATTGTAAATAAGTACATGGTAATAAATTGTGATAACCTAGAAGAAATGGATAAATTCTGAGAAAAATACAACCTACCAAGCGTGAGTTATGAAGAAATAGAGCACTTGAACAGAACGTAATGAATCAAAATTTTGAATCAGTAGATCAAACACCTTCTAACAACAAAAGCCCAGGACCAGATGGCTTCACTGGTGAAATCTCTTAGGCGTCTAAAGAAATATTAACTACAATCCTTATTAAACTGTTCCAAAAAATAAAATAGAGAACACTTCCACATCATACACTATACACAACAATCAACTTAAAGTGAATTAAATATTTAAAAGTAAGAGTTTAAACTGTAAAACTCCTAGAAGAAAATAGGGGGAATAACTTCATGACATTGAGCTTAGCCATGATTTCTTGGATATGACACCAAAAGCCCAAGCAACAAAAGCAAAATTTTATAGATGAGACTATTTCAAATTTAAAAGTCTTCTGCACAACAAAGGGAACCATCAAAAGATGATAAAGCCACCTGCAGAGGGAGAAAATGTTTTCCAAACATGTATCTAATAAAGCATTAATATCCAAATTATATTAGGAGTATATAAACAAAAAACACAATAATTTAAAAATGGGCAAAAAGCTTGAATAGACATTTATCCAAAAAAATACAAATGGCCAACATGTATATGCAAAGATGCTTTACATCACTAATCATCAGGGAAATGCAAATCAAAACGATGATGAGAGATCATATTATACCTGTTAGGATGGCTATTATTAAAAAAGCAAAAGACAGAAAGTGTCAGTGACGATGTGGAGAAATTAGAACCCTTGTACACTATTGGTGAGAATGCATAACAGTAGAGTTGCTATGGAAAACAGCATGGTGGTTTATTAAAAAATTAAAAATAAAGTTTACCATATGATCCAACAATCTCGCTTCTTGTTCTATATCCAAAAGAACTGAAATCAGGATCTCAAAGAGATACGTGAACTACCGTGTTCATTGTAGCATTATTCACAATAGACAAGATATGGAAAAAACCCAAATGTCTATTGACAGATAAAAGAATAAAGAAAATGTGATGTTTACATAGATGATAGGTTTTGATAAGTATCTGTGTCTATATATAATGGAAGATAGTAGGGCCTGTCTCATGTATATAATGGAAGACATTATGCTAAGGGAAATAAGCCAGCCATAGAAGGACTGATAATGCATGATCCTCCTTATATGAAGTGCCTAGTATAGTCAAACTTATAGAAAAAGACAGGTGTTTACCAGGGCCTGGGTGGGAGTTGGGGAGAATGGAGAGTTGCAGTTCAAAGGATATTAAAATTTCACTTATACCAGATGAGTAATTCTAGAAATCTTCCGTACAGCATTGCGCCTATAATAGTAGTGTATCTTTAAGAGAGTAGATCTCATGCCATGTGTTATCACACTAAAAATATAAAAATAAATTTGTGAAAAGGAGGGAAACACAACCTAGATACAAGGGAAAGACTTAGAAGGGCATGGAGAAGTCAAAGTGTGAACCCAGTGAAAGTGTGTGACCTGTAAAGAAACAGCTGCTCCTGGTGGAAGCCGGGATTGTAGAGCAAGAACAGCCAAGAAAGGCAACAGAAGTTGCCAATCAATTAGTTAAAATATTATTTCATTAACATCAACTGTCACTTTCTAAGTCTTCCAGCTCTGGAAGGGAGTTCTTGCTTCCAAGAATCTCGAGGGCTAGAATACTGACTGGTAGGTAATTCTTGGATGCAAGGATTAATGCATGAACACACACACAGATAGAAAGAGAGATAGAAATTACATTCCTCACTCCTGCTGTAGATCACTGTGAAATGTGTTCACGTAGTGGAAGGGTCCATGTTCGAAAGAGACCAGCAGAAAGAAGACATCCTATGAGGAAGAGCATACGAAAACCACATTAGTATATTGTCTTAAATAGGACATATATTGCTGGTGGCTCATAATTCACTATTGATTTTAAGAGACTGGCGTACCGAAAGCTACAACTGAACTATAAACTCTGGCAATGGTGAGGGAGCCATTGACTAAACCCTTCCTCTCAAATGGCTGTTGCTGATTTGTGAATTGAGCTGCTGTCTATGTTCAAGCCGCATTTGATTTCTTTTCTTATTGTGTCTGCATTCTGCTGAAGACATAGGGTGCCAGTGGAGAATTAATCATATATTCTGATACATAACATTGAAACTTTTATTTTTTAATTAAAATTCAAGTAGCTAAAAGTGGATACAGTAGACAGTTGGAGAGCCTATTTGGCAGGAGCTATGTTGGAAGAAAAAAAAGAGAGAAACAATTTCTTTACATGACTGCTTTGGATCTCTCTTCTCTCAGCCCTTCCTGGTGCATAAAGTGAAACTTTACCCCAAATGCATACTATTTGGAAACAGAATAAGCTTTTTTTGTTGATGGGTACAATGGAAAATGCATAATTCAACCTTCTCAATTTGGATGACTTTGGTAATTTGCATTCATCTGTTTAAAGAGAGATGTCTTTGGAGACTTCCTATTTTTACATAAAAATTACACTCAGCATCTCCCAGCCTCTTTTGTTCACTAAAATTAGATTTGCTCACTTATACAATTCAGAGGGCCTAATTTGTTCAGAGGGAAGTTACATGCTATTTACAGCATGCCCTCTTCTCACCTACCTCCTTCAAAAATTACATATATATGTATGAATTGCGGGCCCCCTCCCCCATCAGTGCACATGCTCTCGTGATTCATGGAGTGCACTCCTGTGGGTGAAAGGCCACCTCTCTATTACAAACCAGAAAAGAAAAATTGGCAAAAAAAGGTAAGGTTTGCAAGTGCCAAGGGATTTGTGAGAGTAATTACCCTGGCCTTCAATATTAATGAGCAGTTAGAGAACCATCCATGAAGCAGATCACTGAACCTCCAGCTTCAACAGTTCTAGTCCTGTGGCTTTGCCAGTCCTGGAGTTCTAGCCCTACACACATGCTGAAAAGCTCAGAGGTTGCTGTGGTTATTATGGCTATAATTCAATCTCCTTTCCATTGGGTGTGCAACCCCACACTAATTTGGAAAAGTATCAGCAGAGTAGTCCCAGAGAAAAGAGTACCCTGGTGTGATGGCAAAGGGTCCTATCATGAGACAATGAAAAGTCAAGAGCACATAAACATTTAAGTATATTTTTTTCAAAGGATGAGTATAAAACTGCTGTGATCTCTAGCCTTTAAACAAATGCATCGTATGGTAAAATGAAAAGAGCGAGAGATTTAAAGTTATACATATATCCATCTTTGTCCGTTCACAAGGTGAGTGCCCATGCAATCTAGTTAAACCCTTCTGAGCCTCAGTTGTCTAATTATGGAATAGGATGACAGTATGGACCCCATAGCATTTCTGAAAGTCCCGTTGTCAAACTGGCAAGGCTACCTTCATGGATATGATCTCTGCAAGAACAGAGGACCCTGCGCTCAGAAAGGCCCACTTTAAATTTTTTAATGAAGCCCCTTATTTTCATTTTGTACTGGGTCCCACAAGCTCTATAGCTTGTCCTGCAAATTAAGAAATCATCTGGCCCAGTGATTGCCATATGTTACATACTCAGTATATGTTAGTCGTCTCTTCCTCCTCCTTCACTTAAACATGCAGAGTCAAGGGCAGTCAGTATCTCGTACTTCATACTGCTTCCCACACACCCTTAGGCTCTAGAGAGAAGCTCATTTAATTTCAGTGGCTGCCTTTTTCCACTATATCTTTGGGGTCATATTCCAGGATACATTACCACGGTTTCCTAGTTCCACGCACCCCCTCTCACTTGCCTATAAAGCACCTCTCATAAAGCCTTACAGAATCATCACTTGATCCTTTTTCATGGTAGGGGACTTCCTCTAATTACTGAATTGAAACAGAAAGTTGAGGAAATGGTCATGGCGCATTCAAATGTAGTTTGGTTTCAGTGTTCAGCTAAAATCTGGCTCTGGCTTAGGTGTCCGGTCTAGGCTTCAGAAGTCTGAATCACAGAATGTCTGCTTAATGTCAGTTCTAGCCCCTATGAACTGTGTGATGAGCGATATAGTTGGATTAATATTTACCAAAGTCTTCACTGGTTTTTAATGGATATCCTTGTTCTTTTTCCCTAGTTTCGTGTACTGCTATTTTTTCTGCCACTTGTTTTAATTGAGTACTTTTTTTGGATTCCATTTTCTACCTTTCTTAGCATATCAGTTATACTTTATTTATTTTACTGTTTTTAGTGGTGGTCCTAGAATTGCAATATATGTGTACAGCTAGTTAATCCAGGTTCACTTCCAACTAATGCTATACCACTTCACAGGTGGTATGAGTACATTATGATAACAAAATAATCCTAATTCCATTTTCCCATCCTTTGTATCATTGCTATCATTGATTTTACTCAGATATACATAAGCATAATAGATTTGTTTATTATATAAGTATATACATATTTGAATACATTGCTATTATTATTGTGAACAGACTTATGGTGGATTAATTAAGAATAAGAAATATAAGCTTTAATTTTACCTTCACTCATTCCTTCTTTGATGCTCTTGTGTTTTTTATGTAAATATGAGTTTCTGACCTATATTATTCTCCTTCTCTCTAAAGAACTTCTTTTAACATTTCTTTCAAGGCAGACCTACCAGAAACAAATTTCCTCAATTTTTGTTTGAAAAATTCTTGATTTGTTCCTCACTTTAAAAGGATAATTTCACAGGGTACAGAATTCTAGATTAGTGGATTTTCGTTCCTCAACATTTTTTTAAGGATTTTATTTATTTATTTGACAGATAGAGATCACAAGTAGGCAGAGAGGCAGGCAGAGAGAGAGAGAGGAGGAAACAGGGTTCCTGCTGAGCAGAGAGCCCGCCATGGGGCTCCATCCCAGGACCCTGGGATCATGACTTGAGCTGAAGGTAGAGGCTTTAACCCACTGAGCCACCCAGGTGTCCCTCTTCCTCAACATTTTAAATATTTCACTCTATATTTAAATATGTTTTTCTTGGTTGTATGGTCTCTGAGGGAATATCAGATATAATTTTAACCTTTGTTCCTCTATAAATTAGGTATTTTTATCCTCTGGCTTCTCTTAGGAGTTTTTCTTCACCTTTGATTTTCTGTCATTTGAAAATGATTTGCTTAGCTATAATGGGTTTGTTTGTTTGTTTGTTTGTTTGACATTTTTCACTGTTGGTGTTCTTTGAACTTCCAAATCTGTGATGTGGTGTCTGACATTAATTTGCTGAAATTCTCAATCATTATTGTTCAAATATTTTTTCTGTTCTTTTCTTTCTAGTACTCCCATTATATGAATGTTATATCATTTGTAGTCTTCCCACATTTCTTCGACATTCCATTCTGTTTTTATGATTCTTTGTTCTCTTTCCTCTCTGGTTTTTGAGGATTCTACTGATATATTCTCTAACTCAGAGATTCTTACCTAAGATGTACCTAAAGTCCAGTACTAATAATTCTATTAAAGGCATTCTTTATTTCTGTTACAGTGTGTGTATGTGTGTTTTAAAGATTTATTTATTTACTTGGGAGAGAAAAAGAGGAGCAGGGGGCAGAAGTAGAGAGAGAGCATGACCTGGGGCTTGATCCCAGGACGTTGAGATCATGACCTGAGCTGAAATCAAAAGTCAGACCCTTAAACAACTGTGCCACTCAGGATCCTCTCTATTGCAATGCTTTTTATCTCTAGCGTGTCCTTTTGGTTCTTTCTTAGGATTTCCATGTCTCCGTTTACATTGTCCATCTGTTCTTGTATACCATCTACCTTATCCACAGAGATCTTTAATGTATTAATCACAGTTGTTCTTAAATTCCTGGCCTGATAATTTCAACATCCCTGCTAGATGTGGTTCTGGTGCTCTCTCTGTCTCTTAAAACTGTGTTTTTTTGCCTTTTGGTATGTCTTAATTTTTTTTTTTTTTTAAGAGACTAAACATGATGTACTGGATTCAAGGAACTGCTGTAGATAAGCTTTTAGTGATGTGATGGTGAGGTGTGGGGAAGGGGAGACGTTCTATAGGCCACTAGGTCTCGGTCTTTTAGTGAGCTTATGCCACAGGACTGTGAAACTTAGAAATGGTTTTGTTTTGTTTTGTTTCCCACTACTTCTCCTCCATTAGGTGAGACAATATGGCTAGAGGGGGCTAGAGTTGGGTATTTACCTTCCTCCAAGTCAGTTGTGTTTTGAAATATCCCAGCAGGTTAGACTCTGGTTATGGTTATAACTAGTTTCCCCTGAGGACAGGCCTTAGTAAGAACACCGTGCTCTAGTATGTATCAAGATGGGTCTTTTCCTCTCCCCTTGTAATGGAGCCCAAGGAAATTCTTTACTGACATTTACTATGGGAATCTGGAAAGACTCCTGGAAGTACATATCACAATATTGTGGGGATCCCGTTAGGACTGGGTTTCCTAGTACTTTAACTCTCAGAGTTGTCTACTCAAGCATTTTATTGATTACTATTCAGATTCCCAGGCCCCACATTGGCTCACTCAGCAGGACTTGTGGTTTCTTTTTTTTTTTTTTTTTTTTTTTTTTTGTGGTTTCTACTACCATTAGAATCTCTGCTTATGTAGCCACTATTCTCTTTATTCATGTATCTATTTCTGCAATCTTTGGGGCAGAGGTTTGCCCCATATATCCTACTCTCTCATATGGCTCTAAGAGGATTTGTCAATTTTTCAGTCTGTTTGACTTGTTGTTACTTGTTTGGATAGAGTGGTGCCTCAAAACTCATTATATACAGGATCAGAATTGTGAATTTGCTTCATTTCTTTTTATTGAAGAATTATATTCCATTGTATGAAAATACCATTATGTTTATCCTATCATTGGTTGGTGAATCTTAAATAAGATTGTTTCCACCTTGGGTTATTATTAATAATGCTTTATGAGCATACCTATACAACTTCTTGTGTAGACATATATTTTCATTTCTTGAGAATATACCTAGGAGTAGAATTGTTGGGTGAGAGGGACTATTTTCCAAGTGTAATGCATAATTTTATAGTATCATCAGCACTATATGAGGGTTCCAGTTTCCACATATAAGTGCCAACACTTATTACTATCTGTCTTCATTTATAGCCATTCTGGTGCACATGAAATATATATGTTTAATTTCTCTCATAGCTAATGATGTTCAGCAGCATACCATGTGCTTATTATATATTTGTATATTTTCTTTGGATAAAATTATATTCAGTCCTTTGCCCATTTTTTAATAAGGTGGTTTGTATTTTTGTTATTGAATTATAAGTAGTCTTTTTAAATTCTGGATGCAGTGTCTTATCAAACATAGAATATACAAATATGTTTTCCTATTCTATAGATTGTATTTTTACTTTCTTGATGGTGTCTTCTGCAACACAAATATTCTTGATTTTGATGAAGTTCAATTTATTTATTTTTCTTTGGTTGCTTTGCCTTGAATGCCATATCTAAGAAACGGCTGCCTAATTAAAGGGTACTAAAATTTACACCTATGTTTTCTTCTGAAAGTTTTATAGTTAGCTCTTGCATTTTGGTTTTTTACCTACTTTAGTTAATTTTTGTTGATATTTAGAGGAATATTCAACTTCAGTCTTTTGTATGTGGGGATATACCGTTGACTCAGAACCATTTCTAGAAAAGACGATTGTTTCCCCCATTGAATCATGGCACCTTTGTAGAAAATCAATTAACTATTAATTAAATAACTGTGAAAGCTTCTATCTGGCCTCTCAATTGTATGATCATTAATGTATATGTCAGTAAATATGGCAGTATCACACTGTCTTCATTATTGTAGTTTGTGGTATGTTTGGAAATCAGGAAATGTGAGTCCTCATATTCTGTTTTTCTTTTAACATCAATTTAGTTATTATGATAACCCTTGCATTCCCTTACAAATTTCAGGATAATCTTCTCAGTTTGGGCCAAACAAAAAAAAAAAAAAAAAAAAAAAACAAGAACAACAATTTGATGAGAATTGTTTTGAATTTGTTCAAAATTTTGAAAGTATTGTCATAATAACAAGTCTTCTAAGCAATGAATAAAACGCGTCTTTGCCTTTATTTGAGTATTCTTTAAATACTTTCAACAATGTTTTAGTTTTCTGAGTATAAGTTTTGCCTTTCCTTTGTAAATATACTCCTAAGTATTTGTTCCTAAGTATTTGTTCTTTGGAATCTACTGTATACAGTATTATTATCTTGGTTTTATTTTCAGATTGTTCATTGAAAATGTACAGAATTACAATTGATTTTTCTGTATCAATTTTTTACTCTGTAATGGTGTTGAACTTGTTCTTTAATTCTAAAAGATTTTAGTAGACTCCTTAGGATTTTCCATATCTATTTCTTGTCATATACAAATAGAAGGAGACTTACTTCTTCCTTTCCAATCTGAATGTCTTTATTTGTTTTTTTACTCCAGTGAAGTGGTTCAATGCATGAAGTAGCAAAAGTGGGCATCAATATCTTGTTCCTAATCACTACTTAGTATGATTTTAACTGTGAGTTTTTCATTGATATTCTTTATGATGTTGAAGGAATTTGTTGAGTGTTTTATCATTAAGGGAGGTCAAATTTTGTTAAGTTCTTGTTCCGATTCTTTTGAGATAGTTGTGGATTTTGTCCTTTAGTCTTTTGTTATAGTATATTATATTAACTGATCTTGGGAAATTAAATAAACCTTTAATTTCTGTCAATCCCATAAGGTCATGATATACATAATCCTCTTTATAACGTGAAGGGATTCAGTTTGGTAATACTTTGTTGAGATTTTTATGTTATGATTTATAAGAGATTTTGCTTAGTCTCTCTCTTTCTCTTTTTGTTTTTGCTATCAGGGTAATATGGATTGAGACTGAGTTCAAAAGTAAGTGTTCCTCCCATACTGATTTCTTGGAAAAATTTGTAAAGAATTACTATTAGTTCTTTAAATACTTTATAGAATTCACCAATGAAGCCATCTGGGCCTGGGATTCTCTTTGTGTGTTTTTTTAAATTACTTATTTAATCTTTTTAATTGTTATGAATTTGTTTAATATTCTATTTCCTCTTGAGCCAGTTTAGGTTATTTACGTTTTTCTAAGAACTTGTCTTAGTCATCTAAATTATTTGATTTGTCAAGTGTTCATGGTACTCTCTTATAACTCAATGTATTTCTGTAAGGTTGTTATCAATATCTCCTTTTTTGTTCTTGTTTTTATAAATTTGAGGCTTCTTCCTTCTTTTTTTAATTCTTACTCAATCTAAAGTTTTGTCAAATTAATTGATCTTTCAAAAGAACTCATTTTTAACTAATTTTCGACAAAGCAGGAAAGAATGTCCAGTGGAAAAAAGACAGCCTCTTCAATAAATGGTGTTGGGAAAATTGGACAGTCACATGCAGAAAAATAAAATTGGACCATTTCCTTATACCACACACAAAAATAGACCCAAAATGGATGAAGGACCTCAATGTAAGAAAAAAAAATCCATCAAAATCCTTGAGGAGAACACAGGCAGCAACCTCTTCAACCTCAGCCACAGCAACGTCTTCCTAGGAACATCGCCAAAGGCAAGGGAAGCAAGGGCAAAAATGAACTATTGGGATTTATCAAGATCAAAAGCTTTTGCACAGCAAAGGAAACAGTGAACAAAACCAAAAGACAACTGACAGAATGGGAGAAGATATTTGCAAACGACATATCAGATAAAGGGCTAATGTCCAAAATCTATAAAGAACTTAGCAAACTCAACACCCAAAGAACAAATAATCCATTCAAGAAATGGGCAGAAGACATGAACAGACATTTCTGCAAAGAAGACATTCAGATGGCCAACAGACACATGAAAAAGTGCTCCATATCACTTGGCATCAGGGAACTACAAATCAAAACCACAATGAAATATCACCTCACGCCAGTCAGAATGGCTAAAATTAACAAGTCAGAAAATGATAGATGCTGGCGAGGATGCAGAGAAAGGGGAACCCTCCTACACTGTTGTTTGGAATGCAAACTGGTGCAGCCACTCTGGAAAACAGCATGGAGGTTCCTCAAAAAGTTGAAAGTAGAACTACCCTACGACCCAGCAATTGCACTACTGGGTATTTACCCTAAAGATACAAACGTAGTGATCCGAAGGGGCATGTGCACCCGAATGTTTATAACAGCAATGTCTACAATAGCCAAACTATGGAAAGAACCTAGATGTCCACCAACAGATGAATGGATAAAGAAGATGTGGTATATATATACACTATGGAATACTATGCAGCCATCAAAAGAAATGAAATCTTGCCATTTGCGATGATGTGGATGGAACTAGAGGGTATCATGCTTAGTGAAATAAGTCAATCGGAGAAAGACAACTATCATATGATCTTCCTGATATGAGGAAGTGGAGATGCAGCATGGGGGGTTGGGGGGTAGGAGAAGAATAAATGAAACAAGATGGGATCAGGAAAGAGCCAAACCATATGTGACTCTTAATCTCAGCAACTCTTAATCTCCCCCCAGCAACCCTCAGTTGGTTGCTGGGGGGAGAGGGGAGGGAGTAGGGGATGGGGTTATGGATATTGGGGAGGGTATGTGCTATGGTAAGTGCGGTGAAGTGTGTCAACCTGGCGATTCACAGACCTGTACCCCTGGGGATAAAAATACATTATATGTTTATAAAAAATTTAAAAAAATTTAAAAAAAGAACTCATTTTTATTTCATTGATTTTTCTCTATTTTTCTATTTTCTACTTCACTGTTTTTATTGTAATCAGAGTTAAGTTGTTATCAGCTTACAATACATTGTTATAACTATAAAGTATTTTATGAAAGCCTCATGATAACCCCAAAGAAAATCTTAGAGTAGATTCACAAAAGTTAAATAGAAAGGAACCAACAATTCTAAATATATATGCACCCAACATCAGAGCACCTAGACATATTAAGCAAATACTAAGAAATCTGAAAGAAGAAATAGACAATAATGCAATAATATTTGGAGCTTCAAAGCTCACTTTCAACAATAGATAGATCATCTGGATGAAAGATCCATAGGGAAATATTGACTTGAACTATATTCTAAACCAACTGGACCTAACAGACATACATAGAACATTCCATCCAACACCAGCATTCTTCTCAAACATATATAAAACATCCTTCAGGATAGATCATATGTTAGATAATAAAACAAGTCTTAACAAATTTAAGAAGAATGCAATCGTATCAAGCATCTCTTCTAAACATAATAGTGTAATACTAGGCATCAATAACTGGAGGAAAACTGGAAAATTCACAAATACATGGAATTTGAACAACACACTCCTGAATAATCCATTGCTTAAAGAAATGAATCAAATGAGGAATCAATTGTATCTTGAAACAAACAAACAAACAAACAAACAAACAAATTGTGAGCACAACATACCTAAACCAATAAGATATAACTTATGTTGTATCTTATAGATGTTTCGAAGAGAGATGTTTATAGCAATAAATGCTGACATTAAGGAGGAAAAAAATTTAAAATAAACAACTCAACCTAAAATATACAAACTACCAAGATTAAGTCATGAATTAAAACAGACAAATAATGGGTAGGGATTTTGAATCAGTCATCTAGGGAAAAAAAAAAAAGGCCAAGATCCTAATGGTTTTCCTGGTGAATTCTATCATATATTTGAAGAAAACTAATACCAATCCTTCTTAAATTCTTCCAGAAAACTGAAGTGATTGAAGTGGAATGAATACTTCCAAGCTCATTTTATGAAGTCGGAATTATCCTGCCAGACAATGACACTACAAGAAAGAAAAGTATAGGCCAACAATTCCAATGAACATAGATGCAACAGTCCTAAACAAAATACTATCAAACTAAATTCAACAGGACATTGAAATGATCATACACCTTAATCAAATGGGATTTATCCCTGGAATGCAAGGAGTTTTCAACATACGCAAATCAATAAATGTGGCACACCACATTAACAGAATGAAGGATAAACCTTATATAATATAATCATCTCAATAGATACAGCAAGGGCATTAGACAAAATTCAAATCATTTCATTTTAAAAACTCTCAACAAATTGGATATATAAGGAATGTGAGTCAACTTAATAAAGGCTGTATATGACAAGCATACAGCTAACATTGTCACATTGCCTGCCATGCCATGGAGTTGAACATCTGTCCCAGAAGTGAGGGCTGGGTCTATGAAGCGAGCCCCCAAATTTTTGGTCTTTGCAAGGAATTTAGCCGTTGGAACTTGGAGCTAGTATGAAAAAGAAACGCCTTCTTTCTTGTCCCTCTGCTAAAAATCATATCCCATGACTAGGAGCTGATAAGAGAAGAAGTCTTTTTTTAGGCCATAACCAACCAGATTTGCGCATCTAGGCACTGAGATGAGGAGAGGGAGGGAGGGAGCAGGTCACAGCCCAAATGCTACAGACTTTCAGTTCCTACCAAGATTTGGTAGATTTTTTTCCCTTCCATTTCCTGCATGGCTTTAATAAAACTTCCAGAGACTTTAAGTAGTTGAATTTGTAAAATATAGTTTTCAAGACTTATGGTTGTTTTCTGGGGAGCCATTTTGTAAGAGTCCTCAAACTGCTGTTCTAAAAATCCTTGCTGTTTTTTATAATGAATTTGGATAAATTTGGGAAAGAGCTTAAAATGACTCTTCAACTTCCAAAATTTCTATTAAAATTAAGGTAGTTCCAGATATTCAATCATAGAACATTTATTGCACAGTGTAGGACCAATGAAAGAGAAACTAGTAGAGAGGAAATAGGTCTGTTATTCTAGATGCATCTGTGTAGGCTGAGACAATTCAAATTGTGCCTGTTTTTATTTGATGACATTGAATAATTATGAGAATAGTGATGTGAAAAATGACCAAGTTTATTCTAGAGACCACTTTAGATTAGACAAAGAAAAATATGGGAATGCAATTTAGAGATGAAAGAGGTATAAATACTTTATATATTACTAAGTGTTATACATAGATAAACTTGAGAATTAACTTATAAATGTTATGCTCTACCACCAAATTCAGGTTAAAGTTTTTTGATCTCCCTATATTTAACCCAAGTATTTTGGCCTGCGTAGGAGTCAGTTATGTTCTATATGCCCTAAAATTTGAACGAACAACTAACGTTTAAAAACATTGTATTTGTAACATGATGCTCAAATCAAGTACTTTCAAATGAAAATACCCTATGTCAGATCAAATTTTTTAATGGATGACTTATCATGTGTCTGTGTTTACATCTTGCCAAAATTTATACATAAAAATAAGCACAGCTAACCGCTGTTCTAGGACATGTATGAGTTGGAGTGAGGAGGGTATGTCAAAACACAAATTCTACAACAAATATACATCTATTTCTGCCTACAGGGTGTGATTCTTTTTCAATAAAGAATGTTTGAACAACTTTCACCGGTGGCATGCTGTTGCTCTCTGTTCAAAGATTAATTAAAACATGTTCCAATAAAAACCTCCAGCATGAATACATGGAACCAGAGCATGTTCTGTGTGCCGCACCTTCTTATGTGATAAGCCATACTTTCCTTCAGTGGATGCACATTGCTTATGTTTTTAGAACTATTAAGCTGGGATAATTATGGAACAATCTAGACAATGTTCAATAGCCCATGCAGATGCCTGACAGGGCATGTTGTCTCTTAATTAGGAATCTGAATGCCTAATGCTTGTATATTAACTGAAATAATTGAATAGATGTTTTGCATTTCTTTTACTTTTACTGACTTCAAAGCCAGACCAGTTAGAATTACATGTTTTAAAAAGAAAAAAAAATTATTATCTGTTACCTAGGAACTAAAGATATTATATTTGGGAGATATTTTTTAATATTTTTGTTTGCATTTTTTAGCCCAATATTCAATGTAACATTTTACAGATTCTGTTACATCCCCTATCACCTTCCTATTAACTAATGGAAATCAAAGTGAAATGTTTCACTTTTATTTTTCTAACTACCTATTCTAATTTGGTTATATAAGCACTGTGCTTTTGATGGGAAGTATGTCATTAATATAGTATAAATATATGTATTGCTTATATTTAAAATGCTTGATAACATGATTATTCACAACTACTAATACAAAAGCTGTTTTTAAATATAACAGATTGCTCTCTATTAGGAATACACATAATGACCTATTTCCATAAATATTTTTAGTAAGAGATATCTTGATTGCAAAACCCTGCAGACATTTTATGGAAATTGGACAATATTGTGCAGAAGTACATCAGAGCCATATTGTTTTTGCTTAATATTCTGAGAGGTGGATTATTTTTGCCTGATATATGATGCAAAATAAAGGACCCTATATAGCACTGAATATGAGCCTTTGTATGTTTCAATATATTTCTCCCTTTGTTTTGCTCCTGCACCTGGTTTATTTGCAAGACTTTATGCATAAAACACAAAAGGTATTATTTGGGAACTATGTGCTGTCTGTGCTCTCACATGTACAATCAGATTAATGTTGATTATGTGCAAAAAGAAGAATTGCCTTCATGAGCTCAAAGACTCTTAAGAGATATAAGTTTGGGTAAAAAATATTTAATAATCAATATGGCCTATAATACTTAGCTCAATTTTTTGAAGAAAAATACGGAGCTTGTCTTACACCCGAGAGTTGTGGGATTTAGAAATGTTGAATGTCAAACAAAGATATGCATATCAGCTTTTCTCCTAAACAATACGAATTATTCTACATTAGATTAATGTGATAGTCATGCAAAGCATAGGGAATAGATGCTGCTTGGAGAAACAAAGCTATAATTCAGTAGAAGATGAACTCTCCTTGCAAGAAAAGAGTTGAAAATCATAAACTATCCTAATTTTGTGTTATAATTCAGAAATGCAGACACTCTTTCCATTTTTAAGCAGCCATTCAGCATCTCCTGGTTTTTTTTTTTTTGCATTTTATTTTGCCATTTTAAAACCAGAGGACCCATATTAATATATTAGATTGATTTAAATAATATATCAACTCTTCTCTTGTCATTTTTGTTGGAATGTATATGATAAATAATGCATATATTGGCCCATATTGGATAGGAAAAGATATATACTGTAATGAAACAACAGCAAAATTATTAATAGAACAGGAAATGCTCAATGCCCAACAGTCCTTCCCTCTAAACAACAACAACAACAAAAAATTGAGTCATATTAATGTATTCAACAGTGCCTTAGTGACACATCACATGCCATCTGTCATTACATGATTATTGTGTTGCTGAAATAGAATTATGAAGTTTGTTGACAATTACTGCAGAGCAGAGTATGTCACATTCTTCTTCATCCTTTGGGGGTGGAAAGTTGTATTTCATTTCCATTTAGTCTACAGACAGGTTAAAGGAAAAAAAAAAACCATATGAGTCATTGAAATTGAACTAAGAAATCAGTCTGTGACTTGTTAGATACACACCTAGAAATGGAAATATTCTCTTCTTTGATTTCTTGTTCTTCCTTTCACTATCTTCTTTTTGATGGATTTAATTTTATTTATACCAATTTAGGAAAATATATTTTTAATTCAAAATACCCTTTGTTACCAAGCAATAAATCCTTTTGGAATGGAAATTTACAGAAAGAATTATTTACAGGAATCAACTGTAATTACATATAATTCATGCTGCAGCTGCTTATAATTGTAGTTTTCCCCAGGACCTTTCCCTACTTATAACCACTGGAGAATTGCTTCTTTGCAAATGGTTAATCGGAATAATAATTTTTCTATAACTAGATGCAATGGCATTAAATGATTAGTGAGAAACCTTTTCTTCCCACAATCAGATGAAAATATAAATTTGGTTTGACAGCAAAAATTTGATAAATACCTACTATGTGTAGAAAATTGAAAAAGGTGATGCAAGTTAGGATGCAGGATAAATAGAAATCATAGTCTCTGCCTTCGAAGCATTTAAAATCTTGCCAAAGGATTAAAAACATAACCATGCATGAAAACCATGTAAACATATTTGTAATGGAGAACACTGAGCAAGTGCAAAATAAAGAATTACCGTATTCTTATCTTCCTAAGTACAAGACCCATATCTTTTACAGAAAGGTGAAAGTTAAAAACGTCTTCACATAAACTTGTTTATGAGACAAATGCAATACTGCATCTTTCCTATATGTTTTTATTATGTTGCTGGAGTTCCAAAGACCATGTTATTGAGTTTAAATACATGAAATTTGGAATGAATCAGAATGGAGTTCAATATTCAGAACTAGCACTTTGTGATTGAACAAATTATTTAACTTATTTGGGACAAATTATTTAAAATTTCTGAGGTTTCTCCTAGTTAAAAATAAGAATAAATATCTATCTCTTGATTTTTGCAAAGATTCATCCAGATACTGTACATAAAAGCCCAACCTGTAGCACACCCAGAAAATAACAGGCTATTACGATGGCAGAATTCCATAAGTAGCTCTGCGGATAGAAATTTGTTGCCTTCTGGGCAATAGAGTCTTTTATTATGACCATAATCATAGGATTAATATTGTCTATTTATATGCAATAACTAGGAGCATCCTTCGTCTAGTAAGTTAGTAGGGGAAAAACAGTAATTCTGGAGAGGGATTGAATCCATAGTGTACAATTAAATCCTTATACACACTAATATATATAATATATTTGCTTTTATGTAACAAACATAAAAGATTATTCAAAAGAATCTAAAAGAGATTCATAGTTCTCTGTCCGTGGGAAAACGGTACTTTCCCTTAGAATCTATTCAGACTAGGCCATCTCCTATGTGTCTAGGTAGAGAATTCTTATGGTTTCTGAATGGAGATTAAGTGAACTGTGCCTCTCAATGAACTACACCTCCTGGAGTTCACATCCTATGTAGTCCTCACCTCTCTGTCTACAGGCTAGCCCTGGGACTCACTCTGAACAAAGAATGCAATGAAGTGACTCCAGGAGACTTCCAAGGGTAGCACTTTAAAAAAAAAAAAAAAAAAAAAAAAAAGCCTTCCACTAGGGTCTAAAGAAAACCTCGCTCTGTGAGTGGCCAGACAACCACATAAGGGGTCCACCTAGTTTGAGACAACTAAGGATGTCCTAGACTCAGCAATGATTGTCAAGGAGAGATGTTTACACTTGCCTTGTGCCTGGGTTGGGCTTATGTAAGTTCTGCCCTTCCCGGAAATGGATGCTGGAGACTTTTCTGATGGGCCACAAGGTCAAGACTCCATGAATGTTATGTGACCAGTAAAAGTCAGGAGAGAGTAAGAAACCAGCAGATCTGTCAAGAGACTTAGAAGCTCACTGTGTTTATGGAGAATTTATGGCTCATTCAGTGATAAACCTTGTGTTTCTTCACCTGCCTCCTACCATTTCCTCACTTCTCTTTTCTTACTCATCATTATTTCTCTGACTTGTTCCCTCCAGTACAATGCTAATATGCACACTTGGGCCACGGGCTCTATTTTTAGAGAAGCCAGGTAGGGCAACCAGGAAAGGGACACTATACAATACTCTCATTGACATGTGCAAGGAAAGACTAGAGTGAAACCACAGAAATCTCAGGCATTACATGACTTTCAAAACTTCTTTTGGAAACTGTATATCATCCAAAATGTTTTAGAAGTCTCAAGTTTACAAAGTTTAAGTGCTTGGTTATGGAGTAGCCACCTGGACTCACTTCTGATCACCTGATGTAACTAATGTCTGCTGTGGGTTTGATTGGCAATGTAAGAGGTAAAATTCTTCTTCTTCTTCTTCTTCTTCTTCTTTTTTTTTTTTTTTGTACATGTGTTAAATTTAGACGCTCCTTTTATTTTCAAGATGAATACCAATGTAAATGTCCGTTGCATTAAAACCACGCAGGTTCTCATATGAAAACCACTTGCTGAAAATACTATGAGTACCTACTACCTATATATTAAAGGGAATGATATATCTCATAAGAGAGGTTACTCTCTTCTGTAAATGTAAACATTTTATAAGGCAGGAAAAGTGCTGCTACAGAGTCTGTACTTCAGCATATCTAAGACCAAGGCTGGAAGTCAGGAGAATTAGCTGCAGGTGCTTAGGGCTTAGAAAGTGCTGAAGGGACGAAAGGCCAATGTGTTGGCTCCAGGTTAGTTCTTATGATCAACTATTCTTTTTATCTTCCCATAAGACCACCTCTCTCATTTGTTGCAGAGGAAGGGAGGGATACGAGGAGGGGCCCAAGAAGGAGTTCGAATGTGATTTCAAATAAGAAATAGAATTCCTCAGTCATGGCCCCGTAGCAAAGAGAAAAGGCACATTAGCTTAAGCAGACTGGGAAGGGCAGCAAGGGTGGGCATTAGACTTATTCACATAATTTAAAGCATTAAAAGTAAATCAAGACAATGGCCTATTCAGTGTTTAGACCTGTACGATTTCTGGCCCCTTTCCACACATTTTTCTTTTGTTTATCTCCTGAGAGATGCCCACATGTGTACAATACAAAGAACTGAGTCATAAAAGCAGAGGCCTGTTAGCCTCCCTGAGGACCAATTAATGGTGCTCCAAATCTTGTGGGCAGGCAGATAAAAAGGATAGAGAGAGCGAGGGGGAAGAGCTTGAATACTCAACTAGAGTAGGGCAGGATTTTTTTTTTTTTTCAGATGTTGGAAGGGACTTCTTTAGCTATTCTTACCTAACTTCTTTGGGGTTTGTGGGTGTTTTTTCTTTCTTATATATTTTTTTTCCTCTCTCAACTGCTTCTGTAGTCCCCCTAGTTATAATGTGAACAGAGAGAAAAGTAGTACTTCAAAATATCAACGAGGCTTTCATCCGAACTGATGACAGCACGAGCCTGGTTGAAAAAAATTTTTTTTAAAAAAGGGCCATTTAGAATGTTTCTGTTCCTCTTTTCATATATTGGCAGTTTTATTGATAGGTGCTTGAGTTTGTATTACCATTTGTATCTCCAAGCTGGATATTACTGTGAATGCAAGGAGCTTTGTAGTTCAACCTTTAACTCCAACCTCACCCCCTACGAGTCCACAGGCCTTTGAACAGCCACGGAGTGGCACTTTGAAATCAGGAGTTGAAAGTGTTTGACATGGAAAGGGGAGCTTGAAAGTCTTGCTCTTTGAACCTTTTCTTTTCAAAGTCCCACAGAAAGTACAGGCAGGACAATAATGGGCAGGCTGGGGGCTCTTTGGGTGAAGAGAGGCTATGTGGTAATGAGGATTTAAGTGTTTCCCTAGCTCAGTCCTACTCTGTTTCCTGTGTGTGAGGGAATTAAAGCTGCCTTAAGATAACGCAGTTGCCTTTTGGTGGCAGTAGTTGGATTTTTTCTTTTTTTAAACTTGTTAATTGATTGCTAAATGACATTATGAGAAATGACATTATTTCACCAGCCAACCAGTGAAAAGTAGAAAGTAGACATCAGAATTCCCTCTTGCCTAGCCAAGTTGGAGGTACGGTGTTGCAGAACTCCCCACCAATGAGGCAGAGGTGATTTCTGAAGCTAATCTACCGAAGGGAAAATGTGCTGCTGAGCATTACTGGGAAAGGGATGTGGTTATTACTGTGGCATTTCCTCTGCTTAACCAAGAAGCAAATTAAATTCTAAATCCGCCATTTATTTAAAAAAAACAAATTTAGATCATTGATGAGTATGGTAAGGTAAGATTACAGCTTAACTTTTGGGAAATTTAGCTCTGTGTCAACAGAATGAACAGGTGAAGTTGCAAGCCAAATAACTTATGTGTATTTTCTATTTTATTAACCATGCTTTGGGTATAAAGACACTTCTGACGCACTACCAGCAAAGCAGTTTTTTAAATGTTTTCCAATACGGATGCATCCAATCCTTCGTAAAGTCCATCTTTTGACCCAGTTTGTACCTCCTCTCTACAAAGTCCATGGTGATGGAATGCAGGAAGCAAAACAGGTCACAAAGCAAAGTAAATGACATTGAATCTAATACTTTCAAAATAATGATTTACAAATACTTCGGTGGCTAAAAAATTAGTCACATCATATGGAAATGTAAACACATTATTAACACTTATAACATTTTATATCAGTGTTAAAACTGATAAAGGAAAAGTGGCTAGAATATTTATTAATAAGCACCTACTGTAAGGCACACATAATACTTTACAATCTGTTTTACAGATGTTTTCCCATTAATCTCTCCTATAAGCCATAGATGGACATGGTTATCCTTATTTTACACGTGATCTGGAGATTTATAAAGGTTAAATAGCTAAAACATGATCATAAGGCTCAAATGTAGTTAAATGAAAATTGATATCCAATCATTCCAATGACAAAATCCATGTCTTTTTAACTGTGTGGCCCATGAGCATAAGGAATTTATTCATAGGAAAGACGTAGCTAGAGTGAAAGAAAGGATCAGCACGCATCTAAATCATTTCCTATAACAATGGCAATATCACAAAGATATTATTGAAATGCTTTCTTTAATAAACAGAAATTAAGACACATTTAGGTTAATTTTAAGGACTGGGGGGTCAACAACATATCCCAAATCATAAATGTGAATATTTTCCAAACATTCTGATTAATTAATAAGGATATGCCATTCAGTAGTTGAGAATGAGTGATGTGCACAACCTCTGGAAATAACTGCCTAAATTCCTTATAAAATACATTTTACCGCTGAATCATTTCTTTTTTTTTTTAAGATTTTATTTACTTATTTGACAGACAGAGATCACAAGTAGGCAGAGGCATGTAGAGAGAGAGGGAAACAGGCTCCCTGCTGAGCAGAGAGCCCAGTGCGGGACTCGATTCCAGAACCCTGAGATCATGACCTGAGCCGAAGGCATTGGCTTAACCCACTGAGCCACCCAGGCGCCCACCCCTGAATCATTTCTACAATGATTATCAAGTGAAAAGCAAGTTTTTATCTGAACACGACATCCTGTTGTGGTCTAGTCCTGGAGTCATTTCTCCCATGTTTGTGGCCAGCTCCCGAAGGATGGGAAAAAAAAAAAAAATTGGACTGGAATATCAGAACTCTCTAGGTTTCTATGGCTTATTGATTGGATAAAGAGTCTTTTTTTTTTTCCTTGAGCTTTGAAATTCAAAAACACACATTTATTTCCTATCATGAAGTGGTGTTTTGTTGGCATAGCTAACGTTCACTATACTGTGACTACATAATGCTGGATTAAAAATAATGGCCATTCCCCTAATGAGCATAGATCCTTGTGAAATTCCTTCTGGCACTACAATGTTTCATTCCCTCCACAGGTTTCTTAGATAACTAATTTGTGGCTCTGTGTTTTCTATTTTCTGACCCATTTGAAATGAAAATACTTTGTTATAGTAAAATATCTTTATTATTTAGTTTAAGCACAAATATTTACCAACCTGTATAACAAATACATCACACCATGCTTATATATACATACATACGCCAGTACATTAAGTTAGCAGGAGTCCTGGAGATAGACTTTCTGAGCACTGGGTCCTGGTTTAGACATTTCTTAACTCTGCATCTTTGGGAAGGTACCTTAAGCTCTCTGTGCCTCTCTTTACTTGATAACAAAATGGTAATAATTAATATAACAAACTCATAGGGAAGTTGTGGGGATACAAAGGAAAACAAAAATCATGCCAATAAAAGTTTGCTACTATTGCTATTAGGTTAACATGTCCATATTAGGCACTCTAGTGACGTAGTCACCATAGATGAAAAAAGTTTGAATGTAGTTATAAATAACATGAATAACTATCTTACATATCCATTTTCTTTTTTGTTCTGGGACCACTGAATAATTGTAATTATACTATGTTTAATCCATTATTGTTATTATTATCACTGTAACTACCTATGAAACCAAATCATTAAGACCAAAAGTTTAAATAGCCCAGGGGCAATTATGCAGGTTTAATAATGTTAGAATGCAGATTTTCTCACTAACTTTTATTTTACTGTAACACTGATGAAAAGAAAAACAAGCAAATAATCATTCTATCAATCCTGGGGTAGGTAAATAATACTTCAAGAAGTCCGTAGGTTAATATTCTGCTTTGCAACATACATTTAAATGTGTGTGTGTGTTTGTGTGTGTGTGTGTCTGTCTGTCTGTCTTCATTCAATACAATCAACTTTAGATTAATAATATATTGAAGCCTATCTGCAAAAAAAAAAAAAAATCGAGTTTTTCTTTCCTTCCTGAATGGTGAAATTTTTATCATGATGTGTTAAAGTGGAGGAGCAAGTTTAAAAAACAGAGCAATGAAAACTGCAATAAGTCCATGTGGGTGAAAGGTTATGTTAAAATATCTCCTAGGGAAATGTTTTTGAAAATTAACTAAAAATGAGTATGCCTCTCTTTATAAAAAGGTTAATATAGTTTATTCAAAATCCTACAAGAGTAATGATGATATATTGTTTCTTTTATTTGCCATTTAATCTTAACAATATGAAACTGTGTTGACAGTGGTAATTCTTTACACATGATTCCCTTGTCTAGATTCTAGTTACAAATGGTTTAAACAGTCACTATTCAATCAAAATTTCTTCCTAAGATCTTCTTTTTATATACAACTTCAAATCACTTACTTTATAAGATACCTCATTCGGAAAGACATTGGAAAGTATTTGACACTTTAATATGTTTGTTTCAGTTAGAAAAGGCAGAATCTTCCTTTATCATTTTTTTTTTTTACCATTCTCCTATTACTGAGGAGTTTCATACTTTACCTAAATTTAAACACTAATTCTATAAGCTGGTATATTTTGCGCCTATAGAAATAGATGTAGATACAAATATTAATATAGATATTGATATGCAAAGTTGTTATTATACAAGCACTTTTGATTTTAGAATATTTGTCTGTTCCTGACCTTGTGAACTACTCAGTTGATAAATGTTTCTTCCTCATGTTTCATTTTAACACTGTAGCTTTTAAATAAACAATAATCTTACAAACCCATCAGCCATCTTTGTAGCAAAAATTAAGATGTGTGTTTTTTATAAACCAAAGGATTAAATGTTACTTAGAAAACAGCATGCAAATTTACACCACATGTAAATTTTCTTCCCCCATATTTAATTGTTTGTGACAGTCAGTAAGAAAAATCTAAATAACTAATGAATTAACTAAACTCCATCTGCCAGACTTAATCTTTTCAGAGGGAGTTGGTAGGTGTATCTGAGTTTGACTCTCACTATGTTTTAGTTTTTTCATAGGTAATAGGAAGTTTCCTAAAATTACGTTTCAGAAATTACTTTGGAGATTTATGAAACAAAGCAGTCATGGTTTGTTCAACACGATTCCCAGGTTTTCAAAATGGGATCCTTCAGACCAAGTTTTAAAAAATTATCAGATGCTGCTACCCATGAAGCTTAATTTAAAAACAAAAGGATGCCTGGGTGGCTCAGTTGTTAAGCTTTTGCCTTCAGCTCGGATCATGAATCCAGGGGTCCTGGGATCCAGACCCACATTGACTCCCTGCTTGGCGAGAAGCCTTTTTTTCCCTCTCCCCCTGCTTGTTTTCCCTCTCTCTCTCTGTCAAAACAAAAAGTCTTTTTAAAAAAATAAAAATAAAAACAAACAAAAACAAAAAACCTTCCTGACTCATCCTTGTAGTATCTGATTTTTTACACCTTGAATATAAGTCAAGGAATCTGGATAGCTAACCATCTCCTTAAGATTTTAAGGTTCCTAGGTTAAGTAAACACAAGCCTAAAACTTTTCTACATTAATATTGTGTCCACATGATAAATTATTTTAAGCAAAAAACTACAGAGAATTTAATCAAGCTTCCATCAAGAATTACCCACCTTTCTACCTTCCTGCTTTACTGGCTGATTCTTAGGTTGGAAACTAAACTGAGAGTGACGGCAAACCAAACTGGGAAACTCTCAAAAGAATTCATTTTTATTATAAACTAAAGTGAACAATCTTATTAGAAAGAGTTGAAAGACACCCCCTTACCCTCCACCCAGGAACTCTCGGGTTTTATAAATGAAGTGAAATGGATGAGCTGTTAAATGAATATTTTAAGTATATTGATGGCTGAACCCATCAATATACTCTTTTATTTCTTTGTTACTGTCATATAGATTAGCTCTTCATGACAGCCAACATCACTGTGCACCGGCAACTACATGGGATCATAACGTAGAAGATTAACAGCAAGGTTTCTGAAGGTAGATTTCTTCATTTCAAATCCTGGCTCTTCCTCAGAATTGCTCTGTGACTTTGAGAAAGTTTAACCATTGCTTTCTAGTTTGAAAATTTTAGTATAATAATATTATCTATCATTGAGTGATAATGAGGATCTTATGTGATAACATACAGGAAGTTTGTACCTCATTGTCTGGCAATTCAAAGTAATTCAGTAAATGTTAGCTTTTACGATTACTATTATCATTATTATGAAAAAAGTTAAATTGAAGAAGCCTCAAACAAAACTGAAGTACATTCTACGACACTACTGAATAATACATTCATTCTTGCACTTGAAAATTATTGCCTTCCTTCATAAGATCCTATCTTCTCTGTTGTCCCAAGAGTATTATTACACTAGACTTTTATTATAATTTTTAAAAATAGTTTTGTTTTTTCACATTTAGATTTTTTAAATCAAAACTGCATACTACAAACTTAAAGAATCACCTTTGCAAAGAGCAGCAGTCTTCTCCTTTTACATGCTAATTTCACAATTTCTGGAGGGAATAATTTTCAATTATGGGCAGTCCTTATATGGTAGAGCCGGGCAAGACAATAACAATGACTGCAAGGTGAAACTATTCAGTCATCTTAATCAATGGGAAAATGATCATTGTTCTGTGACCTTTGAAACTGTCAAAACATCAAAGGTTCTTATTGTTAGGTGTAAGTCTATAGGAAAATGCAAAAAAAAAAAGCAAAACTAATATTAACTTATATCATTGTAATTTAAGACATTGGAAACACTGAAATTATAATTTCTTTTTTAAAAAACTCATTGAGCTTAGTTTGAATAGTTGGTTTTCTTGTTGTAAACTGTGTGAGTGAACACCTTTTTTAATGCCTTTCTGACTGTCATCTTCCCTTTTAAACTTGGCTTAGAACACGTCACTCTTTTTTCTTAAGATTTATTTATTTATTTTAGAGAGAGAGGATTCAGGCAAGTTGGGGTAGGGACACAGGGAGAGGCAGAGAGTCCTCATGCATACTCCTTGCTAAGTGCAGAGCCCCGTGCAGGCCTTGTTCCCAGGACCCTGAGATCAAGATCTGAGCTGAGACCAAGAGTCGGCCGCTTAACTGACTGAGCCATCCAGGCGCCCCAACATTTCCCCCTTATACTCTGAGTATTGTGAAATATCGCCAAGGGCTCCTTTAATGTGGCGTGTTTACCAGCATTGCTTTCTCTCGTTCATTCTTTTCATCACAATCACATTCCTCATTAATGTCAATAAATTGTCTTCTGCTAGGTTCCTGTGGCAGCGTATCTAAAGTCTCTTGCACAACAGAAGTGTCAACGTTCTCATTCTCTATTTTTTCTATGATCTATTTACAGGTTTTGTTTTGTTTTGTTTTTTGAGAGAGAGAGGGCACTATGGGAGGCAGTTAGGGAGAGTGACGAAGGGAGACAGAGAATCTGATGTAGGCTCCAAGCCCAGCCTGAAGACTGAGGCTGGGCGCAGTCTCACCACCAGGATCATGACCTGAGCTGAAATCAAGAGAAAGATGCTTAACCACCTGAGCTGCCCAGGCGCCCCAACCCATTTATGTTGGATTCAAAGTTCATCTCCAACTTTATCACTTTCCATTTATTTGTGCATTTCCATTTTTGTTAGCCAGTTACCCTTCTATTTATTCATTCTTGTAAAATGTCATGTTGGTTTATTGTTGGAAGACAAGAAGGCAGTACAACCACACACTTGTTTGTGTGTACATAAGCTGAATTACCAGGTGTGCCATGACCGATCACCAACAAGGTTTGAAAGTGGTGATAAGATTGACCGCTTATCATGATGCGTATCTGTTATTTACATAACTGTGAACTGAAGAGCCAGCAGCCAAGTTTTCACATTATGCAGTTACTCGTAGTCAGTGTATCATAGAAACTGAAATTTGAACCCCATCTTGGGGGAGCTGGTGTCATTTAACTAAACTGTAGTTGCTGAAACATGTGCATGTTGGAAACCTGCAAAGTAAGGACTCTCCGAATTTTGAATGGACCCTTTGGGCACTCAGTCCCATGTATCTAAATAACATGGTTATAATTGTACTTTTTGTCGTTCGATCCTCCACTATGGAAGAGGCTGATTTAACCTTCTGATACCACCAACTTCACTGTGGTTCCCGTGCATGTCCACACATGAGTATGTACAAACATCTTCTGTCCCTTCATTCTCCCATTGAACTATATCATAATGTTGGTTTTGTCAGTTAGATCAGACTAGATGCTGCTGCAGTCACAAGCAAGCTCCAGATCTCTGGCTTAAAACAAAAAGGTTTAATTTTCATATTTGGGGGCTCTAGGAAAGACCAATGCTGGTCCAGGAAACTCTCCAGGACCTATGGCCTGAAGGCAGTGTGTCAACACTTAACGGCTGACAGAGGCTCCATAATTCAGTATTGGTATCCTTTGGGAATTGCATCCTCTTTAGTCAGTTCAGCTGGGAAGGAGAGTGCTGATGGGACCACACAGGCAATCCAAGTTTTCAAACCATAATTGACATTAGTAACTTATGTCCACAGCTCACTGGGAAGAAGGACTAGTAGTCAGTGTTCACATTATTTGAACTATGTAAATAACATTCTTTCTAGAGAAAAGCAGTATGCTAGAAGTACATTTTCTGTCCTGGTTTTTTTTCCCCTTTGGAATTAAAAATTCTATTTTCCCCATATTTTCTAGGTATTTTCACTGACTCAATGCTTACCACCTTTTAATTGTCTCAATCTCAGTACATTCATATTTGGCAGTTATTCTCAAAACCTCTTCACTTGCGAAATCTCCCCTGGAGATGTCTGAACCGCTTAAATCTGTATGGAGTCTGCCTTATACCCGTGGAGAATTCCCATGTTAGTACATCCCAACTCCTTCGTCTTCCATATTAGTATTTTAATTTCTCTCTTATTTTGTGCCTTAGTTTTCTGTGTTCTGTGTTTTTACTCCTTGTTTATTGTCTCACTTAGGTGAGGTACTTTCTGCACTTGCTCTCAGAGAAAGAAAACCTGGGAAATAATGTATGGTTGTTTTTGGTTTTCTTTTAAGATTTTATTTATTTATTTGAGAGAGCATGCACATGCTCAAGTGCCAGCAGGGGGACGGGCAGAGAGACAAGTAGATTGCACTGAGCTCAGAGCCCAATTCAGGGCTTGATCCCACAACCTGAACCCTGAGACCATGACCTGAGCTGAAATCAAGACCCTGACGCTTAACAAACTGAGCAACCCAAATGCCCCAGTTTTTGAGAACTAAATGTTTGAAATGTCACTATCCTACCTCATGTTTGAATGAGATTTTTACCTGATAGAATTCAGGAGTAGAAAACCATTTTTCCTCACAGTTGTGAAGTCATCGCTCTAAATTATGTCACTTATGTTGTTGTGGTTCAATAGTCACTATGCTTTGATGTGAGGATTTTGGGCTATCTCTCTCTAGAGATCCACAGCATCTCTTTGGTCCCAGTGTTTTGAAATTCTGCAAATTCTGCAATTTCCTTGCACTTGGCCAATTTTCAACCACTGTTCTGTGACTTCAGTGGGCCTTTTTAATTTGGAAACTTCACATTTTTTTTATTCTACTAAAATTTTTACATTTCTCATTAATTTCCTCCCCTCTCATATTTTTTATATCTTTCTCTGGAACTGCATTGTGAAATACTGGATGCTTTTACTAGTTCTCTCTCTCTCTTTTTTTTTTCTTCCAATTTTTCTTTCTCTGATTTAATTTTAAATTCTGGGACATGTAATGTCTTCTCCCAAATCTTATATTGTATTTTTCTCATCTGCTATCATGTTTTTAATTTTCAAAAGCCCCTTTCCTCCTGATGTTCACTTTAAATATGTAAAATATGAACTTTGAGTTATCTGAGGATATTAATGTCTTTAAAAATCATGTCCTTGTGTAGTAATTGCTCCCTACGTGATAATTCTTTCTATTTCTTAGAGATGTCTTTGAGTGTTTTGTGATCTTTGCATCTCTCTCTCTAAAGATTATTGAAAGCTATGAGAGTGTGTGATAATGGTTTTGGTTGTGGGCTTTTTGCTTGATAGCCAGGTCCATCATTTCTTGAAGGAAAGACATCGGTGTTATTGTTAGCTTTAGAACTTTTCTTGTAGCAGGACATATTCTACAAGGGAAAATCCTCAGATCTCCTGCCTGGAGAATAAAAATCTGGTGGCTGGCATTGGGAGAGCCAAGTGGGGTAAAATAAGGTCTCAATATTTAGTGTGTAAATATTATTTTAGTCATCTTGTTTCTATTTGGGACTCATCCATGTGTCTCATCTGCTCTCCACTGATTATCCTTCTGTTTCACTCTATTTAGTGATTAAGCCTCTGATATTCTAAGTGAGGAAGGACACTAGAGAATCTCACTTTTTAAACAGACTCTAAGAAATCCTCTTCTTTTTAACTGTGTTTTCACCTCTACTTCCAGTGGTGTTTATTGCTACCAGTATTTAACCCTGTGTACATTCTGTGATGTAAGTCAGGTCAGTTCTCTCAGCTTAGAAATCATCTGTGTTGGTTCTGTTAAAGTAATTACCTTCAAACATTTGTTTTCATCAAAAAATTTTACTTTTTTGTTACACTTCTCATGTTGTTCTTATTCCCAATTCCCAAAGCTGTTGTGGCTGTTGTGTTATATATATATAAATGGAGTCCTGGCTCAAGGCTGTTTCACAGTGGTTCCAATTATTCTGCAAAAAGACTTTTTCATCTTTCTTCCAGTCCTGTGTATTTGTGTTTGATCTTTTGAGAAATTGCCATTATTTTAGGAAGGGTCAGTAAAAGGTAAATCAGGAACAAAATTGTGCATATCCTGAATAATTAACAGAGACTGACACCTTCCTTAAAGTCTTAAATATGGAGGGTGATGAGTTTCATTATAGTCCCATTTAACTCATTTATAGGGGCTCTACCAAAAGCTAACAAACAAACAACAACAACAACAAAAAAGATAAATACAGATGAAACATGACCATCACATAACTAAGTCATAATCCCAATTTCAACTGTTGAGCTGAAAATATTAAATTTACTAGAACAATTTAACCCAGCCTATGCCAATTGGTAGGTTAGTATCCACCTGGTGAATATTATTTTTAACACTCATTTAGAAAGATCAGTACTGGATACCTCAGTTGGTTAAGTATCAACTCTTGATTTCAGCTCAGGTCTTGATCTCAGGGTCATGAGATCAAGCGCCATGTCAGGGTCCACACTCAACATGGAATCTGTTTGAGATTCTCTCTCCCTCTCCATCTGCCCCTCCTTCTGCTCCTGCATTCTTTCTCTCTAAAATAAATATATCTTAAAAAAAAGTTAGATCAGTACTACTTAATGTTTACATGGCAGGGATAGTAGTACACATTCACATTTTTGCCCTGAACTACATAAATGTCCTATTTTCCATGAAAATGTAGCTCAAAGGGACTTATTATCTTGCTATTTTTAGAACATCTCACTGGCTTCCAAAAGTGATAATAGCATAACTAATTTTGCCAAAATGATGTGGTAAGTTTCTTGGATGTCATAGAAAGACACATATGTGCCAAATAGTGGGTGATAAACCTTACAAAATTTTGCCTAAGTAGTACAACACAGAGGAGTCCAGGGATTTGGTGCAAGCTGGGACATACCCTCTGTGGAATAAAGCAAGTTTCACACCTTACAGCTCCTTCAATAATTAAGAAACACATTGCTTACTAGTCCTTGGACATTAGATCAGTATGTAACTTCTTTGTGAATTTTGCTCTGTCATTTGATTACGTGACTGGCAGTGCATTCCTCACTGAAATCTGATCTACTACTTGGAAAATATGACCTCACAGATCCAATAGTGCTAGAGATGTATGTGGTAGATAATATTCATCTATGTATTATATATTTTATGTATATTACAGCACAGTCCCTTAATGTGTAGAAAAAGACCACTCCTACTGCAGTAAAGAACTAATCACTATGTAAAACCATCTTCCAATGCACTCTTAGTCCCTTGTAGAGATAGATACATGAAATATAATTTGATGCTAGAATCATAATTGTTCATTATTAGCTATGTATTTTAATATTTACCACGTTTGAGGAGGATAGTAGAAATCCATATGATGATGGAAATTTATTTATTTATTTATTGGTTTTTGTTTTTAATTTAATTTTTTCAGTGTTCCAGAATTCACTGTTTATGCACCACACACCAGTGCTCCATGCAATATGTGCCCTCCTTAATACCCAATTCTCCTAATACCCCACCCCCTTCCCTCCAAAACCCTCAGTTTGTTTCCCAGAGTCCGCAGTCTCTCATGCTTTGTCTTTCCCTCCAATTTCCGCCAACTCACTTCTCTCCATCTCCCAATGCCCTCCGTGTTATTCCTTATGCTCCACAAGTAAGTGAAACCACATAATTGACTCTCTCTGCTTGACTTATTTTACTCAGCATAATCTCCTCCAGTCCTGTCCATGTTGATATAAAAGTTGGGTATTCATCCTTTATGATGGAGGCATAATACTGCATTGTATGTATGGACCATATCTTCTTAATCCATTCGTCCATTGAAGAGTATCTTGGCTCTTTCCACAGTCTGGCGACTATGGTCATTGCTGCTATTAACATTGGGGTACAGATGGCCTTCTTTACACTACATCTTTGGGGTAAATACCTAGTAGTGCAACTGCAGGGTCATAGGGTAGCTCTATTTTTAATTTCTTAAGGAATCTCCACACTGTTTTCCAGAGTGGTTGCACCAACTTGCATTCCCACCTACTGTTGAGGGGCTTCCCCTTTCTCCACATCCTCTCCAACACTTGTTGTTTACTGTCTTGTGAATTTTGGCCATTCTAACTGGTTTAAGTGGTATCTCAATGTGGTTTTGATTTGAATCTCCCTGATGGCTAATGATGATGAACATTTTTTTCATGTGTCTGTTAGCCATTTGTGTGTTTTCTTTGGAGAAATGTCTGTTCATGTCTTCCGCCCATTTTCTGATGTGATTATCTGTTTTTTGAGTTCAAGGAGTTCTTTATAGATCTTGGATATCAGCCCTTTGTCTGTAGTGTCATTTGCAAATATCTTCTCCCATTCCGTGGGCTGCCTCTTTGTTTTGTTGACTGGCTAATGTACAATTTAGGTCTGCATTAATTAGTCCAGAGTAGGAAAGAGTGCTTTTCTCAACTCACAGCTATTGCTTCTTGGTCAGTTCCCTATGTGTAGGTGAAGGAGGTGAAAAATATTTGGTTCTTGATCCATGCATGGATCAGTTTGATAGAATGATACAAGCTGAAATTAGATTTCTGGAACAGTTATATGCAGACATTATCCTGGTGGGAAGAGCTTCAAGCTGTATATTTGGTTATCAAGTTTGAATGGAAGGACAATAATATCAGGGGAAAATATACAGAGATGTTGAATAGTAGCCAGAAGTTTGACTACTTTGTTGTGAGGATTGTCAAATGAAGATGAAGATATATAGAGAGGAGGCATGTAGACAGACCTATAGGAGGGGCACAGAAGTGTATGACTCTTTATGATTCATGTAAATGCCCATCAGAAAACATCCACGTTGGAGATCATATTCAACAATGCTACTACTCATCACCCTTCAATCACACGTTCTTGTTTTCTATGTCTTTCTCTTTCATAGTTCTCTCTCTCTCTTCTCTCTCTCTCTCTTTCTTTCCTTTTTTTTTTTTTTGTGAATTTTATTTTCTAATGGCTTCCTTAGGATAGTTACATTAAAATTTTCAACATCTTTATTATCTGTAAAAAACCCTAGTGATTGATATTACCTGGGTAGAAAATTCTATATTCTATATTTTCTATAATTTTCCTTTATAAATTTTAAGTTTTGTTTTCTGGGTTTCAATGTTTCTGTTGAAAATCTAATGCCATTTTTTTTTCTTTTTTTCCTTTTTCTTTGCACATGACCAACTCTATTCATTTGTTCTTCTCTATATATGCTTTTAAAATATTTTCTTTAATTTTGGTGTTCTTAATTGTAAAGATGATGCACATCTTTAAAGTTTTATTTATTACTTCAGATGTTCAGTGAGAACTTTTAATCCAGAAATTTTTGACCACTACTTCTAGAGGTTTTTAAATATTTTCTAAAATATTTTTTAAAAATTTTATCTTACTCATTTTCTTTATTCTCTTCTTCTGGAATTGTATTAATTAAGCACTGGTGCTCCTGTAATATCTTTGAGTTTTCTATGCTCTTTTCTCCTATTTTCAGCTCTTTGTATTTTCATTTTTCTTTGTGAGGATTTACTCATTTGTAATTGAAATCCATTACTTAATTTATTATTTTGATAACCATTTAATATACTGGGATTCTTTTGTACTCAATTTTTCCCTTTAAATTACATCTTATAATACTTTTAAAGAAATTAATGATTAGTTTTGGAATTTTTATTTTATTTGTGACTTAGCTCTATTTATTTCAAGTTTGTATGTTTTCCTTATTTTTTGGCATTATTTTGGCTATCTATTCATATTTAAGGGAGACACATTAAGCAGCATTGGGGCCGTGTTGTGATTTTTGTGCATGTCTTATGTATTATTAGAGGAATCCTTATAGGAGCCAAGACTGGAAAGGTCACCAAGGGTTTTACTTAACTGTTCCCCAAATTTCAGTAATGTGCATTATACATCTGCTGAAGAAACTGCTGCCTCCAAATTCCAGGGCTGCTTTGCTTCAATTTTTTCAGTAAATAAATATATACTTCCAGCTTGAGTAGGATATTAGAATATTAGTAGTCATCTGAAATGGAAGCATGGGGTCAAGAATAATTTCAGCTGTCTTTTTATTATATAGTCTTTCATCCAATCCATCTGTTTTCAGCACCCTTTCAGTCTCGGCCTTTAGAGGTATTTGGTACTCCAAACATCAGCATTAAAGCAATCAGAATAACAGAGCCCTGAAAATAGAAATTAAAAGGAAGAAAAAGTAGGCAAGCAATATTTTCTTTGTGGAATTCTGCCCAGTGTGATTTTTTTTCTATTTGTGAATTATATAGATAACTGATAGTTAAATACATAGAAAACAGAGGGAAATAGGTAGATAGATATAGATAGATGATATGGGTAATTATAATAACTCTTGCATAATCGAGTGACACTACAGTTAGACTTTTTGAATAGGGAAAATGCTACAGCAACCATTAGTAAACAAAAAGGAGTTTAAATGCATAAATACACTATCAAAAATAAAAATTTTAAAGCTATCCTTTTTGAAAAAATTAAGATGAAATATTATAGAACATGAAAAGAATGAGAGTATGAAATCAACATTTGCTTATATTCTCATGGCACTTGACTAAGGAGATATTCTTGGCCGTTAAAAAATTTTAGAAACACAATGAAGTAGAGGTTTATTTTATTAGGAAAGTTATGTGGACCCCATCCTCATGGCATGTATATTTTTTCATTCTTATTTCCTTCATGTAACTCGATCTTTTGGATTTAGGGGATTTAAATATCTGCCTATAATAAATATACAAAACTTTCCTTCTTCCAGACATAAATTCTAATCAAGAAAAGCAATAGGTTATCATAAAGTCTCGGATCTTTTAAATGAATGACATCATTGTGATAATATGGTTTTTTGCATATTATTCTCATTTTTGCATGTTAAGAAACTGAGGTCTTGGAAGAGGGAAATGACAGAAGATCATACATCTTATAGAAGAGCATTTGTTACCCTGTGTACTGTTTTATCCAGTGTGCCACAGTATCTCTAAAATATTATTTTATAACCAATTATTGTTGTTTATTGGGTAGATTAATATATTTCCTAGGCAAATGATTATATCTAAAGGCTTCACATAAGCATCTTAAATTAATTTTATTAATATTCTTTCATTGTCTTTCAACAGATGTTTACTGAGTATTATGTGTGTTTGCACTATGCTAGGAATATCATTAGTAAGCAAAAAATGTCAAGTGAATACTCCCTTAATATTTGAATTACTTTTTAGTAAGAAACAAGGAGGTATGCTGCTAGGAATTTTTAAAAATTGAATTTCTGCCTCCACCTTCTTGCTCTACATAAGAGCATCCAAGGACTCTAGCTTCCTCCACTCATGAGAAATTTATTACCATGCAGCCCAGTCAGAGTAATGTAAATGCTATAATCAAAAACATATTTCACAAGGAATGCATTAATCACAATAGGTTAAATAACAAAAGTTTTAATATTTAATATGTTTTCCTAGAACAATGGAAAAGTTCAGCACCAAGACAAGACTCTAGGTGACATAAGGGAACCACAGCAACATCTTCTGCTCCCTGGGGAGAGCCCTGCACCAGACCCTCCCTTTGTTCCTCACAAGCACCACAGAGAATAACAATATCAAATATCCAATACAAGTAGAGTTTTCAAGGGCCACAAAAATGTCAGTGCAGCATGTCTTTACATGGTCTCTATAGAAAGCACATATTTAAAACAATCCCAGTACAAATTAATGTGTAAAATATTCCTCCTTCCTCAGTGAGACTTGTATTACATAGGGAAGAAGAGAATGCCTCAAGTAAACAACTAGATTATAACTTTAAAGAGGTAGTCAAGTGTGGGACAAAAATAGCCCCATGTTTTTATTTATCCATCATCAGCTTCTTAGGAAACTTATTCAGGACACACAAAAAACGTGAAAGCTGGGCTCATTTCTGATGCTCATGCTTTATTTAGGATTCACTCCACAAATGCAATTTTAAAACTAGAATGTATTAGTTCAGTTCAAAAAAAAAAAAAAAAAAAACATTCATTTCATTGATCCCCTATCTGTGTGAACATTTTGCTAGATGCTGTGTGGAAAAGATGAACAAGAAACAACCATTGCATTAAAGGTGCTTGTATTCCATTAGGGGAACAAACACAATATAATTTTAATATAATCCAGCAAATATAATATTAACTAAAACATAAAAGTAAAACAGGTAAAGAATACCTAAACCAATCTGTGTAATTTAGTTAGGAAAAGGCCTTCTGGAAGAGGTACCTCCTAAGTTCAGTGTTCGAGATAAAAAGTCAAGTAAAGAAAGTAGATAGAAAGTTGAAGCAGAGGCAAAAAACAGTGTGTCATACAACAAGGAAACTTGCAAGTATATTGGTAATAATTCTACAGGTGGGAGAGAGTTTTAGTCTAATGAATAAAATCTCAGGATATAAAACCTGGAAAAACTTGCATCTGTATGCCATGCAGAACTCCTCCCATTATAATTAAACTTGCTGAAGATAATTTTTAGTTGTTTTTAAGGTTGTATTATATATATAAACAACTAAAAATTATCATATATATATAAATACATGTTATTATATATATGTATATATATATACATGTTATTATATATATAAATACATGTTTCAGATCATAATATCAGGTTAGACTGTTTACACAGAAGTGAAAAAACATTGTATTTAGCAGGGTCTTTGAAAATAGTTCATAGTAAAATAATAGAAAATCTTTCCTTTTGTACTTTCTCCTGTATTTTTATACATTTAAAATAGAGTACCTTTAATGAATTTTAATATATTTTTACAACCTAATAATATTTATTTTATAAATTCATATGATACATGCAAAATATTTTGCTTTGTATATCTATTTAGTGGCCAACTTGGTTTTATGCAGTACATCATTTTCAATGTATATTTTTAATATTTACTTCAGTTCCCTAGATACAACTCCTAATTTAACTCATAGGGTATATACCTCTATATCTGAAATATAAATGTTCTTGTTACTTCTTCACCAAGATGACTTTAGGGGCAGTTAAGTGGATGAATGAATCTCTTACATTGTCACGATATTCGTTCTCACAATGTCCAATAGTGATCTTCTACTTCAACAATATTAAATACAACCAATATTCACTGAGACCCTCTTCTAATCACTTAACTCATCATAACTCATGCAGTCCTCACCACAGCCCAGGAGATGGGTGTTATTATTTCTTCATTTTAAAATCTGAGTCCCATGGAGGTTAGTGTGCCCAAGTTCACATCAGTAGTAACACAACAGTCTGCTCAAACCTTTGGGTTTCAAAAACTGAGTTATGTATGGTGCTTCTGAGCATCCAGCATAATTTTATGAAGATGATGAACCAATGCAGAATAAAAAAGAGCTTATGTAAGTATTTTCTAATTGACTTCCAGCACCATTTTGGGGCTGTACTTAATAGATTTGTTTTATTTTTGACCCTCTTTAAATACCTAGAAGGTTTCTGAGATCTAATTACTATTTATCAAGAAAATAACATCAAGTTGCCTTGTATTCAAGGACCAAACAACGGGATCACTTTCTAGGTGTTTTTCATGCGTTCAGAAGAGGTGAAGGCAAGCAGAATGACTGCAATGGGCTGTGTGGGAAGGACATATTTTTATTTCAGCTATACTCCCCTAAGTATGAGATTTCCATTCAGAGGACTCTAGCGAGGCCATGAATTTAACCAAGGGTATAGCAGTGGTTCGTTTCTATAACAGAGGAGAAAACATAAGTCAATACAGCCCAAAAGACCAGCATTTTAAAATGAGTAATGGTAGCTGATGAATCAATTGTGCCTATTACCATGTTATAGTAATAAGAGAGGAAAAGGATGCTTGGAGTTGAAGGGCAGTAAATATGGAACAAATAAACTAAAATGGTATAACAAAGAACACAATCAACCTATGGGATATACTACTATGGAATGTAATATCATTGAATAATGTGGATGGATTCCTCAAACGTTCAGACAATTTTATGACCATAGGCTATATTTGTCTTCATATAAGTTAAAAAGATGGTAATCAAATCTCATGCTCCTGGAAGGAAAGTGATTGCCTATTAGACATTATTTTTAGATAATGGTTTTATTTGTTTTCTTCTGAATTATAAGATGGTGTAGGGAGGATATTAAATTGCTCTTTATTCTTTGGTGTTTTTTTGTTTGTCCCACTTAGTGGCATTTGCCTCGTATTATTTTATATCACAGTTATTTGTGCACATATCCAAATGTTTTAAATTCTTAAATTGTTAACTCCTTATTGGGAGGAGCTACACCTATTCAACCTCTGTTTTCCAAACATCTGATAAAGGGATTTATATATGATAAGGAATCAGGAACTCTATGCTCTGTGCTCTTTTCTTTTAGGGAGAGTGTGCCATTGGAAAGACTCAAGGCATGATTTTAACATTCTTCTGAAATGTTGCTTGCCTGGATGCATCATTTGGTTAAGCACCCAACTCTTGGTTTAGACTGAAGTCATGACCTCAGGGCTGTGGGATCAAGGCAGGGACTCTACTCTCCAGGCTCAGTGCAAAGTCCTCTTGGGACTCTCTCTCTCTCTCCCTCTCCCTTTGCCCCTCCCCGCTCTCACGTCCCTGCATTCTCTCTCTCTCTAAAATAAAAAAAATAAATCTTTTTTAAAAAAAGGGAATAGTTCTTCCATCTATATTTAATTATAAGTAACTTGGTTAATGGTATGTATTTTGTGGTTTTAATTTTTCATTGATTTCATTACTTTTTTTCCTGAGATATAGAGTAGAATGGAATAGATACAATTTTAACTTACAGAAGAGAAAACCGAGCACTAAGAATGGTGTCACCCTCCCTCTCTAACTGTTGAATGTAAATCCAAGAATCTAATTTCTACCCTGTAGTCTTCCTGTGTGTCTCTCTTGTATCCTCAGCAATTTACTTAATCCCCAGAACTGAAGTATTTTACCAAGTCAAGTAAATGGAGTCCCAAGGTAAATCTTGATTTCTCTCATCAAACTTTCAGTGGTGTGCTTCCTATTTTACTAGTATAAATTTTGCTTGGACATTTAGACACAGATTTTGGAGAAAAAGATGTAAGGAGACACCAGTAATACCAGTAAGAGTGGCCTGGTTGTGTAATATTAAAATGATTAAGTTGTATAATCTAGAATTAGAAAACCCTTTAAAGACAAATTTGAAAAATTCTCCCTGCGTATGTGCACGTACAAATAAATAGTAAGAATCTGCAAGATCACTGAGAAAAAACTACTCATTTCTCTATAGACCACAGAAGCATGTGTCTTTAATTCTCTAGAGAAGCAGGCTAGTTAGAAAGCAATGATTACCTGACCACTTACTGAAAAGCAAACTTTATAACCTGTTGCTATATATAACAGCTTGCCTAGAATACTTTATTGATGTTTCAAACTTAAAATGACCCAAACTCTTGAAATTTCATCCCAAGCCTCCTCTGCCCAACTCTCAACATTTTATTAAATAGCAAGTACATATTTTCAGTGCTCAGACTGAAAACCTTGGCTTTTCATTCTCTCACACTCTGCATAAAATCTATTAGCAAATTCGTGCAGTTCCTTTTTCAAAATTAGTCTGGGATCTGATCTCACCTCCACTTGGACAAGCTGCCAGCCTAGCCTCAAACCCACCAGCTACCACCGGAACCACCACAATAGCCTCCTAACTAGACACCCTGCCTTCTCATTCATCCTATGAAAGCATCCAGAATTAACCCTTTATAACAAAAATAAGATTATATTAATCCTCTGATCTAGACCAACCCTTGGCTTCCCATCTCATTTATAATAAAATCTGAAGACAATATTTTTCAGGGCCCTACGTGATCTGAACTCCGGTTCCCTTTTCAACTTTATTTCCTATCCCACATTCCCTCTCTCACTTTGACTCAGGCGTCTTGCTTTCCCAGACTACTCACTTTTAATGCTCTTCTGCTAGATATTCAAAGCCTGCATATTTTATTCTGATCACCCATCACCTCCTCAGAGAAGTCTTGCGTGATTATCTCTAACCAAAGGAGGAACCCCCATTACAGTGATGCCGTTCATTAGTACTGACATTATGTTTTCATTGATTTGTTCCTTGTCTAAGGTCCGTACCAGAATGCAATATCCATGAGCACAAGGACTTTATCCACTCTAATATCCCTAATACTAAGAAGAATTACTGTCACATAGTAAGTAATATCTATATATACTGGGTGAATTAATGAACACTATATTTATTTATATTTATGTAAAAGATGTCTAAACAATGAATACATTGCTTGCTAAACTGAGTTCAGTCAATTGGAATACATGCACATACATACAAATGTACTCCTAATTTGTTAATGTTTAATTAGATAAGTGGCAGTTTAATTGGAAGGAGAAAGCAATATAACAAGGTAATGATAAAACAGAGAGATGTAAATGAGTAAGTAAGAGAAGAGAAACTCAAAGAAAACCTGAAAGGAAAGAAGACAAATTAAAATAAGGTGAATCATTAGACTACACCTCAGAAGAAGACGTTGTATATTTGGAGCGGACAAGTAAATCAAGAGAGAAATTTGTAAAGACAGGAGATAGCTATATTTGATGAAGAGTGTATATTGGGTTGTATCGATGGACCACACAGAACAGATAGGCAGCCTGGACTGCACAACCCCAGTTACAATGTGTTCCTCAGAGTGATTTTCTTCGGAGCCCTCTGCCTCCCCAAGACACCCTTCCTGGAACAAATGAGAGCAGGATTGCTAGCAGTGTTAAATGACTCTGGCTCCTTTTCTCCCCCCCGCCCCAGATTCTTAACAATGATAGTTTCTCAGCTCTGTAAGTCAAATCATGACATCTCTTTAAACTCATACATATTATTTCCCTGGTGCCAGAAGTTGATGTGTCATGGAAAGATGGCCTACAGCTATGCCTTATAAAGCTGAGAAAAATAAAGTACGCGATGTTCCTCCTGTTGTCAGGCATTCTCCTTATAACTAAACCATGCTGTCCCCCTTCATTCTGTTTGTTCTGACAAGTTTGCATGTCAGGCCATCTATTTCCTTTCAGAGTGCTCTGTTGATAAAGTGCTTGGTCATACTAAAAGTCCTGGAGAGCTCATCAGTGCAAGATTTTCACTGAACCAGCTGCTTATAAAAATTTTTCATGGCAAGTCAGCAAAGTGTAAGTGTGCAGCCATTGCCCGATTGCGGCTGAAATGAATTGGCCGGGCAGTTGTTTTGTGGGCTGTCTGTAACTTACACTAAATCAAATATGTTCAGTGCTTCAATATATTTATAAAGTTACCTCTTGAATCCTAAGGAGAACTCTGAAAATGCTTCCCCCCCCCTTTTTTTCTATTTAGAAAGTCTTTTCCCCTTTTTTGCTATTTAGAAAGTGATCATCATAACAACTAAATTCTGCTTTTTTGAAATTTATTGACTCTGGATGTTATGAAGACACACCTCCACGAAAGTGTTTTTCTATGCAATATAGGAAGAGATGAAAAACTGATTATCTAAAGATGCTGTGTGGTTTGCTATACTCACTTCTGAATATCAGACTGACTACTCATGGTTAGCAAAATTAGCAAAATCACCATGGTTTTAGGCCACAGATCTCTGATTGCTTGCAGATACTCAAATTTGAGAATGATACTCCTTGGATATAAAGGTTCTATGGTATAACAACCCTATGTATATCTTAGTCTGTCTTGTTTTCTTGAACAGTGTGGAGTGTCCTACATTAAACCAAGAAAAGTGGAAGCCAGTTATAAAAAAAAAAAAAAAGTTAGTGAAAAGTAAAATATTTTAGGTCAGTGTAGCACAAAAACAAACAGAGACCTGGAGATTATTTGATGAATTTCACTATTGTGGGTGACATAGGAAACTAATGAGGTTAAACCATTTCAATTTGTATTCAGTTTACCCAATTATGAATGGTTCATAATTAAACTTTTGTCCCAAAATTATTGACATAATTTGGCTTCAGAAAACTAGACTAAAATGGATTTACATGTACACTAACTGAATCCTTAAGATAATTTTTAGATTAAAACTCATTAAGAGTTAAGTGGTCATACATTTTAAACATCTAAGGTTATGCAGACTAATAACTGAAAATTTTGACATTTTCCATGGAATTGTAAGAAGATAATTAGATTGACCAATCAAGTCAAGCTTCCATTAAAAAAGAGAAATTAACCTGGAAATGTTTTTCTTGCAAAAGAAAAAAAATCTTTTAAAACAAGGAAAATATTTATACTGGTTGCTCACCTAATTCAAAAATAATAATTAAAACCCATCTAACACTTCATTGTGGGTTATTCCTATCCATTCTTTGGGAACATAGGGGGGGACCCTTAAAACAATAACATATATGTTCCTTAAAATTGCTAGAATAAATACAGAGCACTCATTTGAGTTTAAGACATCTAAAAAACATCCCCTCAATGTTTCTTCTCCTAACTAATGAAACTTTCATGGAATCATAGGGATTAGTAAGAAATTCACAAGCTGTACACTCAGCAAGATATAATTAATACATCTCAGAGGTTATATACTGTTGGCATTCCAGTATTAGGAGGTTTTTTTTTTTAATCATTTCTTTTTCTAAAACAGATTACTATGCATGTCTAAAATTAGATGGTAATTAGATAATAGTAATACATAAACCAATAGTACACTTGTAGGAAAAGCATTAAATTTAATAACATCCACTGCAACTGAAGAGAAGCATCAGATCTAATTTCCTATGAGATCCAGACCATTTAATCTTTGGCAGCAAGAAGAAAACTCCACTCATTCATTCATTTATTCATTTTTCCCAGTAAATATTTCTACTATCAGATGGCCTGAATTTACCCCATGACAATATATAATTTTGAACCCATTACTTAACATCTCTGATCCTCTGTTTTTTAATCAGTTAAAAAAAAATGGACATAATGATAGCAATGATTTCATAGGATTTTTTTAGGGTTAAATGAGTTAATTCATGTCAAACCATTAGCAGAGCTCCTGACATTTTGAAAACATGTAATAGTTATTATGACATTTTAGACATTATATTTTCGTGTTCCCAAAACGCCAACAGACACTGAAGCTATAAAAGTAATAAAGACATAGTTTCTACCATTGTGTAGATTAAAAGCTAGTGGTTTTAAGATACGACAATAACTAGGGGCGCCTGGGTGGCTCAGTGGGTTAAAGCCTCTGCTTTGGCTCAGGTCATGATCCCAGGGTCCTGGGATTGAGCCCCGCATCAGGCTCTCTGCTCAGCAGAGATCCTCCTTCCTCCTCTCTCTGCCTGCCTCTCTGCCTACTGTGATCTCTGTCAGATAAATAAAGAAAAAAATCTTAAAAAAAAAAAAAGAAATATGACAATATCTAAATAAACCCACACACTTACAAAACTGTGATTTTGTTTAGTGATACAAAGAGATGGGAGCCTCTGTGAGAGCTTTAAGAGGGAGTCTGTCATAGTAAGAATGAATAGAGTTGTTTTTGTTTTTATTTTTGTCTTGTTTTGTTCTGTTTTTAAAGACCAAAAGAAGAGATGAGCAAAGCACATTTAACAATAGAAGCATATTTAGTTTAAAAAGGTCCTAAGATAATTGTCATTATTGCAAAAACAGCATCTACAAGTGTGGGAAAATTTCCATTTTTCTGGTCATGGAGGGAGATATGTGAACTACGCTTAATAGGAAAGCATGAAAACAATCCCTCTCCATGAAGAAATGATCAGTGTAAGAGGTACATGCAGTCACAGACTCATGGCATTTAAATAAAAGGCCCAGCAGCTGCAGCATATGCAACCTTTCCCATTAATATTAAGGAAAATTCAGCCTTCCATGGAAGCCAAATGATCCATGCTCAGGACAAGTCTAAGTTGAGCAGAGCACGGGGGGCTTGGTGAACAAGAGAGGGTGAAACCCTCAGGATCTACAAACAGATAACAGCCAGTCTTCTCAGTGGTCTTTGGAAAGGCAAACCTGGAAGAGTCCTGGGGCTCCCCATGTTCCTCTGAAAGAGAAGCAGGACATAGCATTTCACCAATTTTACACACAGTGTTGATGCCCCCAAATTAGTAAAAGAATTGAATAAGGTGCTCAGCTGCTAGGAGCCCGGAGGATAAAAACAACAGGGCGTGCAGGAGGGGCCTCTGATTCTCTCTGAACTGTTCACTTAGCCAGCATTTTGGACTTTTTGAAAATTATTCCTTAATGCACTTGCTAAACACATAGCTTTCCAGATACCTATCCTTAAGATTTTAATTCATTGGACTCATAGTGGGACCATTTTAAAAACAGCTTAGTTAAATCTTACCCAAAGAAAATCTTAGGGAGAACTGTAGTTAACCACACTAGTTATGGTTTGTCAAAACATAACAGAGACAGAGAGAAAGACCGGTGTCTAAGGTCAGGGAATATATCACTTATACATTATTTAATAAATACCTTTAAGTTGAAATGCATAAAATTCTTGTTCACAATGTGGATTGCCTCTCTCTCAACAAATTGTCTTGTTTACTCATAAAGTCACAAGTTCAAGAACTCCAAGATATTCTTCTAGAGATACCACTATAGGGCAGATGTAGCATTAAACTTGTGGTAAATAGAATGAACATTATTCTTATAAATTTCTGTCTGAAGTGCTTTCCCCCAATTTCTTAAATAAATAATGTTATGGGTGCCTGGCTGCTCAGTCGGTTAAGCATCTCCCTTCAACTCAGATCATGATCCCAGGGTCCTGGGATCGAGCCCCAGGTCAGGCTCCCTGCTCAGAGGAGAGTTTGCTTCTCCCTCTCCCTCTGTCTCTCCCTTCTGCTAGTGCGCGCTCTCTCTCTCTCTCGCTAATAAATAATTAAAATCTGAAAAATAAATAAATAAAGTTATACACTGAGCAGATGGGTATAAGTATTTTTTTATTTATACCATGTATACATATAATATATGTCAATCAATGTTCACTCATATTTTTCAGGTATGCTGTGTATTTTGCTCCATCTTAGCAATGTTTATTACAGTTGTTCCAGCCTATAGCTTTGAGTTGGTTCAGCCACCTTACATCTTTCCTTCCGTCACACCTACACCGGAGAATCCTAGAGGCTGGTCAGTATTGCCAAGCCTGAAGGAACTGTACACTTGCAACTCAGAAGTTAGGAAATGTCATCCCTTAAATAATCTCCTAAGACTTTCAGTTCCTTGGTGCATTAATACTCTTTTCTTAAATTGAAAATCCTAAAATTCTATGGGAGAATATTTCCAGAGTTTTGCCAAGATTTAGAATCTGTGACTCCCTATCAAGACAGGTTGATTTATGCTATTAAAATGTCCCAAACATCTTAAAAACCCAAGTCTGTTGCTTCAGAGACAAACTTTACACTAATATATGTGTAAAGTGTGTGTTCCCATTTTTGTCTTCCATTTCAGGTTGTAAACTGAGTACATCCATACAGCCCTGGGTCCACTAGACCAAACCATACACTGTGATGTTCCTGTTATTAAGATGATTTAACTTTTAAATCATTGCTATTTTTCTAAAATCTGCATAGGAAAAGTAGATGTGAAGGAAGCAAGAAAATAAAATCCACCTATCTCACAATGTTTTAGCATTTTCATTTCCATATCTCTTCAAAGAGCTTGGCCTAATTTGGATTAGGTTTCCATCTCAATAGGTCTGCCCACCTATGCTAATTCAACTTTGCCTTAAGTAGCATAGATATCAAAAGTATCTCCTGCTGCTTAAGTATATTGCACTCTTCATTAAGGAGTGAGGGAATATGTACAGGGTAATGAGAACCCATGTGAGTTTCACAACCGTCACGAAAATCACTTGTTTTTCCATGGCTGTTCCTTGTATGCCAATTTCAAAGCCCCTGCCAGCGTACTTCTCTTTCTCTCTGTCTCAATTCTTTGACAAAAACTTCTCTCTTAATGTGATGGCAGTGCATTTAAATGTTAAATAAGAGTATCTATATATTAATTAAATGTAATCCTAGTAACTTTAGTTTGGGAAAATGTTTGTCTCGCATTATGCATCCTATTTGCTGATGAAAACTACAGGATAAGAGCAACCACTCCTTTCTTATTCTAAACAGATCTGTTCCACGGATTTATGCAAGTATGTAGGAACTTGAGAGTTATCGCAACTACCCTCATGTAGCAAACATATTTTGAAATCTACAAAAATAAGTTAAATGACAGTTCTGGTTGTGTTTGCTTTTTAGATGGTCTAGTATAAACCTAAATGAAATTAAAGCCCGATATTTTACTTACACATGAATCTCTAAAAAACTAGCTCTTTTTTCTACTGTTATATGTCCTGTACCTGTTATACTTCTTAGGAGAAGGAAAGAATGGAGGCATTCCAGACATAGACAAGAATTTGTCTATCTTATCCTGCTAAAGGAAACTCGAGGGTCCACCATAACTCAATGAAATACCAGATAGACAATGGACCAGTGGCCAATATTTTACCTTTACCCTCCTAAAGAATGAAGAAGTATAGGTCAACCTGACTACCTCCATAGGGATGGGACAGATACATCAGATTTTCTTTCCTGCAAGGTACCTTAATTTTGGTACCCACAACTGGTCTAGCCTCCGATTTACATAGAAATCTCACTAAAAATAAGAATATGGAGCTTCTCCTCAGGCATTCTAAATCTTAATATTTTTGCTGGATCCCACAAGCTTATAGTTACTATAGAAAACTGATGTCAGAAAAAGAAACTGAACAGAGGTTATTTATTTAGAGGTTTGGACAAGAAATCACATTTTAGTATCCTCACCTATTGTTCTCACAGTTACATTATACTGATGAATATATTCTATGAAACACATACTAAGAAAGCATCTCATCAAACCACAAACTCTTTATACTGTAGCCTTTGATAAATTGTGACACATTCAGCATTTCCATTGTACATCTGTGTCCATCTCCACACAGAAATTTGGAGAAATGATTTAGTCCTCTTCAAACACTATACCAGGTATTGTGTGTGTCTGTGTGTTTGTGTATTCCCATTATTCAATCAAATTTACAGCAAAATAATTTCAACAAATTCTAAACCATTTTGCTTTGAATAAATCAAACATGTTATGTAAAATATACAATCCATTGTTTACTAATTATGTTTTTATGTTAAAAAACTCATCAGGAATTATAGCACCACTTGGTTTAACTAATTTGTTGTATGTGATCCTTATCCTTTAGAATCCTTATATATATATTTTTTATTTATTTAGAATATATATATAGATTTATTTAGGATATATATGCATACACATATATATATTGTGTAGAGTTATTTAGAAAATACATACATTTGCATAGTAAAAAAAATACTGCATATGTGAGAAATTTTCAAATTCCATTTTGTATACATTTTTCATATGTCCTACTTCACTACAACAAACTTCTTTAGCATTAGTATGCCATCTAGCTTTTTAATGGTTTGTAAAACACTTTAGGACTATTTTGAATATAATGGAAAGTGCTTGAACCTAGTAGGGCTCTAACACAGAACTTTCCATACAGAAAGAAGAAAAGAAAAAAAAAAAAAAAAAAAAAGAAAAGGAAAGGCTTTGATTTGCTTGCCAATTTCCTCATTATGTGAGAACCAGAGTGTTAAATCTTAAGCTAAAGTTGGTCTGAATGAGAAACTCTGACACATTTGCTGTTTTCTTGCTTCTTCCGTGTCTGGCAGCATCAAGACGGTGAGATTCCCTGATTTAAATTCTGCTCAATTGCGTCCTTGCTCACAAAAGCAGAATACATCCAACCCAAGCGTTATTTTTTTTTAATCCTTCTTTTTATAAGTAATTCAAGTTTTCATTTTGTACTCTCTTTAAAGAAGCAAAACAAAAACACAAAGCAAAAAACAAAACACACAAAACCCCAGAAAGAAACCTAAAACTTCGCAGCATACCTCCGTACCACTTAGGAGCAGCAGCGCTATCACATTGCTGCTGCCACCTAGTGGCTTCCAGGTGAAAAGTCTCTGCTGCTTTGGGAGGAAAAAACTGCGCGAGGCTTTTCAAACCACTAAGGGGTCGATGTTGATTCTCCTCCTGTGTTTAGTCTCCTTCTCACCAGAAACATGCTTTAGCAAACAGAAGAAAAATATTTCCTATTCAAAAGAATTCTAAGTCCTTCAACAAAGAACAGAAAAGCTGATAAATTACAATGAAAGTGTTGGAGAAATAACACTGACTCCTATCTACATTACATATACACACTTCCCAAACCCCCCTTTTTTTGTGTGATTTAAGATTTCCTTTGGCTATTTCAGGTAGTAGATATACAAGCTTCCACAGAGTAAAAAAAATTGAGGGGAAGAAAGGAATGGACGAAAAGAGTGATGACAAGTCAGAGAGAAGCTGAGTTTTGTCTAGCAATTAGTTGCTTACTAGGTCCTAAAAGTGGTGATTATGGTTATTGTGTTTGTTGTGGGTTTTCCCTTCTGGTCTTCTGTTTCTACTCTCTCTACCATACAGAGAAGAATTAATATTATGAATGCCAGTCATTCATCAAGTAGGGCAAATGAGCCAACATCCTTTGAAATGATTAGACAAAATAAGAACATTCCTACTCTTCTTCCCAGGTAATTTGATGTGAGGATTAATTTATTAACTGATTTTCTGAAGGAATGAGTGACCATTAAGTTAAAATAGAATGGGTGTCTGGACAGAGGGGAACAGAAGTGCCGTAGGCAATATAAAAGCAGAGGACCCAGTGCATGTTATATACTAAGGCAAAATGACTGAAAAGTTTACCAGAATTGCTAAAAGTATTTTGACCACTTTCAACCTCTCATTGCAAAATTTGTCTGTAATTGTCAGCTATTCATGTTGCAAATATCCCCAAATATCACACTATACATGGAGTTTGTATGGCCATGAGGTCTTTGTCATGGACAATAAGGTGGTAGTAGGGACTCACAGACACTATACATTTTAAACATTAATGCAAAGATATAATATGATAATGATAGAATGGTAATTCAATCAATGCTTGATGTTAAACAATAAGGATACAATAGTGAGACTAGAAATCACTCCAAGTCTTTAAACAGAGGGAATTTCATGCCAGGGATTATCATACAAGGGATAAAATATGCGAGAATCTCCAACCCCAAAATTTGCAATTGCAAGAAGCTGCTACCACTCCTGTTCTTGATCATCCGAGAAAGGAGTCAATGTTGAAGAAGCCAGAACCATCCAAAGAAGGGCCTGTGTAGTCAGAGAGCTGCGGGGAAGATGTAACTATTGCTGTAGAAGCAGAGAGAAAAACCCGAGTGGCTCCTTTCTGTTTGCTCCACCTCCCATCCCCAACCCCCCAGTCTTACAAGAAAGCCTTCAACTGACTGAAAAAAAAAAAGTTAAAAGCCAGGTCACATGAGAACCTGAAACACAACCTGGGATGATCAGTACCTAATACAGGATAGAGCCAAGAAAGACAAAGGAAGGAATTTAAGATCAAAACAAGTCAAGAACTGGCATAAGGACAGTATGAAGCCAGTGAATGAGAGGGCTGTCAAAGCGGCAGAACCCAAGCCATGAAGAAAGAATAGAATGCGAAGAGGAGCCAACAACATGGGGCTGGAAAAGCAGGACAGACTCAATGGGAAGCAGGAGACAATGAGGAGAAGACTAGTCCATTGGAAAAGAGCGTGGCTTGTCTAGACAAATTTGGAGAGTCAGGAAGCCTTGACGGCTAGAAAAAGAAGTTTGAAATCAGTCCATGGACCAGCACTTCCGAAACACTGCTACAGAGGATGCTAGTTCTGGAAGCCGCTGAAAGATTGTGCTTGTATAAAGGGTGTCATCATCAAGAGTTTAGGAAATTTCAGGGTTTCCAGAGTTTTTTCTATTTGATTTTGCATTTGTTTCTTGTTTGTTTGTTTGTGATGCATCTCAAGTGCCCAGTGTTTTGTCACAGGCACTCTGAAAAAAAACACTAAAGAATTTGGAAATCCTGCCACTTAATACACACTTAACCCACTGAATGAGGAATGAGATGTTTATAAAGCAACTAATCCCCAAAGACTGAAGTAAGGTAAAATACTATTACAGTAAGCTATAGTGATTCAGATTTCAAGTAATTCAGAGTTTGTGATCTATTAGCTGGAACTGGGCTATCAATTGATAAAGTGTTTCTTAAAAAATAATCAAGTATTAATGGATTTTAACATGATAGATATGATTTGAAAAAAGAAAGCTGATAATTACAAATAAGTTTATTTATTCACTAAGGCACAAATGGCAAAGCCTCTTATTAAGTCAAGAGTTTTAGTTGCCAAAATATTTGTAATTTAAAATTTAAGATTATTCTAAATGAAATTGCTACCTAATCCAGAAAGTGTTCTAGTTATAGAGACCTCTGTTTAGAAGGTCAAAGTGAATCTTAATAAAAACTTTTAAAACAACTGGAACAAACCCCATTGTCCACAGGTATCCAGTAATGGGTAGGAAAGAGTTCATATCAGGCTTATAGCCAGTTCCTTCCCTTCTTGGGCTCTTGTATGGTCAAGAGGAAGCATGACTTTGGACAAACCTCCCTGAAAATATTATTCATAGAGTGCACTAGTGAAAAAACAGGAACCTTGCCTATAAAATGTTTCAGGAGGATGTACCGGATGGGTCTGAATTGTCTGGAATTTATGATTTATGGAGCATAGAAGGCTGGGGAATAGTAGTCACATGAAGTATGTAATTAGTAGAATACAAAACAAGGGTTTTTCCAAAACTAGCATGGCTAACTTTTATGATCAATATTCCTGCATGTATTACTCATAATCTTCATATGTTAACCCCCAATGGAAATGTGAATCGATGTGGGAGGACGCAGCGAGGAGGAGCTGCGTTTGACAATTTGAGCTCCTCCGGGGAAAAATGTCCTGCTCCTCACCTAGACCCTCTGAATCATTAGTAGATCTTGTTGTGGATTAAGAGCCATGGTCTTTTCCTTAGTCTGATTTGACAATGTAGCTATTTTGTAGTAACATAGATGAGAGAGTTGGTGTGATGAACTTAGAGACCTATACATTATAATGACCTACACCGTCTAAAAACGAAATAGAGAGGCTGAAAACATAGTGAGTATTTGTCGCTGGGATAGTTACTTGTGTATTCTTGGTATGGAGTGGCAAAGACCTTTAGTCAAACTACGGGAGACAGTCTTAACAATGGAATTTGGGGTAATAGATTTAGATTTGGGGAAATTGGGTAAGTGAATAAAGAATACAAGTAGAAAGAAAGTTAGTAAAGGCCTACTGTTCCCTGGTTGCTGGTAGCAGTCCTGGTAAAAATCTAGACATGTATAAGAAGACTAGAACAGAGGAAGAAGTAGTAAGACTCTCTGTTTTTTTTTTTTTTCCTTGTTTGAATAAAGACATTGTAGTCAATCACAATCCAGGTGAACTGAAATTCCAGAGATTATGCCATGAAGACTGGGACACTTTGTATAGAAATACAAGCACAGCCTGACAAATTCCTATTAGCATGAATTCTCAGAGTAAATGATCAGAGAGCAAATCACTAATTTTATATGCAGCTGAATGAAAGGAGCTCTTTGGGTTATGGCTGATCCCCAAGTGGCTGAAAACCATTGTGGAAAGATACTTTCAGATGGTTTGATAGCTAAAGTGTTGCAATGGGTTAAGGTAAATTTCTGCAGCTTACACCAAAAGAAGTAATTTCCCTACACTCTCTTTGGCCAACAAATGGAATACTATTTTCTGAACAGTGAGTAGGAGAAAGCAATCCAGGTTTGTCTATGATGATCAGAAAGATACACCATTTAATTTAATGCCATTTACACAGATTATGATAGATACAAAAGCATGTAATTAACTATTCTCTTGGAGTGGGTGATAGAGAGGCAAGAGTAAGTAATATTCAGAAGACAAGAGATCTGCTAGATCAATGACCACGAATGGGGCTAACGAATGGGGAAAAAAGAGTTGCGCTACCCAAAAAGAAGGTACACTCTGAGGGAAAAAGAGAGAAAGAAAGAAAGAAGGAAAGAAAGAAAGAAAGAGAGAGAAAGAAAGAGGAAGGAAGGGAGGGAGGAAGGAAGATAGAAAAAGAGTGAGTGGAAATGTGATTGGGGAAAATATTAGGTATTCCATGATCGTATCACAGTCAGTGGAATGGATACTGTGTGTGAGAGAGGGATTCTGTGTTTGTCACACTCGCAGAAATTTGACTGAGTCAGCCCTTCCCCCTGTTTGAATCTTTGAATCGGACCTGATAAAATGGAACCTTTGGAATTGCCCAAGCCCCTTTTGGATTTAACTGTTAAGCCATATAGAATTCTGGGGTGTCATAACTCTGATAAAGGAAAGAGTAGTAGGTGGAGTAGAGTGAGTATTCTGAACTCCCTTAAGATAGCCCGTCTGGCCAGCATATAAGGCAGATATTCACGGAGACCAAGAGTGCATTATCAGGGGTTAAATAAAGTGTTCCCCTTTATTTATTTAGCCATGACCAATATGGGAAATACTACATAAAAAGTAATAGAAGGGGGTGCCTGGGTGGCTCAGTGGGTTAAAGCCTCTGCCTTCAGCTCAGGTCATGATCCCAGGGTCCTGGGATCGAGCCCCGCATTGGGCTCTCTGCTCAGCAGGGAGCCTGCTTCCCCCACCTCCCATCTCTACCTGCCTCTGCCTACTTGTGATCTCTCTCTCTGTCAAATAAATAAATTAAAATCTTAAAAAAAAAAAAAAGTAGTAGAAGAACCATAGTCCACATGGGATTGGAACACCATATTAGAGTTAGCTAAAGGCTTCTTTTCTACATTCATTTTCAAGTCCAGCCTGACACCATCTGTGTTAGAAAGAATGACGGTCATTCTTTGGGTAGAAATACCCAGCAGTACAATTACTGAATCAAATGATAATTCTACTTTTGATTTTTTGAGAAACCTTTATTCTGTTTTCCCCAGTGGCTGCACCAGTTTGCATTCCCAATAGTGCATGAAGGTTCATTTTTCTCCACATCTTCACCAACCCTTGTTGTTTCTTTTGGTTTTGGTTTTAGCCGTTCTGACAGGCACATAGTGATATCTCATTGTGGTTCCAATTTGCATTTCCCTGCCAATGAGAATGCGGAGAATCTTTTCATGTGTCTGTTGGCCATTTGGATGTCTTCTTTGGAGAAATGTCAGTTCCTGTCTTTTGGGGGTTTATTTTGGGAGAGATATTGATTTGTATAAGTTCTTTATATATTTTGGATATTCACTCGTGTGGAATTTAAGAAACAAAACAAACAAGGGAGGAAAAAAAAGAGACAAACTAAAAAACAGACTCTTAACTGTAGAAAAAAAACTTATGGTTACCCGAGGGGAGGTTGGATGATTGAAATAGGTGAAGGGGATTAAGAGTACACTTATCTTGATGAGCACTGAGTAATATATGGAATTGTTGAATCACTATATTGTATATCTGAAACTAGTGTAGCACTGTATATTAACTATACTGGAATTAAAATAAAATAATAATAAAATAAAGAATGATTGCCAATATACTTATATAATGTGACAAGATTTGAACTTGATAACCATTAAGAATAGCTTACTGTACTGCATTCATAATATCATAATTGCTCCTCAGAAGAAGCATTGCAAAAGAAGTTAAGGACTCTTGTCTTAAGTAATGTGTATAGCCCGACCGATTATTCCAGATCAAATTCAAGACCTGTTCCATTCTGAGAAATTTTAGCCAATTATGTAGGGTCAAACTGCAAGAGACAGTTCTCAAACTTTGAGAAATCAATAATTATTTCTTACCCTGCTACCGAGCCCTCGTAGAACTCTTGGTAGAAATTACATGACCCAACTAGGAATACTGCTGAATCCTATTGACTAAGAAGTCCAAAGCTCTTCAAAGGTCCTGGATTGCACTTGCGTGTGTTTAAAGGGGATATTTTCACTGACAGAGAAAACAGATTCTCTGCTTTGTGCACAGAGAAATACTAAAAAATAATAAATGTGCACTGTTCAGAGCTAAGAGGAAATACTAACTACTTTTAATACACTGTAGTCCATGAATTGCCACTATCACCCAAGCAAGTACAAGGGCAATTTAGGGTAATTTGGTAAAATTGAATGACTCAGTAGCACAGGAGCCCTGGATGTGTCCCTCTGGCTCCACTTTACCTGTCTGTGTCATACTACCTCTCATTACCCATTCCAAGTAGTGAAATTTGACACTTTGGTAGGAGAGCTTCTCGACTGTGAACTGAGTAATGTCTGGTAATACATCCTGTTTACCCACAAGGGTTGTTTTCTGCAGTATTCACTGGTAGAATTGAGTTCGGTGTAGGTGTAGAATCTTATAATAGGTTTGCAGGTGGTTAGGTCTGAAACAAAAGCTTGGGATGGACTGATCGATCATGCTTTTGACACATTGTGACATTTCTTAAACAAAAAGTTAAATACTCTGGGTATAATATATTAAGAAAAAACTACCAATTCCTCATCCTACAAACATGTACAGAGGTTAGAAAAGTAAAATATATAAAGAATCAAAGGCCATTGTTACTTAAATATGGGGCTGAAGAGAACAGTATTATATAGAGATTGCAGGCCCGATGTGTGATCACACACCCGTGCATTTTAAGGGCTGCAAACGAATATCTGATTTCTTCTTTTTTTTTTTTTTTTCCACAAGTCATATAGTAAATAGATGGCACTAACAAAGTCAAATATTAATAACCAAGAACTACAGATCCTCAAATCCCCTTTCCCCTAACCAGCAAAACCCATAGAAATTTACACTGACCAAAGTAAATAGAACAGAAAAGTCAAACCACTTAAACGGTTGACATTTAGGGATGGAGCCAGGCACTCGCTTGCTTTCATCCTTCTGAATCACCAGTGTTATAACATCAACAGAAAATAAGTGATATTATAGCCATGGTGTAAAAGTTAGTGCAAAGGTCCAATGAGCGCTAATTTAATTAATACCTGCTGGTGATTGACATAATTTTGAATTTCACATCGGCAAAAGAGAACGATTTTACTTTGCACATCATAGCTGGGGTTTTTTGTTTGTTTGTTTGTTTCCTAAATAGGGAGGAGCCGATTTCAGAAAATAGCCACGGTCATGGTGATTATGACCAAAATTAACTGTGAACTGAACTTATTAGATGCGATGGGCATGATTAATTCAGAACGTAGAATATATAATTTGTTAAATTTGCTCTTCTCTGTTTCTCTGATAGTCTGTCCTTTTGGAATATAATTTTAAAACCTATCTTCTTGAGAAATTACTTCCTTGATCCAGGGCACATGGAAGTTTTACCTTATTAAATTGTTGTAGTATATACCAAAGCCAGTAATTTATTGGCGAGTGCTGGTGATAGAGGATTATGGCCAAGTACACTGTGATTATTGCCTTTCAGAGTCCAACTTTCACCTTGTAGTATACTCTGTGAGAGTGCTTACTTAGAGAGAGAAAGGAAAACTGTGATTTCTTCCTTAGTAGACAACCCTATACACAATGATGGTCGTGGTAGTGTGGGTACTGAGGAATTCTAGCAAAAAGCAAAATGAATAAGCTAACTAGTCAGAGTTGTGTCTATAGAAAAAGAAGAGGCCCTTCATCAGTTGAAGCTCTACTAGTAGTAGCAAGTAATCTCAACTCCACTGGTAAAGTCCTTGTTTTGGACACAGCTTACTGTTCTCCCTTCCTCGTTTACTATGCCTTTTCGATGCATTCTTAGTTGGCCGGAGAAAAGAGGACTTTTCACAGAGGCTCTACAGAAAGCATATCACCTAACCCCTCTGAGACTCACAGAATTCCACCTGACTATTAATATCTCAATGAGGAATGGAAAACGTGTGGGAAACCATTTATCGTGGACTCACTGGTTACCACTTATAAAAACCCTGACATGTAACAGAAATCTTAAATGTGGAAAGAATTCATTTTTATACATGGTTTATTAGAATGATTAAAAAATATTGGACTCCATTATCTTCCTATATGAAAAACTTTAGGCAGCGAACATGGTTGTAAAGTTTTCTGTGTCTTGTCTACATCAAAATATGTAGAGGATTATATAAGGGATATAGTCTGTTGATCTAAGATTATCATCGTTATGTCATCATCATCATAAAAGAAGAGAAGAAGTAGGGAAGAAGAGAAGGGAAGGGAAGCTGCGGAGGAGGAGACTGACAGGAGGAGAATAAGAAAACAGAACAAGAACAGTAAAAACAACTAAAAGCATATTATGTGCAATTAAAAGCATATTACGTATTTTATACATATCCTGCCTTGATTTTGTTTTGGTTCTTACAGCAGTGCTATGAATACTTGTGGTTATCTTCATTTTATAGATGAGCAATGAAGAAACTTGCCAAATTCCATTAATAATTATGTGCATTTGCCTTCTGAGTTTACTCAAATTGCTCTCATCCTTCCCAGAGTTATAAGCAACTCTCACAAAGAGCAGCAACTGATTCGAGTTCAGAAACAAGAATCCTACGTGGACCTGAAGAATTTTTCCGAGAAAGGAAATAAGAGTTGAGTACAGACACTTCTCAAATCACATTCAGACACAGTTTAAAGTAAATTAAGATCCACAGAGAACAAAACAAAACAGTCTGATAAAACACTTGGAGCAACTTGGCTAAGAAATGGTTTCTTAGGGAAACTGCTGAATCTGAATGCCTTCCTTCCTTCCCTCCTACACACATTCCTCCATCACCCAAAACCTACCCCAAGAGGATCCTAGAAATACTAGGACCTTAAAAACTAAAAACTCTAATGGAAAGGATTATGTATCTCTTTTGTGTTTCGCCTCTTTAATGTTAACAGTAAAAAACTTGAAGACTATAAAGAACATTTGGCTTTTGTGAACGTGGAAATAGAAAAATGACTAGTTTTACCAATAATATATCTCAATCAAAAAGAAAATGTTTAAAAAATAAGTAAATATGGTCAAATAAAGGTGCCACGTTTCTTTGGAAGCCTTTCTACTAGGATCCTTCAATAAATGTTTGACTAAAGTATGCCCTTGAAAACACACAGGCAACTTCCACTAAAGTCACAAATTATGCATACACATTTCTAGGACCAAATTTGGCCCATTGCTTAATTAGTGTCTGGCTGTGATTACATCTGTGGTTTTGAATTTCAAATCTAAATTTTCAGTGTTGCAACAAAACTTGTAAAGCTTCCTTTAATTTCTGTAGGGGAAAACAATATCAGAGTAGTTTCGTATTTCAGTTAGACTGAGAAAATATTTTTCCTTGATCTGAAAGCAGTTCCTCTCAAATGCAAAAAGAAAGAAAAAGTGATTTAAATAAATACTGAAATACTGTGAATAAATAAAATTGGCCTCTTGAGTTTGACTTCTGAATGCCAAGAGATTTTTAAGTGACATCATTCTGGGCAACGAGTATTGCTTTTCCCTCTCTGTTATCTGAGATATAGAAAGCAACTATTGTTTTCTTTTTTTCTTTCTGTATTTCTTCCCCCTACTTCATTAATCATTCACATGTGCTTAGCTAGTAAATACAATTCAACTCTTGAGAGTGACTAAACATATCTTTCCCCGTGCACTAACTACCCTTTTTCGTTATGTCTCACCCATCAGTTATAAAGCTGGGTTGAGACTGTCTCTCTTTGGAAGGGGTATATTACCGCTAAAGAGTATTTATCTAGATTATTGCAGATTTCACCATGGTTTGTCATTTTTTCTTGGATTTTCAGTTGCAAAGTCTTACCTCATACTGAGCTTGAACTTGCTGAAAAGCAAGAAATCCACGCTGTAAAAATTTCCCTAAGTACTCCTTTTAGGTTTGAGTTTTATGTCATTATTCTCCACAGTTGAACTAAGTCACTATCGGTAATATCAGATTACTTGATTATAATGTATAGTTAAAATTGGAAAACTTTATGTGACATGACTGAACTTTAAAGTCTGGGGCTTTCATATGAATGGCCTCTGAAAGTAGAAATTTAAAACTGATGTGTCTTTTGATTGTCTAATGTTCAGTTCATTTTTTTTAGTGAGCAGTAGCTGGGAACAATTTACTGTGATCACAATTAGCTATTCCATATTTCTTAATTTTAAATATTGGCTCTTATGACTTGGCACCCCAAGTGTTTTTACTGATATTTAACGTTTAAAAGTGTTCTTAAGGCATCTCATCAGGGCTACCTTCATAGTCTAAGACAGCATTCCTACAATGCCACAGATGCTGAAAGGAAAAAGAAAACTTCTTTCAACTGCTTGTTACTAATTTCTTTTTTTTTTTAATATTTTATTTATTTATTTATTTGACAGACAGGGATCACAAGTAGGCAGAGAAGCAGGCAAGAAAGAGGAGGAAGCAGGCTCCCCGCTGAGCAGAGAGCCGGATGCTGGGCTGGATCCCAGGACCCTGGGATCATGACCTGAGCCAAAGGCAGAGGATTTAACCCACTAAGCCACCCAAGTGGTTGTTACTAATTTCAAAGTAAGGATACACTCTCTTTGGCTTCATTGTATCCAATTCTTGCATAAAAACGTTTTTCTTGGCATGTCGTGTATTTCTTAGGAACTAGAGTTAGCCTCCTGTACATACAAGTATCTCTGGAGTCTGAGTAGCTTGGTGTCAATTACTGATAGTTGGAGAACTGGTTGTTAGGTAAGTTTCAGATATTACTAAGACCCAAAGTAACAAGGAAATGTATCCCCAGTGAGTTAAAGGAATGGGGAAAAGACTTTGTACTCAATTACCTCCTCTGAATAATACAAGGTCATAAGATATTTCAAATGTCCTGTGGTCCCAGATTGTATTATGGAAATTAAAATGTATTATTTGTTTCAAACATTATAACATTTTCAATGAAAACAAAATGTATTTTTCCTGTAATTCAGTATTGAATTTTATAAACAGCAGGCAAATCTTTCCAATATTCTGTAATTTACGGTGTAGAATTCATGTGACATCATCAAGAGCTATAACTTAACTGAACATATATTATTTCTAAGTTAATATGACTGAAAATCAGTATGTCTGAATTCTGTTACACAGAAGAACCAGGAAAAAATAATTGCTTCCATTAGAACAGTCCAAAATCTTTTTATAGACTGTAATCAGTGATATGATTTACTTCTGAAGTGCCACTCTGGGACAAAGAACATTGATAAAAATTCTGTTCTTCATTGGAATGGATGATGCTACCGCCCCATCGTCAATATGTGCTACTGTCATCTTATTCACTGAATTATCCACACTCTTTCTACAGCTTTCATTCATAACCAAAGCACTAGCTTTTGCAAATAAGGAAAGTGGCAGCATGTATGTACCCACCTGACCCTCACACATGAATGTGCACACTTCACATATCTTGTGTAATTAGTAAGCTCAAGTTTTCAATATTAAGACAAGCTAGAGATCATATTGATCCATGAAGAAATCAGGATAGAAATGTTAAAAAAAATTATAGTGGATCAGTAGAAATTATTCTATTTGTAGCTAAATCAAATTCAGAAGTTTGATTAGAGCCATTAAGAAATATTAGCATTGCTGGGGCACCTGGGTGGCTCAGTGGGTTAAAGCCTCTGCCTTTGGCTCAGGTCATGATCCCAGGGTCCTGGGATCGAGCCCCACATCGGCCTCTCTGCTCAGCAGGGAGCCTACTTCTTCCTCTCTCTCTGCTTGCCTCTCTGCCTACTTGTGATCTCTGTCAAATAAATAAAAATCTTTAAAAAAAAAGAAAGAAAAGAAATATTAGTATTGATATTAAATGATTAAAAACCACATTTTTTGGAAAGTAGATTTAGATTCTGAATATCTCATAAGGAATAAACATCATTGTTTATTTCTTTAAGGTGTAAGTAACTTCACATGTGTAGGTTTCAAAGGTTTTTTTTAATATAATTTTGAAAAAATCTTTATATCATTTGGGGTTTTTTTGTGCATTAAGGTAGGGCAAATTGAGATCAGTTTCCATTGAAATAACCATTTTGCAGAGGTGCTCATTTCTGCTCCAAGGTCTTAAAAATTCGTGCAATACCAACAAGCATTTACCAAGTACATATTATTTGTCATGCACTCTGTTAGGTATTGGGCTCCAAAATTAAAACATATTTTTCCTTGTCTTTTTTTTTAAGTGAACTTGATTTATTATTATTATATTTTAAATTTTTTTTTATTTTTTATAAACATATAATATATTATTAGCCCAAGGAGTATGGGTCTGTGAATCGCCAGGATTTCACACTTCACAGCACTCACCATAGCACATACCCTCCCCATTGTATTTTCCTTGTCTTTAAGGGGCTTATTATATGATTGGGAAATAATACGTCATTACCATAGAACGTGAAAAGTAGAATTCTGAAATCACAGGTTTCAATGGAAGCATATGGATAGTGTTGAGAGTTATGGGAAGTTTCTGGTAGGATATGACAGGGTTCATAATGATTGAAGATGCCAGCATGAGCAGTGACATCACTTGTGTGTATATAGATGAGACCAAAACGAATATGTGCTTGGAACTCTCTCTGCCTTACAGCCTACCTCAAGGTTGTACTTCAAGAAAGCCAACCTATACCTGATTGTAAAGTTTCCTACTGGCTTACAATTCCCTGGAAATCCATATAAAGTAATATTGTCTGCAGGTAGACCTAACTGTATCTTTAAAGCATTTATTCTTCCCACCTTAATCTGATGTTCCTGTTCATCTTACATATCAATGTCACCAGGCTGTATTACTGTTATTCCTTGTTCAAGCATGTTCAGTCTTATAGATTTGTACAGGAATTAATGTAACTTTGTTTATGTGAATCATTGTAGTTAATGTCTGAGTAAGTAAGTATAGATATATGATACAGATGCATTCATGATAGGATAGGTGGGGCTTTTCCCAATGGAAAAATCATGCAAATAAAGATTCTGCATTCGTGTTATCATTTGGGGGGAAAATATCTCTGATTTTTACCTTATAGTTATTTCCAGATTTTTAAATGCATTAACTATAGGAAAAAGTTCTCAGAATATTGTTAATATATTTAAAGAAAGCAAAGTACACCATGAAAATACCTTAATTTGCCTCTCCTTATTAGTATATAAGCACAGCATTGCTTTATTAAGCAGCTTTATGAAGATACATTATATTTTACTTAGCAAAAAAATTCACTTGTTTTAAAGGTACAATTAAATGGTGTTTAGTAAATTTATGTAAATTTCATCATCCCCAAAAGATCTTTTATACCCATTTTCAGTCACATCCTGTTCTTACTCAACATTACTTTTTATCTCTAAACGAATTATAGTAAAATGTTATAAGTGATCTTCCACTTCCAGACTTTGTTCTAAAATTTCATTTATATTCATGTATTTGAAACTGGAAATAAGCATACTCATATGTTTACCAGGAACTATATTATTTAAAGTTCAGTCTAAGCAGCAGTAATAAAATAATCCAAAGTAAAATATCTTAATAAGGACAAAAAGTTTTTATTTCCCTCTTGGGTAACAGGGACATAGTCCAAGCTTCTAGAAGAGTTCTGTGGTCTGCAACACACAGTCTTCATCTCTGAGTTCAAGGCCAAAGTTCCAGTTTCTTCATCTTACTACTCAAATGGGAAGAGGGAGAAACTAGCTAGAAAGTTGCATGTTGATCTCTTATGGGACAAGACCTGAAAATTACACACATCTTTTCCATTAAAGGAATCCTTTATATATATATATATATATCGATATACCTATATATCAATATCTATATCTATATCTATCTATCTATATATATATGTATATATATTTAAATGAGAGTAGGCAGAAAATAACGAAGACATAAGTCACAGGGGAGTAATAAAAATAAATCAATTTGATTATGTATTATTTAGAGGTTTGCAGGAATTAAGGTACAGTTGCCTTCTTCAAGTCATCAAAGAATTTTGAGGAGATGGTATTTTAATCTAAGATTTAGTTATGGGAAATTCAGGTAGAAGAGCTAATTGCAGAGGTTCTGAGGCCAAAACAAGCAGAATATACTTAAGGACGAGAAAGGTCAGTGGGGGTGAAGTAGAGTTTTAGGAGAAAGAACAGAATTAGATGATATAGGAAGCTGAGGTCAGATAGGGCTTTGTAAGGCAAGGAAATTATTTGTTTCATTCTACATACAGAACATAGTCTTTATGGTATTAGCAAGACAGTGAGATGATCTAATTTAAAAAGATCATTTTGCTTTCTATGGTGAATAGCTCAAGGTTGGGGTAGTGAAGGCAATCAGGGATAATGGTACTGTGTTCTGGTTGAAAATACCGACTTGGGAAAATGCAGTAGTTTTGGAGGAGGAAAAATATGGTCAGGTATAGAATATATTTTGGAGAGTAAAGTGAACAAAGTTTGAAAATGGGGGTGGCTCAGTCGGTTAAGGGTCTGCCTTCAGCTCCCCTCATGATTCTCTTTTCCCTCTCCTTCTGTCCCTCCCCTCTGCTCATTCTGTCTCTGTCTCTATCTCTCTATCTCTATCTTTATTTCCATCTCAAATAAATAAAATCTTAAAAAAAAAAAAAAGAAAATGGGTTTGAGATATTGAGACAGGAGTTAAGGGAAAAGAACCAAGAGTAAGTTTTTAAGGTTTTTAGTATGATCATTATAAAACTGAAAATTTGTTTTTGTTTGTTTTTATAAAATCTTTAGCATAGAAAGAATAAGATTTCAAATTGAGGATTGCAAGTTCATAGGAGCCAAGTAAAACCTGAGATGTATTTTAGATATCTACATAATGATATCAGAATAGGGCTTGGTGTTTGAGTCTGGAGATAGGAGGAGCAATCAGCCTGACAATACAGATTTAGAAGTCATTGGTATGCAGATGTCATCAAAGCCATGGCTGATGAGGTCCTTTGGGAGTGTGCATAGACAGAGAAAACAAAAAGGCCCAATTCAGATAAAACTTTGGGGGTTCTAACATTTATAGGTCTGTTAGATAACAACCAGGATCCTCGCTAATGTAACTGGGGTCACGTCAGATCCTGTGAGAAAACTCCAGGAGATGGAGGGCAAGAGTCTTCGTGGGTGGACGCCTGAATAAACATGGGAGGATCCCTGGAATGCTTTCAGGTCCTCCTTTATTATTATTATTTTTTAAGATTTTATTTATTTATTTGACAGAGAGAGAAAGAGCACAAGTAGGCAGAGAGGCAGGCGGTGTGGGTGGGTAGCAGGCTCCCTGCTGAGCAGAGAGCCCACTGTGGGGCTTGAAGCCAGGACCCCAGGACCCTGAGATCATGACCTGAGCAGAAGGCAGAGGCTTAACCTACTGAAATACCCAGGCACCCCTCAGGTCCTCCTTTAGATGGATCTGATAAGTGTGGAGAATCCTTAACTTGCTCTTGTCATTTAAAACTAAGAGATAATCAGATAATCGTTGTTCACTTGTCGCACTTGATTCCCTGCCTGTAGCCCACTTCCCCCACCACCCTCCTCACCCTCCCACCCCCGCCACCCCTGCACATAGTTCACATCTCACACATCGTTCATGTCCTGCACGTTAATCTATATCCTGTTTGTGACTGGATCTTGTGTAAAGTATGAAAGACCTGATTGTACGAAATAAAGTCATCTACTGATCATCAGTCGGTAGTCCCCCCATTATTTCAGCTCTGATCACCAGAGGATCCCCACCTCGCAAAGGTGACATATATCAACCAGAGAAGAAGGATCTTATGAGAAGACTCTATCGAAGGTTCCAACATGCCATTATTGGGCATTTAGGCAAACTTCTTTCTAGGACCATGTATAGTAAATACACAGTGAAGAATCTTTTTCAGATACCACCAGCACATATCATGTTTTGTAGCCACAAGTACTGTGGCTATAAATGGTGCTTTAATAATGTTATTAATAATAATAAGTATGATTATAATGTGTGTACTATAACAATAAATGCATACATTGAGTAACTTAAATTCCATATTATTTATATGATTATGTAATCTCAAAAAGCAAATTTCTTGTCTTCTACCTTTACTTTGTGTTAGTCTTAGCACCATTCGTAAATATTTTAATTTTTCTTTTTCTTTCTGAAATGCATTATAGAAAAATGACCCTCCACCCCTGAAGTTAGGAGTGACAAGTTACTTGCTTTGACCAATGAAATCCGAGTGTAACTTGAGTCCCTTGAAGAAAAATCCATAAGCAGCAGAGTGTGATTTGTCAACTAGCCCTTCTCTGCAACACTGGAAAAGGGTGACTATAACACTCAATGGTGGAAAACTAAAAGCTTTTCCTCTATGATCAATATCAGCCCAGGATGTCCACTCTACTTCTATTAAATATAGTAGTGCAAGTTTTAGCTGGAGCAATTCATCAAGAAAAAGAAATAAAAGGCAGCTAAATCAGAGAAATAGAAATAAAATTTCCCCTCCCTATTTGCAGATGTCAATATCTTACATATAGAAAGTGCTGAAGATTCTATAAAAACTAACAAACAAAAACTATTAGACCAAATAAATGAATTCCGCAAAATTGAAGGATACAAAATCAGCATACAAATATCAGTTGTGTTTCTATATACTAACAATAAACTAACTGAAAGAAAAATTAGGAAAACAATCCCATTTATAATAGCATCAAAAAATTACTTATAAATAAACTTAATGAAGGATGTGAAAAACATAAAAACTACAAAACATCAATGAAAGAAATGTAAAAATAAATGAACGATTGGAAAGCTATCCCATGGACTGAAAGACCTAATATTGCTAAAATGTTCATACGACCCAAAGTAATCAACAGATTCAATGCAATCCCTAACAAAATGAAAATGTGAATATATATATGAATATATATGAAATATATATGAATAAATAGAATATATATTTATATATATGAAATATCTATGAACATATAGAATATATATATTCATAGGTATGAATATATATATAAATAATATTCAGCCATGTAAAAGAATGAAATTTGCAACAACAAATGGCAGATTGATGGCAACATAAATGGAGTCAGAGAGTATAATGCTAAGTCAGTCAGAGAAAGACAAATATCATATGATTTCATTCATATGTGGAATTTAAGAAACAAAATAGATGAACAAATCAAAAAAAGGAATAGGCAAACCACGAAACAAACTCTTAAGCATCGAGAACAAATTGGTGGTTACCAGACAGGGGAGGTTGGGGGTAAATAAAATAGGTGAGGGGATTAAAAATATTCTTAGCATGATGAGCACTAAGAGTATATCAAACTGTTAAATCACTATATTGTACACCTAAAACAAATATAATACTATATGTTTGCTATGCTGGAATTAAAATGAAAAAGTTAAAGAAATACAACCAACAATTGAACATAATGCAAACATTACCAAAATACAATATAATATAAATTCTTAAAAATATTTTTAGACTTGCAAAGAGAGGAAATGGAAAATGTGAACTTTTTCTCATTTTTGGATGAGAAAAAACTATAAAATGTGATTATCCCCATACACTGGGAAGGGACTAAGAGATGAATTTTAAAAAGAAAAAAAAAACCTCAATGGCATTTTTTTACAGAAGTAGAAAAAAACAAATTAATTTGGAACCACAGAAGAGGACAAACAGCCAAATTAACCCCAAAGAAAGAAGAACAAAGCTGGAGGCATCACAATTCTTTTTTCAATATTTTATTTATTTATATGACAGAAAGAGAGAGGTCACAAGCAGACAGAGAGGCGGGCAGAGAAAGAGGGGGAAGCAGGCTCCCCACTGAGCAGAAAGCCTGATCCCAGGACCCTGAGATCATGACCTGAACAGGAGGCAGAGGCTTTAACCCATTGAGCCACCCAGGCGCCCCCACAATTCTTGATTTAAAAAGTATATTGCAATCAAAACAGTATGGTAGTAGAATAACAATAGTCATATGGCCCAGTGGAACGCCATAGGTAGCCCAGAGATAAGCCGGCATAAATATGGTCAATTACACGTTCATCAAAGGTGCAAAAATACATACTGGAGAGAGGCTAGTTTCTTCAACAACTGGCGTTAAGTAAACTGGGTATCTACATGCAAAAGAATGAAACTGGACCTTTATTTTACACCTTTCACAAACATCAACTTGAAGTGGATTAAAGATTTGGACAGCTAAAACTTAACATTTAAATGCATGAAAATTAAAGGACTGAATCTATAAAACTCCTAAAGAAAACATAGGAGAAAGATTTCATGACATTGCTTTTGACAATGATTTGCAGATTTGATACCCAAAGCACAGGCAATAAAAACAAAAATAATTAAGTGGGACTACTAGAAAGCTTCTGCAAACTAGAAACTAGAAAGCTTCCGCAAAGGGAGCTACCAGTGGAATGAAAAGGCAACTCACAGAATGAGACAAAATATTTACAAATCATATATCTGATAAGGACCTAATCAACAAAATATGTAAGGAGCTCCTACAACTCAATAACAAAGAAATAATAGTTGATTAAAAAATGGACCAAGAGGGTTCCTGGGTGGCCCAGTCAGTTAAACGTCTGCAGTGCTTCAGTTCATGATTCCAGGGTTTTGGGATCAAGGTCTGGGTCAGGCTCCCTGCTCAGCAAGAAGCCTGCTTCTTCCTGTCCATCTACAGCTCCCCCTGCTTGTGCTCTCTTGCTTTCTCTCTCTGACAAATAAATAAAATCTTAAAAATAAAATAAACTGCATTTAGAAAAATGGACTAAGAATTTAGACAAATCTCAAAAGAAAACAAAAAAAGGCCAACAGATATATGAAACTAATCATCAGGGAAATTCCAATCAAAGCAATAATAGTATATCACCTTACACCTATCAGAATAATTACTATCAAGAAAACAAAATACAAATGGTGAGGATGTGAGAACCTGGAACTGTTGCGCACTACACTGTTGGCGAAAATGCAAAATGTTATAGCCTCTATGGAAAATGGTATAGAGGTTCCTCAAAAGAGTAAAAATGGAATTTATCATATAATCCACAGTCCCACTTCTGGATATTTATCTAAAAGAATTGAAATCAGGATCGTAAAGAGGTATTAGTACTGAGATCCCACTATAGCTGAGTATAATTCAGTGCAAGTTCCCTTTATGATGTTAACTATTTTAGTTTATGGTTTATAACCTCTTCCTTAGACCCTAGAAAATACTGTAGTTTACTCCACACACTTGTCACCTTGTCCCCCCTGGGGACATCTACCTCCTATGGATAGTCCCCCTGGAAGGCATCAGACAAGTATTTCAGGTCAAATATTGTTCTTATGCCTGACCGCATCTGGTCCTAGGGAAACATTCAGACAGCTTCTGCCTTAATACTACGGGAAAGCACAGGTTAATCCCTCTGCTGTCAGAGGAACTGAACAACCAGTTTCTCATGCCTCAAATTTCTTGAGTGTGAGTCAGACACTGTCCACTGTGTCTACCAAACTGCAGGGGATGCATTAAGGTAAGTAGTCTCCTTTAAGTTTCAATTCAACTGCGGAGTGAGAAGCACCACCGTCCCTCTTCTACAGACAGCATCCTCCAAAGACATCCCTATCTAATCAAAATGCTACCAATTTTATTCCCTCATTGTGAACGAAGAAGCTGAGTTGGACATCCACTTCTCTAAACCTCCTTCTGTCTCTCACTTCACTCTGGGATGCTGACATCAATCATTCTGTGGCCCCAGTAGGACCTTAGGCTAAAATAAATTGATTTTAACATATGATAACACAAAAGTCATTCTTCACTTTTTGTTATCCTTTTTTTTCTTCATTCAGATGACTACTTTGATCAGATTCTGTTCAAATCCCTAAAAAATTTCATGAACTTTACACTCAAAGATTTAAAAAAAAAAAAAAAAGGTGTTCTTTAAATTGATTTGTGCATCATTACAAGAGAAACTGAAAACAATTTTAAATTTTACTTTATTCTTTTGGGTTGCAGGCCGCAAAACAACGTGGAATTAACCAGGGTTTTATTATGCCTAATCTTGTGGATAAATGGCATAATCAGCTTTCCTTTTAAATGCAAATCAAATAATCATAGATTAAGAATTTTATAGCCAGAAAAGATCATAGAGAGACTCTACACTAACCAATTCACTTTATCTTTGACTTAAGGGAAAAGACCTACAATTTTTAAATTACTTACTCAACATTACATAACTGATTAATATTAGAATCTAAATTTACTTAAAACTCTTCCATTGCATCCTGGTGTTCGATATTTGTACAGAACTAAGGGGTGTTTCTCAGTAATCATTAAAAAGTGTTAAAGACTTTAATTTAATGACAGCTTCCATAAGAGGACCATTTAAAAGTAAATAATACTCAAGTACATTGAAAATATCAGTAATTAGACTCACTGCAAAACAATTGTAATCTCCATTTTGTGAGGTAGGTTTCCCTTTCTTTAATTAATGCCCTTCCTATTTTTGGCCAGGTACTACGTTTATTTGGCAGGATAGAATTCTTCTCACTTCCCCAAGTTATGTTTCTTTTCCCCTAGTTTAGTAAATAGATTAGTGTTATTAGAGTTGGTGCATTTTGAAAGGTGTCTAGATGGGAATTTCCATCATGATTCTCCTGGCCTCTCTGACTCTTAGACCTCTACATTCACTCCAGGGCAAGAGAGGAGAAATGAGAAAACGCAGGATCAGGTCTGCCACTGTGTTTCCATTAACCTGAGTGGTCCCTTCACAACCTCGGAAGTGCAAAGAGTGAATGATGGCCCAAGTGGGGCAGGACAGATCGATTCCGTAATTTTTACTCACTGTTTCTCCGCAGCCCTAACTGGCTATTGATTGGATGAGCTGGAGATGGGTAGTGCCTCTGGGACCTTAGAACGACTGAGAGAAAATTCCCTCCCTCCACGCAGCAACACCTCCAGGCTCTTATAGTCATTCACTTTCCAGAGGAGAGTAAAACAAAACTTAACAATGAAGTCATCGGAAGAGAAATAAATTTCATTCTCCAACAGGAAAGTGAACTTACTTTAGTGCTTATTCAACTTTCAGATTCCAATACCATATTTATACCAATAAACAAACAAACATTTTATAGAGCTTCATAAAGTTGCAAAGTGGGTGAGGGTTTTTAAGATCATTTCGTCTAAAAAACTGAAGCCGACAGTTAATAATACATTTGCCCCAATGCTTGGAGTCATTGGGAGTAACTTGGTTTTCTAATTCCCAGTATAGAAACCTCTATTCTCAGAAAAAGTATTCTCTCTCCTAACACTGCCACAGAGAGACAAACTCAGTTCTGGCTTGGATATTGTTATGCCATCTTAGGTCACCTAAAACTAATGCAGCCACCTATTCCCACATATTCTATCCAACTTCATGGATGCCAGACAAGAGAGATGAAAAGAACCTAAGATGACTGCTAGACCAATGTACTAAGTCTTAGGCTTGCCCTACCTACAGAACCTCTGCTTGCCATGGTTAGAAATATCCATAAGGTTTAAGACCTTTTAAGTCAAGATTACTTCTCTTTTCAGCTTAAATTGTATTAAATTGTATTGATCCTTATGCTTTCTTCTCTTCCTCCAGTGGAAGAGCCATCCATGCAGGCTCCTATAAGGAATGGAGAGCATCATGGGGTTCAGCTGGAGGAAAAGAATAGATTTTGCTATAGCTGCTTGAGAAATGTAAACTAGTTATGAACCTGGCGTGCTCAGTTAATGTCTGCTGCTGAAATGGAAGGGATCTCTGATGATGCAGACACATGGGAAATTCTTCAGGGATGAGTATCTTTAGAGATGGAAAGGCTAGAGAGATTTGTTCAATGGCATTACAAGTTTGCAATGGAGAATAACATGGAGGTCACTAGGGTTTCAGTAAGTTTTTCTAGGTCAGTGGTTCTCAACCACAGGTGGTTTTGTGCCCTGGGAGCAAGTCCCACCAGGGGACATCTACCCACATTTCGGTATGTTTTTGGTTAGTAAAACTTGAGAGAGGTACTCTTGGTATCTAGTGGGTAGAGAACAGGGCTCCTGCTAAGCATTCTCTAATGCACAGAACTATCCCATGCAACGAATTATACTGTCAAACACCTAATAATTCTTAGATCGAGAAATCCTGTTCTAGATCCCCTGTGTTCAAATGGATTTCAAAATCCTATCATTTTCAAAGAGTATCTTGTATTCCACTCAACAGATGATTAGTTCAGACAGAGAGAATAGCTCAGGCAAAGGAAATTTTGGGGTTTTGGTTTTTGGCAGGATCTTTTAACGTTTGATTTTACTACAGCGTAATGTAGATCATAAGACAGGACACTGAAAGATTGAAGGTCATGATTAGAACTCAAGGATGGTGATTTGCCTCTTGGAAATTTAATTTAATAACATTGCATTTGTTCTTTGATTTTTATGGTAAATGGGAATATTACCATCCTTGCTCCTCTTGCAGATTTTTGGGTCATGCTACTCTTTCTGCCCAAATAGGGTGGAGCATTTAATTTCTGGCTGGTGACTTCCCAGCTCTCCTTTTACCCAGATACCCTGACAACTGACATTCTACATAGTGGAGATTCTGTTCCCATAATGGATGCAACTTGAGTGTCTTTATTTCAAGGTACTGAGATGTTGAATTTTGTGTTATTTCAACCTATCCTAGGTTTATTATGAGAAATATCAAGTGGGCTATTTTGAGTTGCAAATGCAACCCAGTGAAATTAACGATGAAGTAGGAAAGTTAATTTAAATTGAAGCCTTAACAATCTCTTTAACAAGAATAAGAAAACTGTTTATTTTACCCCCATTGTACATCAAATAATTTGTCTGCTTTCATTTCCCAGATAGTTATTGATCACCAACTATACAACTGATAAAACGCTAGGTACTAACAATTGAGAGTTTGTCTGGGTTATTCACTGTGATCAACTAAGCTTCTACTGCATTGGTCTGCATATAAAAGGCTTCAATGAATATTTGCTGAATAAATAAGTGGCTACAAGTTCTAACAACCTAAATTCAGGGAACTGTGAGCTTGTGGGGCTGAGAGGATCCTTTCCTCCCAATCAGTATTATCTCCATCATCTAGATGGAGTGTGTGTGTGTGTGTGTGTGTGTGTATGTGTGGCACTTTTAGAGTACAGCAGTGTTAATAAAGACTATTTCTTCAATACATCTCTATTTGAGAGAGTAAGAGAAGCCCCAAAAGAGTCACTCCTCAAACTGGAAGTGCCTCTTCATTAATTTGGAGATATCCGCTCTGTCACATCTGAAAGTTTCACAACTGATGGATGAATGAGTACCTAACGCTGTTGGGGCTGGAGAAAGGTGCAGGAGTGAGATGATAGATTTGAGAGAGGGGATTCCAAGGCTGTAGACCACCTTTGGAACTTCAATAGATAGCTGTCCTGTCTGTGCTAACCATCCCCAAAATGTCATTTACTAAATCTGGAAAAAAATAATCTCAATGGCAGTGCATGTTTGCGTGTGTGTGTGTGTGTGTGTGTGTGTGTGTGTATTTGCATGCACATAGAGGTGTTGATTAAAACCCATCTGGAATCTCCTGACAGGGAATTAGACAGGCGAATCCTATCTCACTTAAGTCTCTCTTAAGTACTATCAAATGTTCCTCATGTGGATACTCGCCCATAAAGGGTTGCTATTATTAGTCAATGTAGGAAGAGAAGAGGAAGTTTTGTTTTGTTTTGTTTTTTAAAGAGCATTAAATTAAATATTAAAATAAATTTTGAAACAGTTTTATCTGGGTCTTAAGAACTGGAAGTTTGGGGAGCCTGGGTGGCTCAGTTGATTAAACAACTGCCTTCAGCTCAGGTCATGATCCCAGAGTCCAGAATCAAGTCCCGCATTGGGCTCCTGCTCCATGGGCTCCCTTCTCCCTCTGACCTTCTCCCCTCCCATGCTCTCTCTCTCTCTCTCTCTCTCGCAAATAAATAAAGAAAATCTTGAAAAAAAAAAGGACTAGAAGTTTGCTCTTCTAACAGTTGAAATTAATGGCAACTTACAGCAGTGAACAGCTTTAGAGGATGCTCCTAACCATGTGAAAAAGGGAGAAGTGTTGAGTTGGTGTCAGTTATTGGGAAAATTATGTCTCACTCCAGTAAGTTGAGAATCCTAAATAAATTCCTCTCAAAGAAAAAGATAGTCCTTGCCGATGAGATGCTTACATCTAGTAGGGTGAAAAAGACAAAAATGTCAGCGTGACATGAGAGCAGGCCTATGGGGAACGCACTAGCAGCAGGGGAGCTCAGAGTATTTACACTTAGACTGGGGAGAAACAGGAAAATTTCCCGAGAAGACAGCATGGTGAGAACTAAAGTTTTAAGGATGAGTAAGAATTAGCCAGGCAAAGAATGTGGGCAAGTACATTCAGGGCAGTTAAACAGCATGACTTAAAGCATAGAGTGGTGAAACAGCATGTCGTGTGAAGAAAACAGCAAGCCATTTGATTCCAAGTGCATAAAGTAAGAGGCAGGACATGGCAGGAGAGAAGGTGAGAGAGTTAGATAGGTCATGAGAGCAAGACAGTGCAGAATAGTAAAATGTGAGGATTTTATAGGCAACAAGTTTCCACTGAAAGGTTCTAAAGCAGGCAGGGCACATGATCAGGTCACATCTGAGACAGAATATTGGTGGTAATTTCTTGGAGAATGGATTGGAAGGCAAAGGCAGCAGACAAGCACTCATTATTAAGACCCATTATTACACAAGGAAAGTCTAAACCAAAGCAATGACAGCATGGCTTGAGAAAAGATTATAGATCTATAAACAATTTCGTGGATAAATTTATTAGATCTTGAGATTTTGAAGTTGAGGTAAAGAAAAGGAAGAATTTGATATTGTAGCCCAAATATAGTATTGTTTTTTACATTGTGTTTGGATAATTTTCTGTCAGAGGTAGGTCATACAGAGACAGGGACAATTTAATAGGGAAGGACAAGCTCATGCCAGGTTTGAGATAGTTTTGAAGATATCCAGCAGGTAGTCAGATATGTAAGTCTGACGTAAATCTGAACTACAGATGTTGGCACTAGAAATACACAAATAGGAGTCATAAATATTGGTTGGTAATGAAAACTATGAAATTGGGAAAGTCTTCAAGGGATGTATGTGGAGTGAGAATGACCACGGGTCAATGTTGAGAGACGTTGAAGAGGAGACCCATAGAATTGACTGAGAAAGACAAGTCAAGAAAGAGAAAATGATTTCCTAAATACAAATAAAAGAATGGTGATATTATCACTGTTTTAATAGATCAAGAAAGATTTTTTTTTTTTTAATGTCCACTGGCTTTATAATTAGAAAGTCATTGGTTATTGTGACAAACAGCTTCACTGGACTGACAGAGAAGTGTATTTGAAGAAACATGCTGGTAAAGGGAAAAGAGTGATAAGATGATAATAAGGGGATTTAAGTTTCAAGTAAGTCTCTTTGTAATTGCTTTTTTCTTTGGTGGGGGGAGGGGGTTGCTTAGAGACATTACACACATTTGAAAGCTCAGGAGAAAGCCAAGAAAAATCTTAGAGGACTTGTAGGAAATAAAGAACAGGAGTCTGAGTCACTATCGACTCTCGAGAGGAGAAGTATACCATCTTCTCAGAAGGACAGGTATTGCGAGAGCTAATAATTCGTGTTTGCAAATTCACATTTCCCCATATCTAAGGGATAAGCTTGGGGTAGTCAAGGGGTTTTGAAGATAAAGGGATAGTTGTTGAAAGAAGTGGAAACAGAAGTTGATTGAGAAGACAAAAAATTGTCCAAAGATCAGAGAAACTAACTGAGGTTGAATATAATTTTGTGGCTATATGAATGTTTAAACTGTGGCAGTTCTCTAGCAAAGTTGAGCATGTGCATTAGAGTGAAGAAGATCAGAAGGAAGATTAATTCAGGATTGCAATTTTGTCCATTAGGTGTCTGGACAGGTAAAGGTACAAGGCATTAAGGGCTTTGGTGAAACAGTAGTTGAAATGGTCAATAATAGAATCCATGCAACAGAAGAAGGACGGCAAATATTGGAAAGTGGAGCTCAGCTGAGATGTGGGTGTGGGATCAAGAACTGATTGTTTCCATAAAAGCTGTTGGGTAGGGGTAATAGGGATAAGACTGAGAACTATCTAGAAGGTTGTAGCTCAAGTATGACATATCTTTGCTTGCACTTCAGACAGGAACAAATTTTAGTTTAACTTCAATGGATGGCATTAGCTGTAATAAGTTGTGTATTTTTGTGCCCATATTATAACAACAACAACAACAACAAAAGGATTTGAAGAATTTATTTTTTTATTTCTTTTTGGATTTTTATTTTATTTTATTTTTTCAGTGTTTCAAGATGGATTTGAAGAGTTTAAATCATTTGTCTAACTTGAAACAACCAGTAGGTAACAGCTGTGTTTGATTCTCCAAAGCCTCTGTACTTTGAGCATGTTCTCCACTCTCCGGTTTTGCAAATACGGAAATCAAGGTGTGCACCTTTCTTCGATAAGCTTGTACTGTTTTAATCTGTAAAACAATCAATACTGTTCTGACAACTGGTTGTTTAGATTACTACATTTTCTTGAGTATGTAATTGTTGATGTTCATGCTTGGTTCCTTTGTATCCGAGTCTTTGCTTTGGGAACGCCCTCATAGATGTTAGTGTCAGTTTTATTCTGGAGATACACAGTTCAAAAACATTTTGCTCATGATACTGTTAAACACATCAGTGAGGTTTATCTTGATTTCAGAATTAGATGTGATTACAAGATAGTAAGATGGTAAAAGCAAGTTGTTTTCATTCAAATTATGCAATATGGAGATATTTTATTTATATTTTGCCAAAAATTATGTTTAACTGAGTTCCCAAATGGTTTCCTTGTAGAATATATACTGGGTATTTATAAAATCACAGAGATCTGTTAATGAGTCCATCCAACTATCCAGTTAATTAGAATGCCCCTCAGCTTAATAATGTGGGGCTGGATGAGAATCTTTTTACTCATGAAGGTGAGGAAACTAGGTTTCCTCAATGTTGATATTAATATCAATACTAGAATTCACATTCAGTTTAACTAATTTTTTTTTAAAAGTCATACCTTTTGCCTGACTTACAATTACTTGGATCATAGTTTCCCAAATTTATAAGTGTACTTGCATTTTTGTAATTGAATTTCAGAATTTCCTTTAAAAAACAGGAGTATTTTTTTTTTACATTTTTAGGAGTATAAATACATTTTTATTTTCTAACAAGGTTAAATTTGGTCTTGTTCATGACATTCTATTATGTCCTGGTGATTTTTTAATTAACATATAATGTATTATTTGTTCCAGGGCTACAGGTCTGTGATTCATCAGTCTTATACAATTCACAGCACTCAACCACAGCACATACCCTCCCCAATGTCTATCATCCAGGCACCCCAACCATTTGACCCCCCTCCCCTCCAGCAACCCTCATTTGTTTCCTGAGATTAAGAGTCTCTAATGGTTTCTCTCCCTCTCTGGTTTCACCCTGGTGATTTTTATAGCATTTACTTCATACTGACATGTCTGTTTTTAGTTAACTTTAGTGTCAAGATCCTAGTAAAAGTAACCCATCAGAAAAATGTTCTGAAACCAAGTTATTAATATTATTTGTTTGCAGAGAACTTTCAGCCGGAACACACTCCCTAATTTAAATAAACTCCTTTATTTTATAAATTAAATTGTTTATAAAAAGAAAATGCAAAAATATGGTTAAACCTTTAAGTATTAGGTCATTAAAAATCCATTCTTGCCTTCCTGCCCATAACTACATCTTTTTTCAGACCTGTCACCCATTTCATTTAAGCACTTAGCTCTCTTCTAATGAATGAATTGGCATTTCATATTACCTTATTATCCTATAAAACAAAATGCATACTCAATAACATTAACGGTAATTTCTCATAAAGACACATTATCGATCCGGGTGCTACCTGTAAGCATTGAAAATTGCAGCCTGCACACAGAGCCTTTCACATCTGGGCCTGAAGAATTAAAGAAAAATTAAATTTGACAGCAGTAAATTCACAGGCACAATCTAGGCCCCAATTTATATGCAAAATGAAATGCTTTATGAAAATTTCTTCTATATTCTCACGGAGATTTGGGAAAAAGATTTCACTAGATGCTTCTTACTTTAATATCCCTCTACTTAAATATTATACTGCAGTCACTGCAGACTCTCTTTGATGTATAAATAATCAAGTTAAATTATGTGCAGCAAGGAGACTAGTGCTCTGCCATTCTTATTTTACAAAGTAATTTCTACCCTAGAGGGTCAAATTTCCCTGACAAATTCTTAATTACTATGTTGCAACAGAAGCAGAATCTATTTGTGCATAAATCCTGGGCATTCCCATGTGGCAAGTAACTAATATTACCAACCATTTCACTTGGCCTGTTCACTGAACTCCATAATTAGATAATACTTTTGATGATGGTACATTTGAAGTCTTAATCCATTTAATTTTTTATGAGATTTTTTTTATTTTAATAGGGATATGTTAGTGACCAATACCTATTTAAAAATCATTAAAATTCTGTCCACAGCAGTAATAAAGATTAAAGATTACTAATATGGCATTCATAACCTTGCTGGTTTTCCAGAAATCCAGGGCTTAAGGTAAATGTTAAAGGTCATTTAATATGTTAGTCACTAATTATAATCCTGGGTAATAGGTTCCTTTTCTAATTATCATGGTATAAAAGTTCTATTGTTTGGGTCTATGCTTCTGATTTTTATATTTAGCTTTTTGGGGGATGAGTAATCCAGGAATTAAGCTCCTGAACATTGATGAAAGTAGGTAATGCTTGATGATTAACTGGATAAAAGCTTATATTTGAATGCCGTATGATATTTTGCCTTGAAGTTACTTACCGAAGAGGCAGCATCCTTTTTCTAGCATGAGGTTCAGGGAAAAGGTCACTGCAAGATTAATGCACCCATATTTTAATATCAAACTATGACAAAATTGATAACAGCCTTTTGGTACTCCTGCCAAAACATTAAGAAGAAAGCTTGAACAACCTGAAACATGAGGAAAACATTTTTTAAAAAGTGAACTAGGTTTTGTCCATCTTTAACCTAATAATAATAGTGCAGAATTATCCAATTTACATGACAATAAATTGTTCACTCTCATTTAAACGCACACACACGCACATGCGTACACATGCATCCCAGAATCTAGAGTAGCCGCCTGAAAGACAATCACTAGCTGCTTTCTCAAGTAATATTCAAGGATCATCATGAGCTAAAACTAGGATGGACCTATAAAAAACCATCAGATTTTAAAAAGTAATAACTTTTTACAAAACCCAATTGTCTTGACATTTTCCCTTTACTTGTACATTTACTTGAGCATACCTGGTTTGAAATTATTACACAGATTCTACTTACATAATGTGTTCATTTTGAGTTATTGCATTATGCATATATATCTTGCCCTTTTTTTGGAAATAATTTGCATTGCCAACCTCTTCAGTCTTATTCATATGTTCTCAGTCTTTATATTTGTTCTTGTGGAAAATATTTAGACAATTCACTAATATATTGGATGCTTCTTAGGTGGTTAGAACTTGTGAAAAGCCTTAGGAATATTTTATAAAAACACTATCAGTAGATATATTTGCTTAATTAATTTATAATTGTGTATTGAGCACTTGCTATGTTCTAGACACATAAAGATTTCTGCTATCATGAAACTTATTCTACTGATGTGACATACGCAATAGACTACATATATAGAGAGAATACACACACACACACACACACACACATATATATATTTTTCATGTATAGAGAGACATGTATCATTTGTCAAAGGTAAAAAAGTACTAGGAGAAAAAGTAAAACACATGTAGAAGATGGGGATTAATGATTAGTGATGAACAGGAAAAAGGATTCTATTTTCATTTGAATAATATTAGAAGGTCACTGAGGAAGTAACCTTTGGCCAGAGACTAACAGAAGGGACTTAGGTATATCAGATATCCCGGGAAGAGCAAACAACAAGTCAAAGGACTCCGAGGCAGGAGTATACCTGTTTTGTTAGAAAAACAGCCTGGAAATGACTGTGGTGGGAAGGAAGTGAATAAAGTAAGATTTCTTTTAAAAGTATTGGAGTCAGGTAATAGGATCTCTAGGTCGAGTAGAAACTTTGACTTTTTTCCCCCATGTAGATGAAGGCCATTTGAGTATTTTAAATAAGAAGCAACGTAAGTCTACTTGACCGAGAACCCCAGCTTCTGGATTGAAAAATCTGCTAATGGAAATACAAAGCAGAGGCAGGAACACTGGTTAAGGAACTTCAGAAATGGTTTCAGCTGAAAGGTGGTAGCGGATTGGATTAGAGGATTCTTCCGGATGTTGAGAGTCAAATTCGGTATGCTTTGAAATGAGAGCAAAGGAACACGGTAACTGATGAGATACGGACTGTGAGGAGGGGAAGCAGTCATTAAGGACTCTAATATTGGCCTTTAACCATGTGGCTTTCATTTATAACCCAACCAAAGTACTTCCAGTATATTGTGAAGTCAGATGTCTAAATGAAATACATTTAAGGGAAAATGGGAATAAAAGAACCAGAGATATAAAATACAAGCCACTCTATGAGGGTTTTGCTGCTAACCGGTAACCAGAAGAACGGGGTGGCTAGAGGGACAGAGAGGTTGAGGGAGTTTCCTTTTTAACCTGGAAGAAATTACAGCACATGTGTACGGCTTGTGCTCACTGGAATGATCCCATACAGAGGTAAAATTCATGGTCACTTGATTTAAGGGTTATGAATTTAAAGTGAGACAGTGAACCATGTCCAGGTTCAGAGGGTCTGATATAATTCAGGTGGCAAGTACACTTTAACTATGATTAGAGGCTAGCCAGGAAGGGGGGGCAAGAAAGCTGTCAGTGTTTGCACACAGAAGATCTAACGTGGGAATGTAGAATTTAGACAGGGTTAGGAGAATAGGAAGGGTAGGAAGAGGCATATCCATAGTGTCATAATTACCTGTGATAGTTATTCCCTTACAGTCGAGGGAATAGAACATACGAACGCATAGCTTAATGATCCTTCGTAGCAGGAAGATTTTTTTAGAAGCAGGCAAGTAATAGGACTGGGGAAATTATGGAAACTCACCCAACAGTGGTAAACACTAAAAGGAGGGGGAAATGGAGTGTCTGCAAGTGTCAGAGCATTAGAACAGACCACCCAGAGAGGGAAAGGCTGCATTTTACGTTTTTTCAATTAATGTTATGACATTAACACAAAGCCAAACTAGGGTTGATGTCGCAGGGGCTGGTTCTCTGTGTGTGAGGCCCCAGTTTAAGAATGGCTTCGTACTGGGGCACCTGGGTGGCTCAGTGGGTTAAGGCCTCTGCCTTCGGCTCGGGTCATGATCCCATGGTCCTGGGATCGAGCCCCGCCTCGGGCTCTCTGCTCAGCGGAGAGCCTGCTTCCCTTCCTTTCTCTGCCTGCCTCTCTGTCTACTTGTGATCTCTGTCTGTCAAATAAATAAATAAAATCTTAAAAAAAAAAAAAAAAAAAGAATGGCCTCGTACTTAGTGTAATTCTCTGCTATGCCAGTCTTGAGACTTGTAACAGTTTTTGTACAAGGCTGTTTTGTGGTATCCTGCAGAGGGCAAGATCAAGTCCCCAACCCAAAATCGATGCCGATATTGAAACTGATGATGCCACACAGGCACCAAGAGGGTAGGAAAAGTTCTGTTACTCACATAATAATGTTGTGGGGATTGTTTGTTTGTTTGTTTTTGAGAGCAGGATAGCTTCCCAGGCAAGTCCGAAATGGCTTGAGTCATCCAAAATGGATGAATGAAGGGCAAATGGCGTGGTTTAGTTCTTATTGTGATTAGGAGACGGGCTGGTTGGGGTGCCTGGGTGGCTCAGTCAGCTAAGTGTCTGCCTTCAGCTCAGGTCATGAGCCCAGAGTCCTGGGATCTGGTTGAGCCCAGTATGGGTGCCCTGCTGAACATGGAGCCTGCTTCTCTCTCTCAGTCCCTCTGCTCCTCCCCCATCCCTTCCCCACCCCACCACGCTCCTGCTCTCTCACACACCTGTGCTCTTTCTCTCTCTCCCAAATAAATACGTAACATCTAAAAAAAAAAAAAAGAAAGAAAGAAAGAAAGGAAAGGAGACGGATTGGTATGAGAATCTTCCTAGCATAGTGAGTTTGCTTGACTTGCACTTTCCCATCTGGTGCCTTGAGAGAGAGTGCAAGCTTTCTTACTGGCTTTTCTTACTATGGGGCTTGAAAGACACAAGCGACCAGTATACATAATGCAGTCAGTCTCTATTAAAAGAAGTCTTCAGGATTCTATCTTGCACTGACTCCACAAATTATGTGGCCAGTCCTGGTTTTATAGAAGCAGATTTCTGAGGCAAAGGTTCTTTTTTTGTTTGTTTGTTTGTTTGTTTTTTGTTTTGTTTTGTTTTTTTAAAGGATGCACTACTGTGAAGGAAAGTGGGAAAGCATGATGGGGCAGGAGGGACCAGACTGTCTCAGATGTCCAACAAAGCTGTTCCCCATCAGCATTCCCCGTGTGGGGCAAGTAGCCCTACTTTCATTTCCTCACTTGCTCATTTACAGAGGTGGAATGGCACACCCTTCAGTGCCAGGAGGCAAATGCTTCTCTGAAGGGGGATCTGGGCAGGTTCGTCCACACCTACTAGAGCTGGGCAACTATTACACTATCTCTTAGTTGTCACAGGTTTTGAATACAAATAAAAATATTTGATTATTTTTCATGACTTGAATATAAATCGGTCTGTAATAAAGGCCTTAGAGGCACCCATGTTAATAGGTCACTAGATGGGGTGTAAGATTGTTGTCAAAGAAGAAGCATTTGGACTTCACCTCCATCCTTTGTTAAACATATAACTTAGCAGATACGGAATGTTCAGCTTCTTTCAGTGTTAGCTCTTTTTAAGTGCAGGGAATAATAATACAAATATATGGCGTTTTGAGGAATAAAAAATGTGAACTGTTGAAGAATTATGGTTTAAGGTACATGTTAGTTGTTATTTTCATAAGACCTTCAAAGTCTAAACCTTGTGACCTATCTCCAGGCTGCTCAAAATTCTGTTCTTTGATAATGGAAGAGTTTTATAATTTGAATTGTTTCAGCAAATTGCACTTTATTTTACCCTTTTTATTAATAACTTTTAAAGAGCAAATTACACTTATGCTAAAATTTCTTTGCTTATTGTTAAAAAAGAAACAGGCCCAAATGGAGTCCCTTATGCTAAGCCCAGGTCACCAATCTGAGACTTAATATCCAACTTAATTAAGTTTCAACCTTTCCCTGGGGAAGAATTTTAACCAGTCAGTCTGGAATTACCTGGTCAGCACTAGTGAGGTAATCTGCCTGAAAGACCACCTATTCCTCCCTCCCCACCACCCCACCCCCCGCAGTCCCCTAAAGGAAGGTGACTTTGCCACAAACAATACACTCTGTTATTAACTTCCTTGCCACACCCCCTTCTGCCAATAAGCTTTCCATCTTGTACACCTCCTTAGTGCTCCTTTGTATCTGCTACTTGAAATGCTGCCTTTTTCATGAATCATTGAATAAAGACAATAAAATTTTAAAAATGTACTCAGTTGAATTTTGTTTTTTAAGGCCATCAGTAAGTACATATTTAGTATATCTACTTTATTTAACAAACTCAACTGAGATCATGCATAGACAATCACCAACAGAAAAAAAAAATAAAGTTTTAAATCAGAGTGCATTTCTTTTTATCTTTTTATTTTAATAAAAATTTTATTTTGTGCCTGGGTGGCTCAGTGGGTTGGGGCCTCTGCCTTCGGCTTGGGCTGTGATCCTGGGGTCCTGGTATCGAGCCCCACATCATGCTCTCTGCTCAGCAGGGAGCCTGCTTCCCTTCCTCTCTCTCTGCCTGCCTTTCTGCCTACTTGTGATCTCTTGTCTGTCAAATAAATAAATAAATTCCTTTAAAAAATTCTTATTTTTTTATTAACATAGTCTGTCTTATTTACTTCAGGGGTACGGGTCTGTGAGTTATCAGTCCTACACACTTCATGGCACTCATCATATCACATACCTTCCCCAATGTCCATCACCCAGCCCCCCATCCCTCCCTCCCACCCCCCAACAACCTTCAGTTTGTTTCCTGAGATTAAGAGAGTGTTTTTTAGTGTTTTCAAAAAGGGTTATTGATGTCTTATATAAGGTATCAAGGTTTTATTTGTTTTCTCAAATTGTATTGAAAGAATACTTCTGTTTAAATTCTGTTTCTTCTTTTTATACTGCCACTTATGGGTTTTTGAGGGGTTTTTTGAAGATGAATCCTTGTGTATTTGACATTCTCCACAGCTCCGAATTTCTTATACTCTAATGACAAATAAAAATATAAAGAAAGTTTGAATCCTCACCCAGGTCACCAAGGACAAATTATGGTTCCAATTTAGTTAGGGCTCTACCTCAACTGCATACAGGCTAGTCTTCAGTTCATACTTGAAACACTTATTTTAAGTGAATAGAAAATGAAATAAACAAGTCCCAAGTCTGAATGATAAAACTCTGAAATTCACCCCCAATTCTCTTGTAAACTGGGCTGTGTAATCTCATGATGTTTCTGGAGGTTTAAAAATAAAGATCCATTGCATCATAATATTGTGTATATTTCTTTCAAGTTCTCATTTTTTTTTTAAATTGAAGTCTTAAGATAGGTTTGAATGTTTAAAATTAAAATGTTTCATCACTTCAAATACTGTGGCTGTTCCTTTTCTTATATGGTTCAGTGTCATGCAGGCAAACCCTGTCCCAATTACAGAAAAACAGATTTGTCATTCCTAGTCTCTGAAATAGCTTGATATATAATTGGAGATAGAAAGTGTATATACTTGTATTTATGTGGGATTGGAAATGCTAAGTAGAACTGTACGCGCACTCTTGATAGGGATCTTTAATAGGAAAATGATCATTTTAGAACCTGATCCCTGAGCCTATTTCTCCATTGCCCATTTGTTTATTGTAAAACTTATTTAAGAAAACAAAGCAAATATTTAGCTCCCTGACATTTTGAAATAAGCTAAGATCTTACTTGGGTATTCAATACCACAGTGCAGGAATACTTGAAAATGTCTAGGAAAAAAATTACCATTTTTCTCAATTCCTCCTTCTTTTCTCCCCTCTGTTGCATTGTGTGAGGTATAGATGTCCTGTTTAATCCCAGGCTGAGAAGTGTAAAATGTCATACTATTAAATTAAAGTGGTAGGAAGTGTGCCTTTCCTGAGTGACCATCCTTCTGACAAAGCCCTGCACCAAACATGAATTTTTAAATGAAAGAAATAGTTGATATTTTTATATGACCTTCCTTATGCTTAAAAATCTGTACTTTGATAAAAAAAAGAGAGAGAAAGAGAATGAGAACCATTAAGAATGTAGGCAGAAAGGTAACTTAGAAAGTATAATTGTATTTGATTCATTTGATACTCAAAGAAAAGTTGGCCCTATTATCAATGTTCTTAACTTGATACTTACTCTACTCCTTCATAGCTGTTAAAAAGATTAAAAGTCATGATCACAGCACTTGAAAAGAACAATGCAAGTTCATTTTGGCTAATCTAATATCTTAAAATAGACTCTCATAAAAATCACTCCAGAAAGATGAGAATCTATTTTTAAATGTTTCTGAAAAAAAAAAAAAAAAAGCAGTCTATCTTCCTCAGTTTGTCTGTCCTGACCAAGAAGAAAAAGGCTGCCTAATTCTAAATCTAATTTTTAATTCTGTTATTTAATCTCATAGTTCTATGCTGGATCTTAGTGAAAATATGAACTTACTACTCTCAAACTCTTTTTCGGTTTCTCCTCTTTCTCTTGTGTGCTTACTCAAAGCATGATCCTTGCACAATTGACATCAAAACACCTCATTTGTTTGTTAAAATGCAAATTTCTACAGGTCAGAATATTTGGAAGTATAACAGAAAACCAACCTTTTGAATTTTTTTTTAAAAAAAGTTAATGATCTAAAAAAAAAAGTTAATGATCTAATATTTTTTAATGCTTAGAGCCATTTGGTACTGATTATTCATAAAGTTGCCCTAACCCTTTCATTATCATAATTATAATTTTACCATAGATTCTCATCAAATTATTCACCTCCTTAAAGGATTCATCATATTTTGATGATACCAAACATCTTAGACTTAGAATTTTGTTATTATCGGTCAAAATAGTCATTCTGCTCCATTGGATCTATAAAGTCATTCAACAAATCCAACATATATCTGTTGAATATTTTTTCCAGTGTTCTATACAGCAATGAAACAAATAAACAATAATCCATCCCCATGTGCAACTTACTTTTTAAGAAGGAAGGACACAGGCAATAAATAAATAAATGTAAGACGATAATAAGTACCAAGGAGAGTGACAGTGCTAGAGGGGGTTGCCATTTTTTGCCCAGGGAACCATTAATTCACTTTTTTAAAAAGATTTTTAAAAATATTTTATTTATTGATTTGAGAGACAGCAGAAGCGAGTGAGATCACAAGAAGAGGAGGGAAAAGCAGATTGGATGCTGAGTGGAGAGCCCAGTGCAGAAGTGATTCCAGGACTCTGAGAACAGGACCTGAGCTGAAAGCAAACGCTTAACTGACTGAGCCACCCAGGCACCCAGTCACATATTTGGTAAATAAAAAAAATTCAAGCAAGACGAGGTGAAGGAGTGAACCAAACAGTTGTCTGGGAAAAGTGCACCCACAATAGCAAAAGAACAATTACCATGGCTCTCTGATAGAAGTACTATGTTCAGTGTGCTGGAATAATAACAAAGGAGCTGAGATTGGAGAGAAGTAAGCAAGAGAAAAGTAGATGTCCTTGGGAAGACCTTGGAGATCCAGACTGGGTAGGGCCTTGTGTGAAGGGCAGAGCCATTGGCGAGTTTTAAGCAGATAATGACCTGGTTTCATCAAGTTTGAAAGAATTCATCTCTCTGCTTTATGTAGAATAGATTGCAGAAGGAGCAAGGACACAAGTAGGAGAAACCAGACAGAAATTACTGCAATAATACCAGGGAGGAATGACGATGGCTTGGAAAAGGGTTACAGTGTGATTCTGGATATATTTTATAGATTCAGTAGTATATTCTGATTATTTCTATATGGAGAATGAGAAATAAGAGTCGTGTTTCCTCCAAGGTACTTTTGGCCTCGATAACTTTTGGCCTGAAAACTTGGAAGGGTTTGCATTTAGTCAAAGAACACTACAGGTGGAACAAACATGGAGAGATCAAAAGATTCATTTCCAACATGTTAAGTCTAGGAATTCTATGAGACATTCAAGTGGAAAAATAAAATATCCAGATAGAAATAGTGGTCTTCCAGCCAAAGGAAAAGTTCAGACTGGATCATAAAGAGGAATTTAAAAACATCAGACTGGATTAAGTCAAGAACAGAAAGACAGAAGTAGCCCAAGGAAAGTCTCTGGAGAAATCCGTTTCAGAATTCTGGTGCCAAGCAAGGAGTGAGGGCCCTCACCCACTGTTTTAAATATTATTTGAATGTGAATATACACACATATGTGTAAATATAGTTTATACATATATTTATATAAAGTATATGTATATATGTTTGTATATATAATATTTTTATATGTATAATTAGAATTACATATCAACATATTTACGGCAACTTGTATCTTATTTATTTTCCCTTAACTCAGTTGAATTTTTCTATTTTTGTAACAACCAAATGCAACATGTACAAAACTAAGCAAACATTGTCTACTACAGACCACTTTCTCCCAACTTGTGTGACATTATTAATAGCAGCATTGTAATATTTCAAAAAGCATAATTTTCTGAGGACTGCTTAATTGGAATAAAATAAACCTAATCCATTAGTGGATCTTCAAAATATATAGGGATTTAATGTATGTCAATAACGTGGGCAAAATAATGACTTGTATCAACAATGCAATATATTAATTCTACTTAAAAATGTAGTAACTTACCATCTTTAAAACTACTCCCATCCAAGTGGTTAAAATACATTTTAAGAAGCAAAGTACAAACTCTTAGTTATACAAAATTCTCAGCTGTACAGAATAAAATACTTTCAAGTATTATCCTGCCCCAGACTGCAGATTAAAATTTGCTAGCAACTTAAATAATAAAATTTAATTCAAATATTCATGGACACGTTCACATTTATTATTTCAACTGTTTAATTTTCCTCTGTGTGCATGTATTAATTAATTAATGTGCTGGCCTTCCTGTATGATGACTTGCTTAGAAAGGTAGAATTATTAATAAAGAATATTTCTCTTGCTTTAGCATATTTAGGGCAAAGACCAAATGCTTGAAATATTTAAACTTATTTTAGCTTATGACAAGCCTAAAAAGAGCAGGAAATGTGTCCCAGATACACTATATAAGATAAAAATTGAGAAAGCAGTGACACAAAACCTGGGCAAGAAAGAAAAAATGCACACACACAAAAATAATTTTTAAAAGTCCAGTTTCTTTTAACACTGGGATAGCTAAAGAGAAAAAACATCCCCTTCCCTCCTTCTTCTCCATCTCATGATGATTAGTTGAGTAGAATCAAAACTTTAGAATAAACAAAAGGACATACAACCACTTGAAGAAAGGAAAAATTCTGTCTTAATTTAAAAACTGTTACTGTAATCCAAAAGAATCACATCTTTTGTTAAACATTACATTAGCAAAATGTTTAGGGGGAAAAACCATACTTTAATAGTCTATAATGAAATACTGATTTCTACATACTAACCTCATGAATTGAAGTAATCCTTATTTGAAAAAGTGGTTTGAGGAAACTATATCTTCTGTTGTTCAAAATCTTAACGCTGTAAGAACATTCTTTTCCCTACAGATATGAACTAGGTCAGTTATCCATTAGACGTTGTAGGCACAGTAGGTCAAAGAAAATGTTATAGTATAATGTGAATATGTTATTATACCAACCCCATTATAAAATAGAATTTTGAATATGTGGTTTAATGGAAGAAGGGGTCCACGAAGGCAAAAGTCTTTAAGGCCTATAATATTTCTAAGGTGACCATGAACTCTGAATTGAACCATACAAACCAAGCCCCATATTTATTCTATTGCCAGATAGGGAGAAATTTCCTCCTCCCTTTTGCTAAAAGTAAAGCTAATTCCCTTTACCTTTTAGTTTCTAAGGTAAACAAAAGGAGGGGAAAGATTTTGAAATCGTATTACTTAGATTTCTTCTCATTTAAAAAGATTTCATTCTAGTTTTGAAAGGCTTTTTGGTCAATAAATGCATGTCTACTACTTTGAAAATTGCAGAAACAGAGAAATATGTCCCCTCTGTGAAGAGTATATTGCTCAGAAGCAATGTGGAATCCGCAAAGATCAGGTGCTTTTGGATTCATATGCGATATCTCAATTGTGATGATTTTAAGTGTGTAAGTTTTAGCAATTTCCATTAACATCTCTATTCCAGCTTTTGCCGGTGTGTTAAAAAAAAATGTCATGTTGTGTAACAGAATTGTTATGATATTTAACTGGCAACCCTTAATTCAAAGAGGCTTTTTCTTCAATATCCCCACAGCAGAAAATGTCACAGTTATTCACCAAACAGCTCAGAACAAAAGCTCTTAGCCTGATCCATGAACCCTTTCTCTCATACCCCATATTTAAACCACCATCAACTTCATTAGCTTGACTTGTCTAGCCAACAATATGTTTCTTCTAGACCATTATTATTAGCCTTCAAATATTTCCTTCATTGTTAATGGTTTTTATTCTATAATCTGTATGCTACATAGTTGCCAGTTATTTTTTTTAGAATGAAATCAAATCATAAGTCACCAATGCTTCCAACAGAATATACAATATCAGTAGTAAGTTATAGGCTTCAAAATATTCCATGATATGGCCTTTATCTCTCTGACTTCATATCCTAATTCTCTAGTTACAGTAGGTCTTTTAGACTTTTATTTAAATTTTTTTCTTTTAGAAAAGTTTTAGATGTACAGAAAAGGTGTGAAAATATCTAGACAGTTCCTATGTATTTTATACCCATTTCCTCTATTACTCACATTTTACATCAGTGTGGAATATTTTTCACAATTAATGAGCCAATACTGATAATATTACTATTAAATTCCATAATAAGATGTCCTTAGTCTTTTACTTAACGTCCCTTTTTTTTTTTCCACTCCAGGCTATCATCTGGGATGCTACATTGTATTTAGTTGTTATGTCCCCGTAGGTACCTTCTGTATGATAGTTTCTTAGACTTACATGATTATGGTGGGTTTGAGGATTATTGGTAAGATATATTGTTGGACTGAAATTTTTCTGATACTTTTCTCATGAAAACTGGAGTTACGGATTTTAAGGCCACAGAAGGATCTTTTTACCCCCCCCCCAAAAAAAGTAAAACTAAATGGATTTTTTTTCTTTTTCTTTTTTTTTAAAGATTTTATTATTTATTGGTCAGAGAAAGAGACAGAGCACAAGCAGCGGGAGCAGCAGACAGAGGGAGAAGCAGGCTCCCTGCTGAGCAAGGAGCTGGATGAGGGCCTAGATCCCAAGACCCTGGGATCATGACCTGAGCCAAACACAGCAACTTTTTTTTTTTTTTTTTTTAAGATTTCATTTATTCATTTGACAGAGATCACAAGTAGTCAGTGAGGCAGGCAGAGAGAGAGGAAGGGAAGCAGGCTCCTGGCTGAGCAGAGAACTCGAGACGGGGCTCAATCCCAGGACCCTGAGATCATGACCTGAGCCAAAGGCAGAGGCTTTAACCCACTGAACCACCCAGGCGCCCCCAAACACAGCAGCTTAACCTAACTAACTGAATCACCCAGGTATCCCTTTTTTTTTTCTTTTTCCCCGAAACTAATTTTCTGGTAATACTTATGGCCAGTGCTTTATAACTTGAAACAGCAATATTATTACTATTATCAACATGTTCAGCAACTGTGTGTGTGTGCACATGGTAAAAACAAAACAAAACAAAACACAAAGATAGCATGTGATTCTTATCATATCACAATTCATCAAGAGCACGTGTATCAACACAATTAATCACTGTTGATGCTACCATTAGTCACCTTGCTAAGGTCATATTGGTCAGTTTCCCCACTGCAATCTTACATTCCCCCCATTTCCATACTGCACTCTTGGAAAGGAAGTCATAATGTACATCCCACACTGAAGAGGTAAGGTGTTATGCTCTACTTCCTTGAATATGGAGTATCCACATAAATGACTTGGAATTCTTTTCACCCAGTATTTGTCTATTCTCATTCACTCATCCATCCATAATAGTATAGATTTATGGATATTTATATTTCAGGTTGTAATTCTGAACCATTTTATTATGTTGCTTATATCGTTCCATCTTTGATGATTGGAGGCTCTTTGGTTGAGACTCGTGTTCCGTTGACCCATTCTGTTTTTTTAATAATTAAAAAAAATGTTTTTTCCACTGTATATTTTTTCCTGTTTTGTCAAAGATTAATTGACCATAGAGTTGAGGGTCCATATCTGAGCTCTCTACTCTGTTCCACTGGTCTATGTGTCTGTTTTTATGCCAGTACCATGCTGTCTTGGTGATCACAGCTTTGTAATAAAGCTTGAAATCAGGTAACGTGATGCCCCCAGCTTTATATTTGTTTTTCAACATTTTCTTAGCGATTCAGGGTCTCTTCTGATTCCATACAAATTTTAGGATTATTTGCTCCAGCTCTTTGAAGAATACCGGTGGAATTTTGATCGGAATGGCATTAAAAGTATAGATTGCTCTAGGCAGTATAGACATTTTAACAATGTTTATTCTTCCGATCCAAGAGCATGGAATGGTCTTCCATCTATTTGTGTCTTCAATTTCTTTCATGAGTGTTCTGTAGTTCCTCGAGTACAAATCCTTTACCTCTTTGGTTAGGTTTATTCCCAGGTATCTTATGGTTCTTGGTGCTATAGTAAATGGAATCGATTATCTAATTTACCTTTCTGTATTTTCATTGTTATTGTATAAGAAAGCCACTGATTTCTGCACATTGACTGTGTATCCTGCCATGTTGCTGAATTGCTGTATGAGTTCTAGTAATTTGGGGGTGGAATCTTTTGGGTTTTCCATATAAAGAATCATGTCATCTGCGAAGAGAGAGAGTTTGACTTCTTCATTACCAATTTGGATACCTTTTATTTCTCTTTGTTGTCCAAGACAACGAAGACTTCTAATACTATGTTGAACAAGAGTGGTGAAAGTGGGCATCCTTGTCTTGTTCCTGATCTCAACGGGAAGGCTGCAAGCTTTTTCCCATTGAGGATGATATTTGCTGTGGGTCTTTCATAGATAGATTTGATGAGGTTCAGGAATGTTCCCTCTATCCCTATACTTTGAAGCGTTTTAATCAGGAACGGATGCTGGATTTTGTCAAATGCTTTTTCTGCATCAATTGAGAGGACCATGTGGTTCTTCTCTCTTCTCATATTAATTTGTTGTATCACATTGATTGATTTGCGAATGTTGAACCATCCTTGTAGCCCAGGGATGAATCCCACCTCATCATGGTGGATAATCTTTTTCATGTGCTGTTGGATCCTGTTGGCTAGGATCTTGTTGAGAATCTTAGCATCCATATTCATCAGTGATATTGGTCTAAAATTCTCCTTTTTGGTAGGATCTTTGCCTGGTTTGGGGATCAGGGTAATGCTGGCTTCATAGAAAGAGTCTGGAAGTTTTCCTTCTGCTTCAATTTTTTGAAACAGCTTCAGAAGAATAGGTGTTATTTCTTCTTTGAAGGTTTGGTAGAATTCCCCAGGGAATCCGTCAGGTCCTGGGCTCTTGTTTTTTGGGAGGTTTTTGATCACTGCTTCAATCTCGTTATTAGATATCGATCTATTCAGGTTGCTGATTTCTTCCTGGTTCAAATGGTGCTGGGAAAACTGGACAGCTATATGTAGAAGAATGAAACTCGACCATTCTCTTACACCATACACAAAGATAAACTCAAAATAGATAAAAGACCTCAACGTGAGACAGGAATCCATCAGAATCCTAGAGGAGAACATAGGCAGTAACCTCTCGATATCAGCCACAGCAACTTTTTTCAAGATACGTCTCCAAAGGCAAAGGAAACAAAAGTGAAAATAAACTTTTGGGACTTCATCAAAATCAAAAGCTTCTGCACAGCAAAGGAAACAGTCAAAAAAACAAAGAGGCAACCCACGGAATGGGAGAAGATATTTGCAAATGACAGTACAGACAAAAGGTTGATATCCAGGATCTATAATGAACTCCTCAAACTCAACACACACAAAACAGGCTAACATATCAAAAAATGGGTAGAAGATATGAACAGACACTTCTCCAATCAAGACATACAAATGGCTATCAGACACATGAAAAAATGTTCATCATTAGCCCTCAGGGAGATTCAAATTAAAACCACATTGAGATATCCACCTTACACCAGTTAGAATGGCCAAAATTAACAAAACAGGAAACAACATGTGTTGGAGAGGATGTGGAGAAAGGGGAACCCTCTTCCACTGTTGGTGGGAATGCAAGTTGGTGCAGCCTCTTTGGAGAACAGTGTGAGATTCCTCAAGAAATTAAAAATAGAACTTCCTTATGACCTTGCAATTGCACTCCTGGGTATTCACCCCAAAGATACAGATGTCGTGAAAAAAAGGGCCATCTGTACCCCAATCTTTATAGCAGCAATGGCCACGGTCGCCAAACTATGGAAAGAACCAAGATGCCCTTCAACAAATGAATGGATAAGGAAGATGTGGTCCATATACACTATGGAGTATTATGCCTCCATCAGAAAGGATGGATACCCAACTTTTGTAGCAACATGGACGGGACTGGAAGAGATTATGCTGAGTGAAATAAGTCAAGCAGAGAGAGTCAATTATCATATGGTTTCACTTATTTGTGGAGCATAACAAATATCGAGGACAAGGTGTGTTAGAGAGGAGAAGGGAGTCGGGATAAATTGGAAGGGGAGGTGAATCATGAGAGACTATGGACTCTGAAAAACAATCTGAGGGGTTTGAAGTGGCGGGGGTGTGGGAGGTTGGGGTACCAGGTGGTGGGTATTATAGAGGGCACGGATTGCATGGAGCACTGGGTGTGGTGAAAAAATAATGAATACTGTTTTTCTGAAAATAAATAAATTGAAAAATTTTTTTAAAAAACTTATAAAAATGTTTTTTGTTAGCATATGTGTAACTTCTGGCACTATAGGATGTTCCAGGCTCATATTATGTATTCCCTGCTCCACTCATAGAATCAGCCATTTTTCCCGTAGTACTCCAATACCATCTTCTAGTAAGAGTACTATGGGGTTCTTAGAGGATGGTATTGGAAACCAAGATCTGGGTACTAGGTATGCTCATTGTTACCAAGGTGTCATTGTTTCTATGCCTTCTCAACTGACAACAATGCAATCTATGAACATGCTAACTCGTGTTGTACATTTATCTATACCTATTTCTCTATGTATCTCTATATAAATATTAAATGAGTCGATACTGTGTCTTCAACTCTAGTATTCTTAGGTGATTCCAGTCTTCTCCCTTTGCTTTTCTGTTAAGTGCCATCTCAATAGTGAAAGTGGGATCAACCATACATCTTTCATTAACTTGTTTGATTCCAGTATACATGTATAGGGCTTCTAGAATTGTTACTCCATACCCCCATGAGAAACAACTTTCTCAACTAAAGTTCTATATCCAGTTTATTTTGCCTTTAGTTCTATAGGCTATATTTGTTCTCAAAGTTACTTATGTCAGCACCCTTTTCCCCCAACACTTTCACAAAGGTTATTTCATATATTTTAAAAATATTTTATCACAGTCCACATTCCATCCTGACATCCAACTCCTAAATGTTTTTTTAAATTTGCATACAATAAGATTCACTCCTTGTGCTGTAAAGTTATGTTGGTTTTGATAAATGCATTGTGCTCTATCTATACCTTTATAGTCACATACAGAATATTTTCACCATCCTAAATTTCCTGTGCTTTACCTATTCAACCCATTCTTCTCCCCAAATTCTTGGAAACCACCTATCTGTTTCCCAACTCTATATTTCTGTTTCTGCTAGAATTTCATCCTTATTTTTATTTATCTTGGTAGTTCATTTATTTTTATTGCTAAATAGTATGCCATTGTATAAATGTATCATAGTTTACCCATTTGCTGATGTATCCATTTATTTATTATAAGACCTCTTGATTGTTTCCACTTTGGGGCCATTATGAGCAAAGTCTCTATAAACATTCACATACAGGTTTTGGATGGAAATTAAGTTTTCAGTTCAATTGAGTAAAGTATACTCAGTGAGCACCGGGTCATATGATAAGACTTGGTTTAGTTTTGCAAAGAACTGCCAAGTAGTTTGCTAAGGTAGCTGCATCATTTTTCATTCCCACCAACTATGAAAGTCCCACGAGAAATAAAAGTTCTTATTATTCCACATCTCACAACTATTTGTTTTTGCCAGTGTTTGGGATTTTAACCATTGAAATAAGTGTGTTATAATATTTCATTTTATATTAATTTACATTTTTTTCCTGATGACAAATAATGTTAAGTATCTTGTCACATGTTTATTTACTATCTTTATTTCTTCTTTTCTGAGGTGTCTGTTCAGATCTTTTGCCCATTTTTAATTGTTGTTTATTATTGTTGAGTTTGGAGGTTTTTTGGTATATTTGTATTCTAGTTCTTTATCAGATATGTGTTTAGCAAAGATTTTTTTCCCCACTCTGTAGTTTAGGGTTTTTTTCAGTATTTTAACAGCATTCTTTACATTTTAAGAGATGTTTTATTTTATTTTTTATTATTGTGCTCAATTAGCCAACATATAATACATCATTTGTTTCAGATGTAGTGTTCAATGATTCATTAGTTGTGCATAACACCCAGTGCTCATCACAACACATCCCCTCCTTAATATCCATCACTCCATTCCCCCAATCGCCTCCCTTCTATAACCCTCTGCTTGTTTCCCAGAGTCCAGAGTCTCTCATGGTTTTTCTCCCTCTCTGATCTCTCAGCCATCAGAAAGGAAGAGACATTTTATTTTTTAAATCCAACTGAACTATTCTTTTTTTTTTCAAAGATTTTATTTATTTATTTGAAAGTCAGAGATCACAAGTAGGCAGAGAGGCTGGTAGAGAGAGGAAGAAGCAGGCTCCCTGATGAGCAGAGAGCCGGATGTGGGGCTTGATCCCAGGACCCTGAGATCATGACCTGAGCTGAAGGCAGAGGCTTTAACCCACTGAGCCACCCAGGCACCCCTGAACTATTCATTTTTAATTCAATAATTGTGCTGAGTTACCTGGGTGGCTCAGTGGGTTAAGCATCTGCCTTCAGCACAAGTCATGATCCCAAGGTTCTGGGATTGAGCTCAGCACCAGGCTTCCTGCTCAGCAGAGAGCCTGCTTCTCCCTCCTCCACTGCTCCTCCCCACTGCTTGTGCTTGTGCTGTATCTCAAATAAATAAATAAAATCTTAAAAAAAATAATTTTATTTTTTGTGTTGTATCAAAAACTCAGCATGAAAGCCACAGTCACGGTGATGTTTCCCTATGTGTTCTGGAAGTTTTATAATTTTGCATTTTATATTTCTATGACATTTTGTATTAAATCTGTATAAGCAGTAAGATCTTTGCCTAGGTTCAGAGTTGTTATTCTGTTGTATATTGACATCCAGTTGTTCCAGCATCATTTTTGGTGTTCCAGACATTCTCAACTGAATTGCCTTAGCAACCTTAAAAAAATTAGTTCATTATATTTGTGTCCCTTATCTAGGCTCTCTACTCTGTTCCATTGATCTATGTCTTTATTCTTTTGCCAACACACAATCTTTCTTTTATAGTAGCTTTATAGTAGATTTTAAAAACGGCTTATGTGAGCCGTCCAACTTGGTTCTTCATCTACAGTACTTTGTTGACTATTCTAAACTCTTTACCGTTCCATACATATTTTAAAATTAGTGTTTTTATACTACAAAATAATTTATTGGGAGCTTAATTAGAATTGCATTGAATTTATGGATGGAGTCAGGAGGAATTGACATCTTAATAATATAGATACTACCAGTCTATAAAAATGGAATACCTTTTCATTTGTTTAGATCTTCTTGGATTTCTTTTATCAGAGTTTTGTTTTTTTGTTTTGTTTTGTTTGGGTTTCAGCATAGAATTCCTATTTATATTTTGTTAGATTTACATCTAAGTAGTTGTTCTGTGATGCTCAGAGACTAGGGGTTTACTATAAATGTTATTTTTAAAATTTCATAGCTCACTTATCCATTGGTTATATATATAAAAACAGTTGACTTTAATATATTGCTCTTATGTTATGTACTAACCTTGCTATATAATTTCTTACCTTTTCCAGGAGTTTATTAATTTTAGTAGATTCTTTTATTTTTCTAATGTATACATCTGGTGCTATGAATTCCCTTTAAGCATTGTTTCAAGGGGCTTTTTTGCGCATCTCAAATATTTTGATAAATGATATTTTTGTTTTAAATTAGTTAGCTCAAAATGATTTTTTGAAATATCTCTTGAGACTTCATTTTCAGATGGGTAATTTGTGGAATTGTATTGCTAATTTCCAAATACTTGGGGATTATCGTGACTTTCTTTCAGCTAATTGATTTGTAGTTCAATTCTATTGTGTTCCAAGAACAACATTTTATATATATAATATATATACATGCTTAATTTGTAGAAGTGTATTTTATGTCCTAGAATAAGGTCTATCTTAGTTAATATTTTAAATTAGCCTTAAGATTATATAGTCTTCTATTATTAAATGTAGAGTTCTGTAAATGTTAAGTATATCAAGTTTATTGATAGATCTGTTAAGGACATCTATAGTCCTACTGATTACTGTGTGAATGATTTACCAATTACTAAGAGAGAGGTGTTCCCAACCATGATAGTGGATTTCATGATCTGCTTTAATTTGTATGAGTTTTGCCTCATAATTTTAACACTCTTTTGTTTAGATGCATTCATTTTTAGGGTTGTTCTATCTTCTTGGAAAATTGACCCCTTCATCATTAGGTAGCGAGTCCCTTTACTCCCCAAGAATCTTCTTTGTTCTGAAGTCTGAAATTAATAAAGCTACCCTGGCTTTCTTTTGATTAATGTTAATGTAGCATATTTCTCTTTATCCCTTTACTTTTAAGCTATCTGAGTTTTTATATTTAAGGTGTTTTTTTGAGCCTAACATATTGGGTCTTTTTTTTTTTTTAAGATTTTATTTATTTATTTGATACAGAGAGAGGAAACACAAGCAGGGGGAGTGGTAAAGGGAGAAGCAGACGTCAACTGAGTGGGGAGCCTGATGTGGGGCTTGATCCCAGGACCCCAGGATCATAATCTGAGCCAAAGGCAGACCCTTAATGACTGAGCTCACTCATGTGCCCTTTGTCTTTTTTTTTTTAATTCATTCTGACAATATCTTTATTTTCATTGGTGAATTTAGACCATTCACATTAATAATGGTTGTTGACATGTCTGAATACATGTTTAACATGCTTTTTAACTATTTTATTATCATTTGTTCTTTGGTTCTTTTTCCCACTAATTTTCTGCCTTTTTTGGCTTTAATTGAACCTTTTATATTATTTAATCTGCTCTTCGACTAGAAGAGTTACAGGGTATTTCTTTGTACATTATACTTCTTTGTAAAGTGTTTTTAATTTTTTTGTTAAATATTTTTAATGTATGCTTGAATAGTGTAGATGTTAAACCATAGGCCATCTCTGCATTAATTTAAATGATTGTGTTTTCTTTGTGTTAAAATTTAACTTAAGGTCATGGATTCCAAAAACACAATTCTGAAAGACCAGCAAAATAAGTCAGGTATTTGGGAACCAGGAAACAGACTATAAGATACGTGGTAAATTCAGACAGCCTGAAGAAGTATTTTTCCCTTATTGATCCACCTACCCTTGCTTTCATCCCCTAATATTAACTTTCTTGACCTAAACTGAATGTCCACAATTCTTAAAACAAATCTTACAGAGTAATTGTGATGAGGAAACTTGATATATTCTATTACATGAGTGGGCTGGTCAAGCCAGAAGTGCAGCATCTGCATTTTCTAAAAACTCAATAAAACATGAGTTATGAAAGGACACAGGATACCCGAGAGTTATCTGTGAGAACGTTTCAGAATTGTATTGATAACATTTATTTTTAAGTTTGAGCTCTGAGGAGAATTTAAATATCATACGTATTTATATTTATGCCTATATCCTAAGTTAGCATGTGTGTGCGCACACACACACACACACACACACACACAACAACAACAATCAAACCAAACCAGATCTCCCTGGTCCATGCTCACTCTATGTGTCTTTGTTTGTACAACTGTGTGTATGTGTGTGTGTCGGGGAATAGAGATATGTGTAAAGAAATAGGGCTGGTCTTAATGAGAGAGAAATTAGAAATATAATTGACACTTGAACAAGACAAGGGTTAGGGCACTGATTCCCTGTGCAGCTGAAAATCGGGGTATAGCTTTTGACTCTTCCCAAAATTTAACAGGTATTGGCTGGGAGATTTGCCCACAATATAATCAATTGGTTAACACATATTCTGTATGTTATCTGTGTATTATATAATGTATTCTTACAATGAAATAAGCTAGAAAAAAGGAAGAAAAAATACATTTACAATACTGTAGTGTATTTATTGAAAAAAAATCCACATATACGTGGACCCATGCAGCTCAAACCCATGTTGTTTGTGAATTCAACTGCATAGAATTCAAATATCAAGAGTATGTCAATCACACTTTCCTCCTTCGTAATCATCCCTCAACCCCAAATCTCACAAACCCACAGACTTTTACTTTGGATTCTAAATGTACTCAAGAGTATTACCCCCAGTGAAAAAAGAATGCTCTCTAACTTCAGCTTTCAAATAGATAAGAAAGAATGGGGGCAGTTATCTATACAGTACATTTCAGTTGTGAAAGTTACTTTTCTATGATTCCTTCAGTTTTTTATTTAAGTCTCCAATATGGAAAATATTTCATCTAAATATATCATAACCCTCAAGATAAACATTGTGTTTAAATATACCTCCACATGCTTTTTATGTGACATTATTATCAAGTAAAAAGTATGGAAAATATATTTACTGAAATATGTACAAACTTCAAAAAACACATCCCAGATTTTTAATTGCACATCTTCTGATTTTTATTGACTACATTTTTAAAAATGAAATATCTTTCCTCTTTTCTTTTTGGTTAAATAATGTAGGAAGACAGATCATTAGAAAAAAATCAGAAAATATTGAATGTATAAAAACTGAAAGTACTTTTATAAATCTAGAATATGTATATAAGTATATATGTATGTATTGATACATCTATGTATATATACCTTATAAACATCTGTACTATACATTCACTTATACATTCATATATGCATATATGCATGGATATATTCATATGTATGTATATGCTTTACATATACATATATTATAAAATAGATATTACAAAAACTAAGTCATATTGTTTTTCCACTGGTCTCCTTAATGATGTTTGAACACTTTTCTATGACTGTAATTATAGGCTCCACATCATCATTTCTAAGGTCTACATGGTATTTTACTAAGTGGACATACTGTTTCTTTATACATAGTCCCCTGTAGTTAGGCATTTAGGTTTTAGATGGTTGTTTCCTATTAAAAAAAAAAACAACTCTGTGGTGAATATTTTAGTCATTGTATATCCTATAGCCATATGGTTATTTCCTCAGCATAGACTGTAAGAAGTAGAGTTTTTGGATCTCATGGTATGTTCATTTTTAATACTTAAACATGGTACCAATATTACTCAAAGGTACAGATTATTCAATTTCAATTGTACTCAATTATTGTGCAAATATACATTTATTAAAACTTGTTGGATTTACTTGTTTATTTTTAAGTTTTTATTTAAATTCTAGTAAAAATTGTTCAATTTAAAAATTTCTCAATTTGAATTTTCAACCGAATTTGAACATAGAAATCTATTTTGTAGAAAATAATAAATTGTAGAATCCCAATTTTTAAAAAGCATATAAATATCCAAAATCCCAAATAGCATTTATAAAATATATTTGACCTTATATCAAGCTATAAAGAGTGACATCCTATAGAGCCTCTCAAACACTGCATTTGCCACAACAGTGTCACTTTGGGTAGTGGCTGTTGAATTGTACTCTCTGCTCACTAGCTCAGTGGTTTTCCATCTCACAGCCTGGAAGCAAAACCTATCAATCGTAGGTCTCAGTAAAGTTTTAGCTTGCTAACTCTCATAGGTCTTCTGGATTATTCTAATAGCCATAAAAATTAAGTCTGAAAATGCCACAATCTACAATATTTACACGTTTTGTTTCTACAATATTTACGTTTTGTTTCTCTTAAACTTACCCTATCTAAAATGGACAGATGTATTCTTATTCTCATTAAACCATCATTTAAGAATTAGAAAAATTATTTTTAACTTGGGAATAATTATTTTCTAGAAGACGTAAATGCAAAGATTCTCAAATTCCTAAGACAAAAAAAAAAAAAAAAAGGCGACATTTCGGATGTAAACTTGAATCTTGCAATACCTGAAAATATGAAATGTTAAAAAAATGATTGTAAAAAATACTTTTCTGACATCAAGGACTTTTAATAAGCAATAACATTTTTTCTAATTGAATTCCTTTTCTAAAATTTCAACATCTTGAAACATAAAAAACAGGACTACACTTTATAAAGGTTACATTTGTTTTCACATCTGGAAAAGAATTAAATCAATAGGCATATTTGGAAGAACAAAAATTGGATACTATATTCCACTGGGTGAAGAAAAAGGAGATACCGCAAGGTAAAAGTAGATGTTAACAGACTAATGATCATTTTTTAATAACAGAGGGACCTTTCTGTGGAAAAAAAAAAAAAGCCAATATATTTTTTTCATTGCTGTCTTCTCTTTCAGCTAACCTTTGAATGAGAGAAACTTCTGCTGATGTCAAATGACCACAAGGATATTAACAACTGGACTTGGAGCCTGTCGGCCGCTGTTGGGTATGTCTCCTTCACCAAGCTGGCTTTCTTCACTACTGCCACTGACCTTGCAAACAGCTCCGTCAAAGGTCGGAATGGATTCATTGATCAGCTAGACCAAGCATATGACAGTCTGTGCCTTAATTGAATCCCAAAAGGGGGCAGACTGGGTTTTTATTACAGAGGCCAGCCGATAGCACTCATTAAAAGCTCCACAGACTGTGTGGTTTACTAATTAGTTTATTATACAGACACCTTGACGATGGGCAAAGTTGTCATTTTGCCCTTTATCGCACAGGGGATGTTGTTAAAAGTTTAATCAGCTAACACTGACCAAGTTAGCTTGGCAGGCTGTGGATGGTCATTACTGAGGTCACCCCTGCTGTAGCAATTCTGACAGGGTCACAGCATGAACTTACAATAAAGAGAGTGTTACATAAGGTAAGAGCACACCTGAAAGGGACCCCAGAAAAGAGATGTGCTCTGCGGGGAGTAGGAAACAGATGGGCTGTTAGGACAAGTGAATCCTTTTAAAGTTTATCTTTGCCTGCCCTGTTTAACATATGCTTTCTGAAAAGATGGGGCATACAACAATCACTTTGATATGTTCATCAGAAATAAGACCAGTAACAGGTTTTTTGGGCCAAATATAAGGGTACCTGATTAAAAATTATTTTCCCGTGTTTTACCTAAGCTTTACATAGTTCCAGGGGAGTAGGCAAGATATTTTATACTGTTTAAACCGGCCCTCCTTGTAACAGAAAAACGTTTTAAAAAGCTCTTTTAGAGACTAGTATTATTATTATTTCTACTCAGAAAATCATTTCGAGTACTGCCCAATTCTATAAAATTCCCAAATTTACCAACTTTGTCTCATTTCTTTCAAAGGTTCTAATCATTCTAATGAGTTGATTTCTAGAGTGTATATCATCTAAGGAAATTTTTCATTGTGTGTCTAAGCAATATATACAGTGAGTGAAGTATACATAAATCCACTTTATAAATTTGCTAAAGACTCAGTAGGTGAATATAATATATGTCTCGTTACAAATTATTGATAAATTCAAAATATAGGCATTGTATGAATAAATGTATAAAATAATCTCTTTATGTCCATTTTTGACTGCCATAATGATCCTATTCTGTGTTCTCAGTAGAATAGTTAATGGAATCAATCTAATTCAATTGTTAAGATAGCCCCCATAATATTTTCAAACCACAATTTTGACTTTCTGTACATAGTCTTCATAGTTCTTTGCAAAGCGGTTATTTATGCATTTTAATAGTGAATTTCATTCAGCTCTATGGGTGATCTACACCAATGCAGATAACCAGTTTAGGAAGTGGTATTTACATGTTCTCTGTCTTTTCCTAGGAAAGTCAAATCTCTAGAGATCTTCATGTAACTGAATCTTAGACCCATATATAGTTTATATAATAGAATAGAATATAATAGTTTATATAGTTTATATATATAATATATATTATATAAATATAATATAATAGTTTATATAGTTTATATAATATACAAATTGTGCTGATCCAGACCTGGTCCTTTGAAGTTAAAGATTTTACCTGCATATACTCTTATTTTTTTCTAGCATCAGTTATCATATCTACTACATTATCTGAAGGCTTCATGATAGTAAATCCATATTGCTAAACAAGATAAGAATGTGTTCAAACTACAAGTTTATTTTTGATACAACAAACTTTTATTTTGAGTATGTCATAAGAAATAATGGGTAACACTGGAAGACATCTACCCTGGAAATTATGATATAATTTAATATATATGTGATCACATTGAAGGAGGCTTTATGAAGAGAAATGCAGAAAATATTCTATATTGCATTCAAACTGCAGAAGGAATTTTAGTAAGCACTGCATATTATCCAGGTTGGAACTGATCCAGGAATCTAGGTCTAGCATTTAGGCTAACTATAGGGTTTGTAAAAGGAGGCATCTTCAGAGGTTCACACTTCTTGGTAGTCCTGAGGAAGCTTCCCACAGAGACAGATTGCTCTGTCAAGCCCACACAGGCAAATGCTTCATCATTAACTCACTTTGGAACAAAAAATAAACTGTTTTAACAGTGGAATTAAATGAATCCTTTTATTGTGTATGTTTTCCCCCAGAGGCCATGAAAGAAACTGATAAACTTTTAGTAAGAAATCTGAAACCTCATCTTTTCAAGCATCTGAACAGCAGCACGTTAGTTTCAATACTTCTAAGACTTTATGCTATATAAAAGTTTGATAAATTTAACTATTAAAGATAAAAGCTTTTGTACATCACAAGACTACTTAAGGAAAGTGAAAAGTCGCATTATAGACCATGAAAAGATATTTGCAATACACAAAAACTTAGAAAGGCTCAATATCAACTATGTATGAAAAATGCCTAGAAGTCATCAAGGTAAGGAAAAATACAAGTGGAAGAGTGAACAGAAGGCAATGAAAATGCATTTGGTGGAAGCAAGAAGACATGGGACCAAATACACACACATATATGCGCGTGTGTGCGTGCGCACGCACACACACACGCAATATAAAACTGTATCTATATGTATACACACACATATATGTAAAATTGTATTTATTTATATATATATATGCATACACACATTACACATATAAAATATCTTCAGACATATTTATAATCAGGGAACTACAAGTGAAAACAATAATGACATGCTTCATTTTATATACATTTTGATTGGCAAAAAATTTAACTTCTGGTAACACCAAAGCTAAAAGAAAATACGGATAAATACAATCTTATATATTAATAATACTTTTGAAAATAGCTTGGTATTATATAGAATTGAACGTTCAAGCTGGCAACCATTCTCCTAGGTACAAATCACATGGAACTTTTAACTTTTAACAGGAAATGTGCATGAGATTGTTCACATCCTGACTTGGTACATCCATGGGCACTTGTTTATTAAATTATCAATCCATTAAGCAATCCACAGATATACAAATAAAAGTAGACTATATATAGCTAATGTTATAGATGTGACAGGAAATAAGAATCTTGTTTAGTACGTATTATCTGTAGAACAATAAAAAACTAGAGAATACAAAGAATAAAGAAAAAATGTACAAACGCACAATGAAGAAGAAATTGAGAATGAAATCATGAAGAGATAGATACATGTTGGAGTTTCCTGGATGGGGATAAGGAGCTTTGATCTTGGTAACCTAGACAGTCAGTTTTTATTTCCACTCAGAGACAGGCGATAAATCCTTGGGCCTCAGTGAGACAAGGAGTTAGAATGAATACTGCTGTATAAATCTATTACCTTCAAAGTGCTATGCCCTCCGTGAAAGGATGAACCAATAGCTCAGAGAGATGTTAAAGAGAAGTCTAAGCCTGAATGTTGGGTGAGAAAATAAAATATTTCCCTGAGAAGGTTAACCACTATCCTGATTCTCAAGACAGTTTAGAGTCTTCGTTATCTATATATTCTGCCAATCCTCGTGTCAAAAATAAACATTTTTTAAAAAGGAATAAATATTTCACCATGATTGAAAGACTTTCGACACTGCACAGAATATAAAGTGATTAAAACCACAACTTGATTCTAGCTATCAGGATAACTTTTAAAATATGTAAATATGGGGACACCTGGGTGGCTCAGTCAGTTAAGTATCTGACTTTGGCTCAGGTCATGATGCTGGGGTCCTGGGATGGAGCCCTGTGTGGGGAATCCCTATTCAGTGGGGAGCCTGCTTCTCCTCCCTCTGTCACTATCCCCTGCTTGTTTTCTCCTACTCTCTGCTGTCAAATAAATAAATATTTTTAAAAATGAATAAGTAAATAAATATGTAACTATGATTGAAATAAATAGAAACATTTAAAAATATATACAAACTTGGGGCACCTGGGTGGCTCAGTGGGTTAAGCCTCCGACTTCGGCCCAGGTCATGATCTCAGGGTCCTGGGATCGAGCCCCGCATCTGTTCAGCAGGGAGCCTGCTTCCCTTCCTCTCCTTCTGCCTGTCTCTCTGCCTACTTGTGATCTTTCTCTTTCTGTCAAATAAATAAAATCTTAAAAATATATATATATATATATATATATATATATATATATACACACAAACTATTACTAAAAGACAAAATACAATAAAATCAATGTGGAGAGACAAAGAAAAATAACTAAAACTATTGATGAGTAATATCAATACTTAAAATTTAAAAATATCAATATATATTAAAACGCAATTAAACAAATGATCTGACATAGTTAAGAAGAAAGGACATCAAGAAATATTAATAGGAAAAATAGTTTCAACAGATACTAAATTGTGGTTCCGAAAAAAAAAAAAAATGAAAACATGGAGTATGTGAAGTAATAAGGGATGTCGAAGAATCAGTTAAAAAAATGAAAATATAAACAGAATTCCAGAGAGAAAAAAGATGAAATATTTTGTCTATTCAGATGTTCTTAATTTTTTTAATGTTGATGACAATAAAACTCATTTTAGAGAACAAAACAATTTTAGGTTTCTGACCCACACAAGCAGACCTAATGTGTTATATTTTATTTCTTTGTCTAATGTTTATCTGTCACATAGAACATGAGTAAGAGCTGACATTTCTGTGTCTTGTTCACTTTTTTCCATTTTTTATTTAAAAGAACATAACACAAAGTAGACATAAATATTTCAATAATGAATGAAAGAAGGCAAACAATAATAATGAAAAAAAGGAAATATAGAGGTAAATTGAGAATTTTGTGCCTAGCTGAATTATCATTTTAAGGAAAGCAAAATAATAATATTTTCAGATAAATAGAGATTGAATTATACTCACTTTTTTCCAGAAAATTTTGTTGAATATATTTTAGGAAGAAATAAATTATGTAACAGAAGCAATATGAGCAACTAGTTGGTTAACATGGAAAACATTTAGGTAAATCAATGCCATTGTAACATTAATAATTGATTTATACAGACAAAGTAAAAATGAATTAGTAGCACTGATATTATACATCAGGAATTAATTATAAGGGTTAAAAAAGTTGTAGGGGCACCTGGGTGGCTCAGTGGGTTAAAGTCTCAGCCTTTGGCTCAGGTCATGATCCCAGGGTCCTGGAATCAAGCCCTGCATTGGGCTCTCTGCTTGGCAGGAAACCTGCTTCCTCCTTTCTCTCTCTCTGCCTGTTTCTCTGCCTACTTGTGATCTCTGTCTGTCAAATGAATAAATAAAAAAATCTTAAAAAAAATAAAGTTTTAAACTCCTTGCTTTTTTCCAGATAATTTTAAAGATTGTGCCTCATATTAGATATTATTAAGTAAATGAACACATCAAACACTTAAATGTAATTGATAAAATAACAGAACTAGAAGCTACAATTTCCAAATTACTAGAAAGAAGAAAAGGAGGGGAAGATGGTAAGTACCATGTAATCATTCCAACAGAAAACAGAGGAAATAAAACATACAAAAGAGAAAGCACATAAGACACTTAAAAGAAGTCCACATATACTAGTCATCACTCTAAATAAAAACAAACTAAATTTATAATTCAAAAATAAAAGTAAATAAAATAGTGAACAAAGAAGATTCCAAGTGTAAGTTCCCAAACAAAAACATTGAAAACAATCAGAAACTGGTTGAAATTACAGGAATTTGCACAGCAGTCAAAGGCTCATAGAGAACTAGTAAATGCTCAATCAAGAAATGCCACATTCCAACAGCAGGAAATTTCACCATGCATTTACTCATTGTTATTTTATTCCCTTTCTGCAAGGGATGGAGCTATAAAGAAGTAGAGATTTTTGCATGGAATCCAGCCAATCTAATTTATAAGAATTGTTAAAAGAAGCTCTTCAAGAGAAAGAAAGATGATACCAAATGAATTTTTGGATCTACAAAATGAATGAAAAACACCAAAAAGTTAATATTGAGTACACATAAAATATGATAATTGTCTCTTAGAGTCAGATGTAGATGTCTAAGAAGAATGATAAAGACACCTGACTGGAAGGACAAATCATTAGTCGAAATCATGGGACCTCAGTGGAGTTATCAGAGCATTCATGCAGTTGGGTGACTTAGCACGGGCAGACCAAAGAATGTTAGCATGCTGTCAGTGAACGGACATTGATGTACTTGCATCATTGTATCCCTGCATAGGGTGTCCAATTCTGAACAGAATAAAGACATGTTCCACTCTATGCAAAATAGTCTGTCATAAGATACTGGAGCCCAAGTGTGATGAGGATGAGAATCACATAAGATGGTGCTTAGTGTGGGAAATCTAAGCCCAGAAGAGTTGGGGGGACTCCACACATATCTGAAGTGGTTGAAGAGCTGATTATGGCTGATTAGATTAGAGAGAGAAGGATATATTGAAACATTCTTTTCTACATAATTTAGAAAGTGCTTTCACAACAACTCATTTACCCTTCTAACAACCTAAGGTAGGGAGAAATTCCATTCTGAGATATGAAAATTGAAGTTTAGTAAGTCAATTTGAATTATCCTTCTATTAATTTAAACTGTTGATAATTTTCTTCTTTTATATGACCTCATGGTATTTGTGACAAGAAAGTGCTTTATACAAAAATTGGCATTACCCCAATGGATAAAATCAATTTAGTCTAGTATGCTTTGAGCACAAAAACACTACCATTTTTTCTATCTCCAGTAAGAGAGAAAAAATATTTCTTCATTCCTCTTAGGATCCCTGACCGGGTCTGAAAATTAAACTGAAAGAGACAGATTAATAGAAGAAAAGCATGCAAATTTTATTAAATTTGTACATGCACATGGGAGCTCTCACAAGAGAATGGAGACTCAAAGGAAGGACTAGAGTAGGAAGATTTTATACTTCTTAAACAAAGAAACAATACATTTGTGAGGAATTGGGAAGAAAAAGGGATTGAGGCTACAGCATGTAAATGGCAAAGAACTAGGAAAATAAGGGTTAATTTAATGAGATTTATACAGAGGGAAGGGGAGTATACCTTTTACATAGGAATTTTATGACTTCTTTCAGAGAAGTCATAAAGCAAGGGGGTAGAGGTCAGAGAGTGACGTTCCTGATTCTTCCATTTAAAAAAATTCCTTCAGCTTAAGATATTTAAGATATCAAGCTTCTCTATTTAGGGGTAGTATGTCCTGAAGTGGCTCAAAGAACACAGGAAAACAGTTTACTTACTAGGTTACCAGTTTATTATAAAAAGATATAACTTGGGTATAGTCAGATGGAAGAAATGCATAATATAAAGTATAAGGGAAAAAGGAGAAATGAACAGAGCCTCTATGCCATCTGCAGGCATACCACCCTCCCAGCAATCCCATGTCTTCACCAGACTGGAAGCTCTGGAAACCTATACATAATGGAGTTTTTATGGAGCCCTTATTATATAGGCACAATTGATTAAATAATTGACTATTGATTAATTCAAACTCCAGCCCCCATCTCCTCCCCATTGGTCAGGGGTAAGACTGAAAATTCCAACTCTCTTATCACATGATTAGTTCTTCTGATAACCAGCATCCATCCCATTGGTTATCTAGGGGCTTTCCAAAAATCACCCCATTGACATAAACTCAGCTGTGGTTGAAAGGGGCTTGACAAGTAAAACAAAGGCATTTCTGAAATGGAGCCATTTCAGGAATGGAGGACAAAAGACCAAACATTGTAATAAAAGATGTTCCCATAACTACTGTTATTGAGGAAATGAGAAGGGTTTTCAGAGCTCTGCCAGGAGCAGAGACAAAGACCAAATATCTGTATATAGATATATATAGATATACACAGGCATATATGCATATATACATATATGTATATATATACATGCATATATGTATATATACACACATACATATATATACATATATACACATACATACATATATATAAAGATATACATAAATATCAGTGTCATATAACACCTGGTTTTCTTTCTCATACTAACTTCTCAATTCTTCTTAATATTTTAAGTAGGCACCAAGTTAATTCACTTTTTTATTATAAAAGTGAAATAAGCATTGATTTATTAATTATTTTGATTAATATTTGCATCTATATGTGTTAAATATTATAAAATATTTATTGTAATAGTGTGTTATTATAATAGTATGATTAATAAGAAATATATATTTGGTCTTTGACTCTGTTCCTGTCACAAAGCTCTTAAAACTCTTGGAATTTCCTAAGTAATGGAAAGGATAAATGTATCTTTTATTATGTTATTGAAGTGACTTAAAAAATCACCTCAAGAGGAGGAACTGGTTGCCAGTGGAACCAACTATGTAATTAGAGGGTTTGAGCTTTCACTCCCACCTCCCCTCCACACACACCTCTGAGAAGGCGAGAGGTGCTACAGATTAAGTTCAATCGCCCAAGGCCAATAATTTAATCATGCCAGTGTGATGAAGTCTCCATAAAAACCCAAAAGGACAAGGTTTAGAGAGATTCTGGGTTGGTGAATACATCAAGATTTGGGGAGAGTGGTGCACTCAGACAACATGGAAGCTCCTTGCCCTTTCCCCATAGCTTGCCTTAACTATCTCTTCCATCTGGCTCCTCCTGAGTTATATCCCTTTGTAATAAACTGATAATCTAGCAAGTAGACTGTTTCTCTGAGTTCTGTGAGCTGCTTTGGACAGGTAAACCCAAGGAAGAGGTTGGTCATCCTCTTCCTTGGTTGGGTCAATCCATCCATAGTTGGTCAATTAGAGGCCTAGGTGACAACTGAAGTGTTGAGGTGAGGAGAAGTGTGTAGATGAGGGGAATGGCACAGTCTTGTAGGATTGAGACCTTAATCTGGGGATTTGGTGCTATATCCAGGTAGATAATTTTACAATTTAGTTGAACAGTAGGATAACCAGCTGATGTTAGAGTATTGCTTGTTGGTGAGGTGAAACCACCCTGCACACACATTAGAATTGAGGTGCAGAATTCTTTAGTTTTATATGACCATGCTTACAATTATTTGTTATATTATAAAAAGATATGCAATATATTTATATATTTTATTTTCATGATTTAATCTAAATCAGTTTACATATAAAATTAATATTTTATAACATTTCATGCTTGTTAAATTATATAGTATGTCATTTATAATATATTTGTAACATATCTGTATGCATATCTTTTATAATGGTCTGATCAAGTAATATGTAGAAATCAGTAAATATATGTATTTGAGCTTTTGCCATTTCTGATAATAGATTTTGTGTATTATATCATTATTCTTCCCTTTGTGCCACCCATTTTAAGCATAAAGAGTAGATATCATTGAATTGATTCTTTTTTTTAGAGTCCAATCAACTATAATTAGTTCATTAATAATTTTTTATAACAGATGGCTCAAGTAAAACTATTCTTTAGGGAGAAAAACCCTGAAATTGAGTATTATAATAAATATTAACAAAGATAAATATCTTCTTTTAACTCAGAAGTTAATCAGTTTTAATTGAAATGTTATTTAAAAGCTTTTAATTTTGAGTACTTTTATAATTTGAGTAGATTATTTTTGACTATTGAGTAATACAGTACCCTTAAATAACTATGAGAATTCTCTTTACTACTGATATGTCTCAACAATTCTCTTTTGATATCTGACATTCAGAAAAAATATTTCTGGATTTCCAGCTGCTTTTTTGAAATTGCTTTATTTTTTTCCAAGACAAATAAATAATGTATTTCATTCAGCTGATAGTATAAGGAAGGAAAAATTTTTTCTCTACCTTTCTAAGTTCTTTTGGCTGGTCTACTAATTAAATCGACATAAAAGATTAACAGGGAAAAAAATTAATTTTGTACATATGGGAGCCCCACAAAGACATGAGAGGCTCAAAGACTGTCAGGCAATTGAGGTTTATATTTCACGCGGAGCTAAGGAAAAAGGGATGGGGGCTGGGGCTTCTGAAAGAAAGAAGACAATTCACATGAATATGGACAGAGAGTGTTTGGTAAACACGTATTTGTCATGCCTTGCAGGAACAATAGGAGAAAGAGAGGAATTTGATCATGCAGGCACTTCTGAATGTCCGCCAGCTCACCATACCTAGCCTATACTCTTCCTAGTTACCTCTGGTGACAACTCCCTTCCTTGACCAGCCTTCTAAATTCTTAGAGGCAATTAAGGAGAAGGTAAAAAGCTATCCCTGAGTTCTTTGGCCCTGATTGTCTTCAGCTCAAAAGTAATTCACATGTCATTTTGGGGAAGAATCCTTCTAAACAATAATAGGGGTTTGCTAATTAAGTCATTGATTCATTAATTGATTAAAAAATTTTATGTGTTATTAGTGTCAAGGTAGGCATTCATCAGTTTACTGTAATTTGTTCACAATAAGTGTTTTAGGCATTAGTTTTGTATGGCAGAAATGTTTTCTTGCCTTGGATAATGAAGAATCTCTAAGGGTAGTAGAAATGAGGTGGAAGTCAATGAGAGGAACCTGTGATAAGAAAGAGGAAGAAGGTTCTAGGAAATTTGGCAGAAATATAGATGTAGTATATTATGTTGGAAAGTACAAGCTAAGGGCACCTGGGTGGTACAGTTGGTTAAATGTCTGACTCTTCGTTTCCACTCAGGTTGTGTCTTGGGGGTGGTAAGATCGATCCCTGCATGGGGTTTTGCACTCAGTGTGGAGTCTGCTTGGGATTCTCTCTCCCTCTCACTCTGCACCTCCTCTTCTCTCTCTCTTTCTGTCTAAAATAAATAAGTGAATCTTAAAAAAAAAAAAAAAGAAAGAAAGAAAGAAAGAAAGAAAGAAAGAAAGGAAAAGAAGAAAGAAATAGAGAATAATAAAACTGAAAAAAAGAGGCTAGAATAAATGGGAAAAATTTGCCACATAAGTACAAAAATAATTACTGAAAATGTTTAGACTTGAAGACATTAGACAAAATATTTGCTTCAAACATCTCTTCAAATTCTAAGAAAGTCACCTAACACACTACCAATAGTAACATAGCAGATGGGTGGTGAAAATAAAGCAATATTCTGTAGTTTTTCAACATCCAAAAAATAAGTAATTAGAAATTATAATTGAATTCACATAATGCCTAATAATAATCTCAATGAAAAGCAAAAGGTATAAAATTTAAACACATTTCTCTGTCCTTTAGGACCCCAGATAGTGTAAATTTACAAATATTCATTTTCTTAATCTATAGCCTACATGCACTTATATCAAAAACTTATAGGGGCTTCTTTTAAATGTGATGAAAGTTTCAACTCAGAAGAATATATCAATGTAATGTCACTAAAAATAACCCCCAGAGAAAACCAAAAACAACAACAAAAAAGTTTGGGAAAGGAGAGAGATGTGAATTGCTACACTTTGGTAATCCATCATAATGCTATCTAACCAATGCTGTGATGTTATCAAAATAAGAGACAAATCAGTGAGACTGAACAGAGAGATCAGAAATGGAACATATCTTGCACAAAAACTTAATATAAGGAAAATATGGTGTTTTTATATTGGTTAAAAAAATGGGATTTCTGTCCCCAAATTATTTTGCAGTGTTAATTTTCAATTCAGTGAAAAAAGAATATTAGATAACTTCTTAGCTCCAGATCCCCATATTAACTTCAAATGTGTTAACTCTCTAAACTATAAAGAAAATAAACCTTAAAGTTACTAGAAAAATATAGGTAAGGCTTTGTATTACCTTGCTTTTGAAAGAAAAGCTTCTTGGAAAATTGCTTTTGGAAAATTGTTCATCAACCATAGCCAATATTTAACAACTGTGACCAATATTTACCAACCATAAACAATATTTCCAAGTGTTGCTAGATCTGAGAAACACACACACACATGCATATACAATTTTTCCAGGTAGAAGAAAATTAGCACAATGGCAAAGGGGAAAATAACCTGCCACACCCAAGAAACACAGTTACCACCTGTGATAAAGCACTATTATAAAAATAGGATCAAAAAAATTTCTTCAAGGAAATCAAAGTACATCCCAGTCATTGTTTCCCAGTCATTGCACAAAGAAATATAAATAACCAATAAACAAATAAAGTGATGTTTTACTTTACAAGTTATCTAAAAAATGACAATGGACTATCATTTTGCCCAAATGTTTTAAAAATTTACAAAATCTAATAATCATAACAATGGTGAAATTCTTCCCCAAATTGCTTACTAGTTTGAGTATAGAACTAAAGGATTTCTCTGGAAGGCATTTTGTCAATACTCCATAAAAGCATTAAATGTGAGGAGATTTTTAACTTAGTAACTTCTCATTTAATGAATTTTCTTAAGACATGATATTTTTAGTGTTATTTATAATACGAAAAGTTATCATACCAAAACTTATCTTAATACTAAGTTAGAATTAAAATGTCAAAGATGTGCATTAATTAATTACTTTCTGGTACACCCATAATATGGACTGTGATATAGCCACTGGGGGAAAAATTAAGAGAAATATATAATATAGATGTTGTTTGCATAATCTTTTAAGTGAAAAAAGATACAAACTTGAATTATATAATTTTCTAAAAACATTTATTCCCTTTTTAAGGCTTTCTCAGAAAGCATTTTGTTTAAGCATTTCTCAGAAGCATTTTGTTTAACATATAAGTAAACAACAATTGAAACTGCATATTATATGTGATTACGAGGAAATGTTACCATTGAATGTTTCATATAAAACCACATTTTGATACTCAACTAACCATATTAACAACAAATTTTTATTGTAGGTTATATATTTCATTAAAGTTGTTTATTAAGTATAGTTCATTAAAGATCAATGAACACTTTGAAAGCCTCTGAGTTCATGTTAAATGAGTGTATTTTAAATTAAAAAATATTATATCTGGCATTCAGCTAAATTTATAAATCTTTTTATTTTAGGCACCTGGTACTTTTTCTATGCCCTCTGTGTTTATGGAGACAATGAGGGAAGTGTCCTGCAAACATCTTACTGAACTGTGATGTTTTGACATCTAACAATCTAATTCGAGTTGGCCCTATAGGTATTTACATGAGGATATTTACAGGAAAAACCAACTACTGCAAGAAATGATCTGGATAACTCAGTGGGTGGGCGTTCGTCCATCTGGCTTAGAAGTGAAACCATTCCCTGAGCTGGCCTTTATGAACATAAAGTCTAGCTAACTATAGTTCTTCTACAATTATAAAAGAAATGCTAATGATATATCTTTTCTATTGTGCCTATTTACAAATAATTTAAAGTTTCAAGAATCATATAAAGCTGAAATACAATAGTATAGAAAATAAAAGTCCATTGCTCTTTTTCATTTTTATTAATATATGTTTAATAATTAAAGCAGCATGTCTTTAAATCAAACTCATTACTTACAACCAAGCTTAGTACTACTTAATTTTGATATTAATAATATTTATTTTTCTTGTTTTGTAAGAAATAATTTCTTCTTCTGTGCTTTTGCTGTGCCTTTCATTATCACGCTTACCACTTCACTGACACTAGAGTTTAACCACCTTAAGGGTAGGGATTGTCTTCTTCATAGCTCTGACTTAGCTTTGGTCACCAGCTGTTTCCAGATTCATGGCTTTCATTATGTGTGTATGGATAAAATACACCTAGCTATGAATATAAAAACTAAAAGTCATATAACGCACCAGTCAATGATTCACAATAAAAACAAAAGATTAACCATAAGAAGATATCCTTGCTCGTACAAGAATATGCTACTTCAATGAAATTTGGAATATTACTCTTTGGAAGTCAAGAGTTTAAATTATTTTGGAGTTATACACAAATAATGGAAGCCAAAGAGGTAAAAGTTCCTTAGTTTCATTTTTAGTGATCTTTAAAAAAAATGACAGGGATAATTTAGCTTTATCAAATCAAAATTAAAATGTTAAATTGGGCTGAAAATAATAAAGAGTCAGTTTTATCTGAGATTGTTATTTTTTTAATGATTTGGTTATTTTTAAAATGAGGAGTAATTCATAATTACAGATATCTGGATACATTATAAGAACCACCTTTATAAAATAACTTTATTGCTAAATTCTTAACATTACCAGAACACCATATTTATATTTCTGAAGTTACAATATGTGAAAAGGAAAATACTGTTTAAAATCTGATATTTTTGGCTCATAATTTGGTTAGAATGTGGAGAAACTTGGTAGAAAATAGAACTGTTAGATTTCACTCTACGATAAATATATTTTAGTTTAAGAGGTCGCAGATTTTATAGAAAGATCAATATGATTAGTAGGATCTTTATTAAAATCCCAACAAAGGCTTCCTTTGACTTTAACTTATTTACCTATTCCTATGGTAGAAGTTTGACCATTTGTACAAAGGGAATAATAATAGCAAGGTTAAAGGGTAATTATGATGATGAAGTAATAAAATATTTGTAATATGCCTAGCAAAGGACTTGTGCCTAACAGTTTGTTCCCCTTTTGGAACACTACTTTTAAAGATAAGGGAACAGGGGTGCCTGGGTGGCTCTGTGGGTGGAAGTCTCTGCCTTTAGCTCAGGTCATGATCCCAGAATCCTGGGATCAAGCCCCACGTCAGGCTCTATGCTCAGCGGGGAGCCTGTTTCCACCTCTCTCTCTCTCTCTCTCTCTCTGCCTGCTCTCTGCCTCCTTGTGATCTCTGCCTGTCAAATAAATAAATGAAAACTTAAAAATTAAAAATAAAAAAAGATAACAGAACAAATAAGTAGCAAAAATCTGAACATTTTAAGAGCTTACTACCTCAGTTTTTATACATATATAAAATAAATTAGTTTATTAAAATGTTTGCATTTTTAAGATTTTGCTTGGTCATAAAACATAAATTTAATTCTGTTGAATTATGTTGCATGTTAATATTAGTCTCCTTAGTAAGAAAGAAGAATCTGAAAACAAGTTTTACCTAGAGAAAGTACAAATACTATCAGAGAAGTTGGGGCCATTTAATTACAATAAGATTATTATAAACAGATGGGAATGAACCAAAATAAGTGGATCAAGACCACAAACCAAAATAGTTGCTAACTCCATACTTATGAAACTGGCTCTAATATCATTTTTAAAGTTCATTTATTTATTTACTTCTAAGGTACTTCAAAAGACAATATGACAGTTCAACTGGAGGTATAAAAAAATCACACAAAATCAATTAATTGGAAGAGAAGATGTGAAAAAAATATGAAGAGGATTTTCTATATATAATGTAGAAAATATATGTGGACACAGTCATATCCATGTGCTGTTGACAAAATAATTATGCAATATTTTTCAAAATTGCAAATGTATATAACAAATATCTCTTAATTTTTGAAACATGAGAAACACATAAAGAGAATAGGTTAATAATCTTTCATGTACATTTCACTTAGATTTGATATTTATAAACTTTTGACTATCCCACCCCCTGACTAGTTTCTTCTCTCTTTACTCAATTATGATTAAGAAAATTTAGTGATATTGTTTTGCCTGTAAATACTTCTGTATGTCCTTAGAAAATATAAAGACATGACCTAGAGTTAGACAAAGGTTTCTTAAATAAGATACCAAAGCACAACTCATAAAAATAATAAAAATTTCAAAATTGGGACTTCATTAAACTTAAACAAACAAACAAACAAGGGTCCTGTTTAAAAAAAAAAAAACACAAACATGATCCGCAGACTGCAAGAAAATATTTATAAATCACATATCCTATGAAAGACTTATATCAAGAATATACAAAGAACTCTTTATACTTAACAGTAAATATAATAATAATAATAATACAACTAGAAAATGAGAAGAGACGTGAACAAAACTTTTACCAAAGAGAATGAAATGAAAACAATGAAAGATAAATAAGCATATAAAAAAAAGTCCAACCTCATTAGTGATCCAGGAAATGCATATTAAATCTACAGTGAAATAGCACTTCACATCAGTTAGAATTGCTAAAATAAAAAATAACAAATCAAGTGATGGTGAGGATGTGGAGAAGTTGGATCTCTCTGACATTACTGGAACAGCCACTTTGAAAAACAGTTTTACTGTTTCTTTTAAAGTTAAATGTGGGGGCACCTGGGTGGCTCAGTGGGTTAAAGCCTCTGCCTTCAGCTCAGGTCGGATCAAGCCCCACATCAGGCTCTCTGCTCAGCAGGGAACCTGCTTCCCTTCCTCTCTCTCTGCCTGCCTTTCTGCCTACTTGTGATCTCTGTCTGTCAAATAAATAAAATTTTAAAAACTTCAAAAAAAGGTTAAATGTGCATTTGCCATATAATCTAGTATATAATCTAGTATTCCCACTTTGGGGTGTTAAGCCTGGAAAAATGAAAACAATGTTTGCTCAAAAACCTGTACATAAATATTCATATAAATTTATTTGTAATTGCCAAAATGGGGAAATAATCAAACATCTCTCAATGGGCAAATGGATAAACTATAGTACATCCATACAATGAATATTGGTATAAACATCAATGTGGATGAATCTGATGAATTGTGTTAAAAATGCCAGTCTGAAAGTATTACATACCATAGAACTATTTATTTGATATTCTCAAAATGAAAATATTATAGTGATAACAGATCAGTGCTAGGGGTTAGTGTTGGAAGAAGAGTGTGACCTTGTGGGGGTAGTATCAGAGAACATGTTTCAGGTGATGGAAGAATTCTACATTCTGATTTCTGTGGTAGTTATATAAACTTCTTATATGTGATAAAGTTTTGTAGAACTATACATTAATTGGAAGAGTAGATAAAAACTGTGAAATATGGCTCCACTTCTGGTGGCAGGGTCTCGAGAAGGGGCAGCAGGCACCATGTCTGGCCACAAAGGTGGAGGAGACCTTGAAGCAGCCCAAGAAGGAGACTAGGGAGATGGGTGAGGAAAGAGGACATTCAAGCTGAAACAGAAAAAGAAGCAGAAGAAACTCAAAGAGCTAAAAATGAAGACTGTGGGGAAGGGCCCCTGGGAATTAAGAAATTGGCAAAAAGTATGCTGTTTCTCCTGCCTGAGGCAATGGTGATTCTTAATTCCATTTCTGTTTAAACATCTGGATTCCCTGCCATAACATCTGTTACCACTTATTGCTAGAATAAAGAGCTGTCTTGGAGTCTATTGAACATTTAAGAATAAACTTTGGTAAAAAAAATAAATATAAACTTTGAAAAATGAATAAGACCTCTTGTTTTATAAATAATATTGTATCAGGCTCAACATCTAGTTTTGATAAAGTTCTCTGATTCCCTAAGATGGTAACCACTGGGAGAAGCTGGGTGAAGTGTACTCAGGAACTCATTGAACTATTATTGCAACTTTTGTGACTCTTAAATAATTTTTAAAAAGGTTTTTAAATGTACAAAAAATTAAATATTTAAAAGTATGTAACCATGATTTTATTATGATACCTAAGATATATAGAAATGATTCCTTAATATCATCACCAGCCCATGTTTAAATTTCCCCATATTATTTTACAGTTTGTTTCCCATAATTGGGAATTAAATACTGTCCACTCACTTAATTGATATTTCTGTTAATCTCCTTTTGACCTATACATTCTCTTTTCCTGATTTTTATATTTATAATTTATTAGTTGAACAAACTAGGGGGCTAGTCCTGTAGCATATCCTACTGACACTCATGTTGAGGGTATTCTTTTTTCTTCTTCTTTATTGTTTTTTATTTTAATCCCAGTAGAGAATATCAAGTGTATTCTTATGGTGCCATTAAATATATCTTCTGTATATATTTCCTATGATCTTCTGGTTATAGCTAGAGGGCTGATCTGCCTCAGCTTCAGTTTTTGACAAGAAGATTTCCTAACTGTTTATGTATTAAGATTCACATACACAGCTTCTCATTGTGGGGATGTTAGTTACTATTGATAACCGTTGCCCTGATCCATTATTTCTTTAATGATTATGAAATAGTGAAATTTAAATGCTCTCTTTTCTTTTGCTTGTAGTAGCTGCAGTACCTTAATAGAGACAAATTGCCTGTAATCCACTATTTGCTTTCTTTGAGGTATAGTTCAATAAGAAAACAAAGATTATTTGTTTTTTCTTCCCTCTGCTAACTTTGAGCTAAGATTGTTCTTCTTTTTCTAGTTCCTAGAAATATAAAGTTAGGTTGTATATTTGAGATCTTTTGTTGTCTCTTAAAGTAGGCACTTATCACTATAAACTTCCTTCTTAGACTGCTTACACCGCATCTTGTAAGTTTTGGTATATTATGTTTCCATTTACATTTATTTCATGATATTATTTGATTTCCCTTTTGATTTCTTCTTTGACTCATTGGTTGTTCAGTAGTGTATTGTCTCATTTCCACATATATGTGAATTTTTCAGTTTTCCTCCTGTTACTGATTTCTACTTTCGCATACCATTGTGCTCAGAGAAGATACTTGGTATGATTTCAATCTTTTTAAATTTTCTAAGACTTGCTTTGTGACCTAACATACCTATCCTGGAGACTGTCCCATGTGCACTTGAAAAGAATGTGTATTCTGCTGCTGTTAGATGGAAAGTTCTATATATATCTGTTAGGTCCATTTCGTTTAAAGTATAGTTCAAGTCCGATGTTTCTCATTAATTTTCTTGTCTGGATGATCTATCATTGTCGAAAGTGGGATATTGAAATCACCTACTAGTATTGTGTTGTTATCTGTTTCTCTCTTTAGATCTGTTAGTATTTACTTAATATATTTAGGTGTTCTGACTTTGGGGTGCAGGATAATAAACACTTCCCTTCTTCTCTACCAGTTTTCAAAATAGTATTTTTTTTCCCTCTAGAATCCTTTAAACCTGACCAAAAGCAGTTTTAGTATTTAAGTATTATTACAGATATATTAGTTTTAACATATCCAAGGTGTGTGAATTCCTTTTAGTTATCATTCTTATTGATGGTTAAATTGCTCAATCTTTGACTAATGATAACATCAAGTTAACTTTAATTCTCTTTGCCACATTCCAAAAACTCTTGGAAACCGTGTTTGTCACTATAACAAGATCTTGAAACTCATTTCATATTCATCCCCTGCCAAATATGGTATCAACTATTTTTTTCATTTTTTCTATTTTTTGTAGTTAGAAATGACATTCAGAGACCACAATCTAGGCACCTGAGTTGTTTGTTGCTGTGGTGTTTTCCAGAATCTATCTAAAAAATATAGAAGAGATTAGAAAAGATTATATATCTTGAATTTATAGACCTGATATTTCCAATTCAAATCTAAGATGAAAGTTTTTTTAACAGAAAATTTTTTACTGTTTAAATCTCCTTTTTCTTATGCTGGAATTATTGCTGCTTAATTGCATTTACACATTTTTTCACATATGTATGTGTTTATAGGCATATATATATATATATCTCAGAATAATAATTCCAATGTTATTACTAATAATATGATGATTAAAGGCAGTTTAAGTATTTTGGTAGTTTTATTTTGTTCTTAAGGGATATTTTACAAGGGATAAATGGTCACTTAGTTGTTTTAGAGTCACTTGAAATAATGTTTTTTTGTACGATATACCAACAAGTAGAAATACTGTAACCTCATTTGTCTTATAATGTTTTAGATTTTAAGGCTTTTATAAATTTAGATTTGTCTTATAAATATCTTAATGTCTCTATAGCAACAAAGTCATATCTATAAATTAAGGCATATTTAGAGAAGTCTAGATTGTGCCCCTGTCCCTTTGCTCCTTTTCTATCACACAGGAAACATCCTTTTTTTTCTTTTAGTTTAGCCATCTATCTTTCTAGAGTCACCAAATACATATATTTGTATTTCTCTCTCATAGGTAATCTGCATATACATCACAGCATATACTTTCCCCCATCTTTCTTTTTTTCTTAACTATATTGCCTGAAGATACCTCCATTACATTTACATAGAAAAATATGCTTTATTCTTTCTGGTAGCTGCAATTTACTTCATTGATAAATGTACCATCATTACCAAGTCTCCTATAAATGGATTTTTCAATTGTTTCCAGATTTGTAATTGTTCTGTTACAAATATTATAAAAGTTGTAGTTATCAAAATTTATGTGTGGACATTTTTTCCCCAAATTTTTGGTAACATATTTTTGGGATGGAATTCTAGATATGGAATTTTGAATAAAATAAAAGTTACATGGAGCACCTGGGTGGTTCAGCCAATTAAACATCTAACTCTTGATTTCAGCACAGGTCTTGATCTCAGGATCAGGTCATGAAATTGAGCACTGGGCCAGGGTCTGCATACTCAGTGCAGAGTCTGCCTGAGATTTTCTCTCTCCCTCTTCCTCTGCCCGCCCCACCTCCCCCACTCTCTCTCAATTTTTAAAATAAATAAATAAATAAAATCTTAAAAAAAAAAGAAAAGAAAAAGTCAATGTAATTTTGCTAAATACTGCCAAGTTTTCTCAATGGGGTTATATAATTATACACAAAAATATTTAATTTCCCCATATTTCATCAAAGCTATGTGTTGTTAAAAAAAAAAAAAGAAGAAGAAGAGATCTTTACCAGTATGAGAGTTGAGAAACATTTTGGCATTTAGTTTAATTTTATTGTTTTGTGAGGAGATGTCTCTTTTCAGATGCCTGAAGCCTGATGAGGAGGAAGAGGAAGAAGAGGAAGAGGAGGTTGCTTGTAATAGTCTACCTGGGTCTCTTGCCCACTTGGCTATAGGGTTGTCAGCAATGGTCCTCAATATTTGTACACTCTATAATTTGGAATACTAAATTTTTGTGTTTAACATAAATTATAGTATTTCCTTAATTGGATAATGGTCATTTTTCATTCGTTTCTGGAGTTTTTTTCAAGCAAATACTTAATACAGTTAAATTTATCAACCATTCCCTTTATTGCTTCTAGATTTTTAATCTAGGACTGTTTATTTAACCCTGATTCTTGTATAGTTCCATGTTTTTTTAAACCTAAATCTCTGATTATTCAGAAGTATGCCTCATGATCATCATGTGTAACAAATCTAATTTGACCTTTTTTACATTTGTCTAGCATAGTTTTCCAATATCAGTTCTTTAGAAGTCCAGTTTTTCCCATAGATTCAAGATTTTTTTTTTACCTTATACTAAATTTTCATAACTTGGATATTTCTGGATTTTCTCTTCTGTTCCACTGGTCTTTCTATTCATGAAGTGATATCATACTGTCATTATGAGTTGGCATAGACCGCTTTTTGCTCTTCTAATTGAGATTTTTTTGGTTTATTTTTTATTCTTTTCCTTCCAAATGAATTTCATAATCAACATCTCTTGCTCAAAAAAAAATCATAATATTTTACTGAATGCCATTAATATCAATTATGGAAAATTGCAATATGAATTGTTTCTATCCTTTGACCCAGCAACTTACCTATGTATTCTAGAGTACTACTCATACATGTTCACAAACAGGTGTGTTCAAGGCTACTCATTATAAGAATAATTGTTAGAGGAAAATAGAAACAACTTAAATATGAAAAGGAAGAATATTGAATAAGTACTGGTATATTAATATGTTACTATGCATCATTAATGTAATTATGAAGATTTTATGAACTTATAAAGAAGTATGATATAACATATATGCTTATATGTGACATACAGTTAAAATGTATAAGTGGATCCCTTTATATAAAGAAAAAAATTAAATCATATACATATATAACAGAGATTATGAAAGAAAATGGTTACATGACTGGTGACTTTTAAATATTTTAAATTAAATTAAGATAATTTACTTTTCCTTGAATCATATTTTGTTTCTCTATTTCATTATTTCCATGAACACACCAACATATTATATATCCCTTCTTAGAAAAAAAATGCTCTACTTCATATTCCTGTCTAGTGTCATTGTCTTCTCATAGTCTTCCCATTTTCTGCAAAATTTCTTTGAAGAGTTACATCTATTCACTGTATTTTTAGTCTCACTTTCTCTTGAATATAAGCAAACTGAGATTATTCTCCAAAACTTTAGGACATCAGTGATCTCTGTGTTAGTACACAAAATGATCCATTATTATGCCTGACCTCTCAGCAGCCTTTAAAGCAACCAATTGCTTCTCTCTAAATAGTTTCTGCATTTAGCTTCTAGATACCATACATTCCCATTTTTCTTTCTACCTCATTTTCTTCTTATTGTCTTTAGCTAAATTATCCTTCAGTTTCCAGTTTGCAGATGTTGTAATATCCTAAATTCTTTCCTGAGACCTTTCTTTTCTCTAACTACACTAGTTTCTAAATGAACTAGTAAAGTGTTTTTTTTTTCTTTTTAATTACCATCCATATAATAATGACTTTTAAGATGTCTCTAATTCTAAGTCATGACTGAGCCAAATCTAGTAAACCACCATACTATTTAAGTTCTCTATTTGGTGGTCTAATAACCAACTGAAACTTAGTATATCCAAAATGTATTTTACCCTGCATTCTCTCTACTAACCCTCTTCCTATTAAATAGCATATTATTCACCCAGTTACTAAGGCCAAAAAGTTAGCTATAATTTTACTACTAATTTTTATTTCACACCTCATACTTTGTCCAATAAAGAACTTCTTAGAAGTTCTTAAATTTTTTTTAGGGTTGATGTTGGCAAAATTGGCAGAGAAGGCATCTCTGGAAGCTTATCCTGCCACAGGAATATCAAAATATCATGTACAGATTCATCTGCAAATACTGGGAGAGCTTCTATTTGTTTGTTTATTTTTTCTTCCTTCCTTTCCATTTCTTTTCCTTTTTTTCTGTGCCCTCTTTTCCCTCTTCCTCCTCCTCTTCCTCCTTCTTCTTTTCTTTTTCTTTCTTCTTCCCCCTCTCCCTCCCCAACCCCTTAGCACCCAAGGAAACAAACAATTCCAGCCTACAGCAAGCAGGAAAAGTAAATCTTAACAAGGGTGAGAAACCCATTTTCCAGGTTTACCATATTATAATATTCAAACTGTCCAACATTCAACAAGATACTAACTAAGCATACAAAGAAATAAGTATGGACTATTCACAGAAGAAGTTAACACAAACTTCCCCTGAATAAGCACAAACTTCGGACTTACTAGACAATAACTTTATTTAAAGATTATTAATTTGAGAGAGAGAATGGAGGGAGGAGCAAAGGGAGAGGTAGAGCAAATCCTCAAGCAGCCTCCCCACTGGGTGCAGAGTCTGACGCAGGGTTTAATCCCAGAACCCGAGATCATGACCTGAGCTGAAATCAAGAGTCAGCCACCAGACTGAGCCACCCAGGTGCCCCTGGTAGACAATAAATTTAAACCAACTATTTTAATTATGCTCAGAGAACTGAAGAAAACATGGACAAAATGCTAAACAATATATGAACAAATAGAGAATATCAATAAAGAGAGAAATATTATATAAAGAACCAAATAGAAATCCTGAACCTGAAAAGTACAATTATTGGCATGAAAAACTCACTATAGATTTCCAATAACAGGTTTCAGAAAGCAGAAGAATCATTGAAAATCTTCCAACAAAGGAACTCCTATAACTTAATGCTTTCACTGGTGAAATCTACCAAATATTTAAAGAGAGAATGAATACTCATCCTTCTCAAGTTTTAAAAAAAATAGGATATTAAACACTTCCTAACATATCTTATAAGCCAGCATTACTCTGGTATCAAAGCCAGACAAAGATATCTCAAAAAGAGGAAACTACAGACAAATATCCCTAATGAATATAGATGCCAAAACCCTCAAAAACTACTAGCAAACTGAATTCAAAAGGATATTAAAAGGCTTATACACCATAAACCAGAGGTATTTATCAAATTTAGATACAAGATAGCAGACATAATCAGTTTTATTTTCTCATACCTGCAATGAACAATCCAAAAAGGATATTGAAAAGGCAACTGCATTTACAATAATATATCAAAGAATTAAATACTTAGGAATAAATGTAACTAAAGGAATAAAAGACTCATAGATTGCAAATGACAGAAATTAAAGAAGAACTAAACAAACAAAAAAAATCTTGTGTTCATGAATTGGAAGGTGTAACCAAAGACTAACCAAACTTAACTATAGATTCATCACAATCTCTATCAAAACCCTAATGATGTTTTCTACAAAAATAGAAAAGTTGTTTTTTAAAATTCACATGGAATCTTGAAGGGTTCTAAATTGCCAAAATAATATAAAAAAAAAAAACAAAGTTGGAAGATTCATCTTCCTCACTGAAGAATTTATTATAAATCTACAGTAATCAAAACAGTGTAGTACTGGCATTAAGACAAACATATAAACCAATTGAATAGAATAGAGAGACCAATAACAAATCCTCACATATATAAACAAATGATTTCAGAAGGGTACTAAGACCATTCAATGGTGAAAATAATAGTCTCTTCACAAAATGGTGCTAGAACATGTAGGTATCCATATGGAAAAAAGTGAAGTTGGCCCCCTACCTTATACCATATGCAAAAACTAGTTAAAAAGGAATCAACAATCTACATTAGATAACCAAAGGGGGTAAGATGCTTAGAAAACATAGGGGAATAAATCATGACCTTCAATTTGACAGTGGACTCTTAGAAATGACACCAAAATAACAAGTAACAAAAGAAAAAAATAGATAAACTGGACTTCTTAAAATTAAAAATGTTTTATACCAAAGGACGTTATTAAGAAAATGGAAAGATAGCCTATATAATGAGAGAAAATATTTGTAAATAATATATATGAATATGATCTAGTATTTATAATATATAAAGAACTCTTACATCTGAAAAACTGACAGGCAAACACCCAATTAAAAATGGACCAAGGTTTTGAATAGACATTTATCCATGAATATATACAAATGGCCAAAAGTACATGAAATGTTGCTCAACATTATAACTAATTAGGAAAATGCAAATAAAAACCACTGCACACCCACCAGGATGGCTATAACTGAAACAAAACTACTCCATAATGTAACAAATTTTGGCAAGGACATGGAAAAATTGATGTAGGTAGCAATGTGAAATGGTTCCACCATGAGGAACCAATATTTTGGGATTCCTCAGAGAGTTAAATATGTAATTACCCTATGACTCTGATATTCCACTTCTAGGTATAGATCCAAAAGAATTGAAAACAGATAAACAAGTACATTAATGTATGTGCATGTTCATAGCAGCAGTATCCATAATAACTAAAAGGTGGAAACAACTTAAATGTCTTTCAACAGATAGCCAGATAAACACATTATTGGATATCCATATAATGAAAATACTACTTAACCACTAAAAACAAAATAAAACAAAAAACAAAACAAAACAAAAAACTGAAGTACTGATATATCAACAACATACGTGGACTTCTTATACTGAGTGAAAGTAGCCATGCACAAAAGGGCACCTGTTGTATTACTCCATTTTTATGAAATACACATATTAGGCATGTATAGATGAATCCATGAGACAGAATGCAGATTAGAGGCTGCCAGTTTTGGTATGGGGAGAGAATTGGGAGCCTGTGCTCAATAGGTACAGAGTTTCCTTTTGGGATGATGAAAATGTCTTGGGACCAGATAAAGGGGACAGTTCTGTAACATTGTGAATGTACTAAATGATGCTGAACTGTTCACTTTAAAATGGTTAATTTTAGGGGCATCTGGGTAGCTCAGTGGGTTGAAGCCTCTGCCTTTGGCTTGGGTAATGGTCCTGGGGTCCTGGGGTCCTGGGGTCCTGGGATCAGACCCCACATTGGGTTCTCTACTCAGCAGGGAGCCTGCTTCCCTTCCTCTCTCTACCAGTCTCTCTGCCTGCTTGAGATCTCTCTCTGTCAAATAAATAAATACAATCTTAAAAAAAAAAAAGGTTAATTTTACATTCTGTAAATTTTACCTCAGTAAAGCTTAAAAGAAAACATTAAGAATGATAAAATGTATATTTAAATATCTACTTTTTATCAACTCCAAAATTATCAATCCAGGTGCTGTCTTACCTAGACCACTGCTACCTCACCTATACTTCTAATACCCCTGGTACTCTTTCTGCTTTCAGTCTTACCTGACTACAGTGCATTCACAGAGCTAGGAGTCATCCTTTTAAAATATAAATCTGCTTATGGCATTCACCAGCATCCCCCAACAAATAGTTTTTCCATTTTCATAAAATAAAATCTGAAGTCCAGGTTTCATCTGTTATTCATCTACCTTTCTTTCTCTCTTGACCAGCCAGTTTGAGTAGGTACACCAACCCGCAATCATGATTCTTTGACCAGAAGGAGGCAACCCCTGCTCAGGATCTCTGTATCCATGTTTTCTCTTACTGGTATCTCTTACAGATGTCCCACAGACATCTCCATGTGCTTTCACTTTATCTAGGTCTCTTTTCAGTTGTCATCTCTCAAAAGGGCTATTTTTTTTTAAAGATTTTATTTATTTATTTGACAGAGAGAGATCACAAGTAGGCAGAGAGGCAGGCAGAGAGAGAGGAAGGGAAGCAGGCTCCCTGCTGAGCAGAGAGCCCGATGCGGGACTCGATCCCAGCACCCTGAGATCATGACCTGAGCCAAAGGCAGCGGCTTAACCCACTGAGCCACCCAGGCGCCCTCAAAAGGGCTATTAATTAGCACCCCTCACTCTGTTTTTCACTCTACTGTTTTTGTCATAGTGCTTACTTCATCTATCATTATATATTTGTTTTTCATTTATTTCAGTCCCCTCTAGGTTTTAAGGTCTTAAGTGTAAGGATTTTGTCTGGTGGTGGTTGTTTCTGTGTTTGTATCCTCCGTGCATAGAAGAGTGTCTAGCCCAGAGAAGTTAATCAACAAATATTTACAGTTGTTAAATTAATAACAGTATGTAATTTCAATGAAAATTTGGTAGTCATAAAAAGTCTAGAAGGAAGAGCATTGTGATTTATAAAAGAAATCCTAAACGAGACCTCTACTTCTTTTGGTTATTCAACCAATCTTTCTGAATTTCAAATTTTAAAATGGAAATGATAGTCTTACATTTTTTCTTTCAGCTCTAAATGTAAATGCCTTCTAGGAAGATTTAATACCTTTCATCATATATTAATAGTCAATCCTTTTTAGTGTAAGAAAACTGATTACCTGTCCTCTCTGGGTTATTTGAATCTATATATTATTGTGTTTGTTTGTTTTTTTCCTTTCCTCACTTTACTTTTTTTAAAGGGTTTGCATTTATGAGGTCAAAGGAAGTTGATATAACTATAAAATAGTAACAATCTGAATTTTTACCTTTAATAATTTAAGGAAAAATTCAATATATGTTATAAAAAGAAAAAGACAAACATAAATAAAGACAATTTTCCTCATTGTTCTTGAAAAATCTCATCTGGTGACACATGTTTAGGCCAACCCGTGTTGGTCATAGAAATGTTGACTCAAACCCATGTTAGTTCTACCAGTAGAGTGAAATAAGGAGGTTGTCTGGGTGATAAAAACCTTTATGATCTGGGTGCCTGGGTGGCTCAGTGGGTTAAAGCCTCTGCCTTCAGCTCAGGTCAGGATCTCAGGGTTCTGGGATCAAGCCCCGCATCGGGCTCTCTGTTAGTGGGGAGGCTGCTTCCTCCTCTCTCTCTGCCTGCCTCTCTGCCTACTTGTGACCTCTATCTGTCAAATAAATAAATAAAATCTTTAAAAAAAAAAAACAAGCCTTTATGATCTAGCAACTCTTGTGTGTCCCCCGAGTCATTTGTTTCAGCTGCTCCTCAACACTGTAAGGAAAAAGAACTCATTTGAGGAAATCTTACACATGAAGAAAAATCTCGGGGAATGTTCTGCAATTGCCCATTTCATACCCAACCGTGGTGAGTGGAGCTGGATATGCTATAAAATCAGGTGCTCTGCTCTCTGACAGAAACTACCATGAAGAAGAAAAGTAACTGATGAAAGCCAGGGGATGTGTGTATGCACACTGGTGAGCAGCTGAGGTTTCATCTTGTTTTCAGTGACTGTAGCGTGAAGGACAAGAGGAGAGCCAGTCACAAACCTGAACTCCCTCTGCTCCTCTCCAGAAACTGAAGAAAGCATCAAAGAAAATGAAAGTGAATATCCCACAGAAGAGTATTGTATATTTTTGCTTTGGGTCACAGCCATGGTTTGCATTATAAAGTAAAAACTTTCTAATATAACATTTATGAATGTCTTAGTCTTCCGTTATCCATTAAGAAGTTGTGAAAAATCTGATCGTATGTTAGGAGTAATTATAAGCTATGGATCAATTGATATATTATCTTTTGAAATCCGAGATGTAATAACCAAATCTATAATTGCTACTTCTCAGCTTTATTCTTCCCCTTCAGTACATTTGAATGTTGTTCACCTCGTAATTGTACACAGTAAATGCATAATGACTATTACTCAAAGAAGTTACTTGCACTACCTAGAGATTGAGGTGCCAAGGAATTGTTTCCTTAAAAACATTACGTTATTGGGGCACACGGGTGACTCAGTTGCTTAAGCATCTTCCTTCGGCTCAGACTGTGAACCCAGGGTCTAGAATTGGGCACCCTGCTCAGTGGGGAGCCTTCTTCTCCCTCTGCCCTTCCCCCGATTTGTACATGCTTTCTCTCTCTCTCTCTCTCAAATAAGTTAATAAAATCTTTAAAAAAAAAAAGCCTTTATGTTATTATTAGTAAATTAGCAGTTCTAATCCATTCATGGAGTTTGTTAACTGAAACATTCCAAATAATAAATAGCATTAAGTAAATTATGGAGTTTTCAAAAAACTAGCTAAAATTTTTAAATTCCCTATTCAATAAAATAGAATGAAATATTTCCTTCCCATTGCTCTAGATATAGCTTCTGAGATTCGCTGAGCTTATGTCTATGCCAGCACAAGTTTGAGTTCTCATCACAATTATTTTTCTAGTTTAAATCTGTCCAATGTAAATAAAAAGCTTCCAGACTATTTTGGATGTTTAAACACAGTAACTGTTTCTTTTTCTCGTGAGCATGCAACTGCTAGAAACAATCTTTAATGTTTTGGACATCTTACCTGCCTAACCTCCCACACTGTCCTATCCCCATCTCTGCCTTCACTGATTTCACTTCTAACATAATATGTGTCTGTCATCTAAACATAGCAAAAGCTGCATAGGTCAACTGTTTCTGGCTCAGTGTTCCAAAGTCATGTTTTGATGTTCACATTTTTCTGGAGTAAATATCAGTACATATTTCCAGAAAGTGTCTCCTGCAACTTTGTTATAGGTAGAAGAGATCTGTTTATTTCTTTTTGTAACATAATCACTAGTGAGAAGACAGGATGTAGTACTTTGCCAAAATGCCCATTCTATGCTTTTGTTTCTGGACATAGTTTTTTTATGTCCTTAATTCACATGTGAATTAAGACTGATAGACATTTAATGGCCTAATTAATAAAGGCTTTCATTTTACCATTCAATTAGGTTAGCATAAATAGTGTGGCCAAAGAATATTTACATAGCAACAAAATCCTGGGTTAGCAAACAATAAGAAAATTCGGAGAAACATAATATCTTAGATTAGGGATGTGACTAAATTGGATAATTCTAAAAGGATTGGCACTTCAGATTTTATTCAGATGGCCCAGTACAGGTCCAACAGGAGCATTTAACACACTTGAGTATCTTCATCCATGCCGCTTCTGGACTAGCAAGGTGGGGCCGAAATTGTTTAACCTAGAAGCATCATCTTCTTATACCTTAAAACTGCACCTCATCCATAGATGCTTACTCCAATTTTCCAGCTAAACCAGAGGATAGGATGAGAGTGCAGATGAGCTTGCTTTTACAGTTGCATTCTCTCCTGTGATCATTAAATGTGTTTTATCTTTAACGTGCTAAAATGCTCCAGTACCACAAGGGAGTCCTAACTCTAGAATTAACCTGTTACATATAAGAAATCCTACAGAGTTGTACATTAAGGCCTCTTGCAAGATTTCATTTTCAATGTTATTTTCCAAGAGATACTCCAAAGTTTTATTGGCGGAAGTCCAGGACATTTCTTAGAATATATTCAAACTTTTAATAGAATTTAATTTTTAGGATAATACAATTAATTGAATGGTAAAAAGAGGTTGAGCCTATTCGGGTTTATTCATATCCGAAGCTTTATTCAATGAAGGAGCGACACTTACTCCATCATACATGGTGTTATGAATCACCATGTTAGGAATTAAGGGTATTAGATGTGGTCGATTACCTCATATCTATGCCTCTCACCTTACTCTGTGTATTAATTTCTTATTGCCACTATTACTACAAATTTAGTGACTTTAGTACATATAAATTTATTGTCTTACAATTCTGGAGATCATTACTCCAAAATGGGTGTCACTGAGCTAAAGTCAATGTGTCTATGGGGCTCTGTTCCTTTTAAAATTTCTAGAAAAATATGTGTCCTTCCCCTCTCCAAATTCTAGAGGCTGCCTGCATTCCTTGGCTGATGTCCCCCTTCCATGTTCAAAGCTAGCAACAGTGGATTGAGTCTTCATAACACATCATTCTAAAGTTTCTTCTTTCCTGCATCTTTTCTAACTCTTGCGCTTAACTCTTCCACATTTAAAGGAAATTTATAATTATATTGGGTCTACCTAAATAATCCAGGATAGTCTTTTTATTTTAAAATCAACTGATTAGCAGCCTTAATTCCATCTGCAATCTTAATTCCTTCTATCCATGAAACATAACATATTCATGGGTTCTAGGGATTTGGATATAAACATCTTTAGGGTAGAAGGAGGGCACTATTTTATTGGCCATACTCTGCTTTGCCTTTCAGTCAACCATATTTCTAAATTTCCTTTTACAACTATTTCAAGCTAGTTTCTGCTACTAGTTCATACTGAGAGGATATTGGGACTTAGAAAGAAGGGGGAATCAGATATTCCTTTGCTTGGACAGTGACCAGATTTTTTCCTCTTATTCCATGTTAATTAGTGTTCTCAACAATTCTAGTATCTTTGTTAAAAAATCGCTTTCATTGAATTTCATCTATTTAAAATTCCAAATTGTTTCTATATTCCTGACTGAACTTTGATTCATGGAGTTCTTGGTACATGGGTGGTCCTAGGAAGTAGACCTCAAAGATGAGAAAGTGGAAATGAGTTGTTTACCCGTTAGAAACTGAATATAGCAATAATATTCTTGCAAACAGAAAATCAGATAACAAGTACATATGCCTTCAGTGGCATAATTATTACATGTATTATCATGTGTGTTAGCTTTGGAAGAAGTTATGATTGAAGGAAAAGCTTTGGAAAATCAAGCAGCTGTTGTATCTTTCAAGTGTGCTGATAATGATGACAAGATCGCAAGATTCTTTGCTATTTTAGTGGGATAAAGTTTAGTTAAATTACATAATAAACTCAAGGACTTAAAATTGACATTCAAAGCAAGGATAGAAACCCAGAGTGCTTATACATAGGTAGAGTGAGCAACTTACTTGAAACTTGAATTCATAACCTGACCAATTACTCATATTAAAATTAAGGCATTAACTGGAAATGAAGGGGACCCTAAGATTTGGGATGGCAAATTTTGATCACATTTATATAAATATGAGAACACTGAATTCCAAACCTTCACCTGTAGGGTTTCTAGCAAGGAGATCCGTTTTCTCCTTAGAATTCATCCCCAAATCTCATTGTTTCTGATCCAGAGATTGGGACTACATCATGTCTAGGAAGATCTTTTAAAATAAGTTAGATGACAAAACAATTGAAAAATCTTGTTAATTTTCATCAGCAGACGTGCAAGAAGTATGTACAGAAATAAATTCTAAAAACTGATTTAAGAAGCATCAGGCCAATAAAATAAATGTAACGGAAATGAAAAGTGCAACATAAGTAATATAGTCAATAATAAACATTGTATGGTGACACCTGGTGACTGCATTTATTATGATGAGCACTAGATAACATATAGAATTGTTGAATCACTATATCACACACTAGAAATTTGTATAACATTGTATGTCAACTATACTTCAATAAAACATTTTTTAAAAAGAAATTTCAGGCTGGGGACGCCTGGGTGGCTCAGTTGGTTAAGCAGCTGCCTTCGGCTCAGGTCATGATCCCAGCGTCCTGGGATCGAGTCCCACATCGGGCTCCTTGCTCCGCAGGGAGCCTGCTTCTCCCTCTGACTCTGCCTTCCACTCTGTCTGCCTGTGCTCGATCTCGCTTGCTTTCTCTCTGACAAATAAATAAATAAAATCTTAAAAAAAAAAAAAAAAAAGAAATTTCAGGCTGTATCCTGAATAAGATCTACATAAGAATGTGCCTATCTGACATTTTGCATTTAATAAGCTTAGTAAAGTAACATGGCCCTAACAGTCTGAGTAAAATTTGAGTTCAGTGATAACCTATACTTAATTAGGTCAAAATGCCAGAACTTCCCTATCATTATGTGGAGAAAAGAATTGAAAGACTAAGAAGATAAGAATGTTGTTTGGATTTCTATGTCTTCCCTTTTCATCCTGTCCCACCACCATCTCCTGTTGACTCTGCCAACAAGAGGCCCAGAAGATTCTCTCTCACAAATGCATTGAGAAGCAGTTAATTTGGGGGTACAGCAATTTACAGAAGAATTATTTATTATATTATGAGAAAAAATTATTTATTATATAATAAATATTTATTTATTATAAAATTATTTATTATATTATGAGAAAAAAATTCAGAGTCTGGCTAATAGAAACATGATTTGGATAACTTCAGTTGGAAGTAATTACCTGTTACCATTTTCCAAGCTTAAACCAATTCATACATGTGTTGAGACACAACTCTCCATGGGTCTTTCTTTCTTTTTTTTTTTTTTCTGGCAAGTCTTTGGTCAGAGGTATAAAAATTTTTTTGTCTTGGACTATCTTTACAAAGATATTTTTGTAACAAACTACTGTGGAAGATAGAGCTAGTACCTCCTTCTGGGGCAGAGTACAGATTTGGTTTTTGTCAGGATAATAATGTCTTGTTCTAGGGAAAGTCAGGCAGATTGGTTGGTAATCTGTTATAGAGGAGTGGGGTTTCTTAAACTTGGTGTTCTTTACCTGAGATGCTAAATCACTGCATGCATAGCATCTACCTGGGTCAATCCACATGACCTTGTGGAAATTGTGGGCATCAGAACTTATGCAAACATGAAACTTGTTACCTACTGGGCTTCGAGCAATAAAATCTTTTGTCTTCAACTCAGGAGTCTCTTGTCTTTTGCTAGCATCCATGAAACTGTGATAGGTTAGCTTGTTATCTTGCAAACCGGATACAATTTCAGATTTCTCACAGTTCTTGACAACCTGAAGTTCTATGATTGAAATGGAGACTCATTTCCCTAGGTGAAAGGGTATATATGCTAGATACTATAACGTTTTCCTCCAATTACTTATAGGCCACCACCAAGGGCTTATAGTTATGAGGTGATAAATTGCATTTTGTTCCAGGTGGGTCTCACACTGGGCCCAGTAGATTCTCAAACTGCCCTGTTTATTTTTCCTGTCCTTGAATGTTTCCTTGGGATGGGCATGGCAACTTACAGAATCTCCACAATGGTTCCCTGACCTGGCAATCAGGCTATGGATAACAAGAAAAACTAAGGGTAAACTCTTAGCATAGAATCTCATTATCAAACAGCCATCTAAATGTACCACATTTTTAAGAGAACTTCAGAAGTTAGTACCACAAAGAAAGACTTAAAAGACAAAGGAGTGGCGATTCTTATCACATCACCATTTAAGCTGCTGTTCAAAGGTACAAAAGCCAAATCAACCTCTGACAATGATTAAAGATTAACATAACCTTAAATCAGGAGGTGACTGATTTATTGGAGCAATTTAACTTCTCCATACCTTCCACAAGTACTTTTAAAAGCCAATTATTAAGCAGGGCCAGAAGAAGTTTGTGTTCAAGTAGTAGGATCAACACTGTACCTTCAGTGTGTTACTTAGTGTTTTTACCAGAACCCCTGTTCTTTGACATAATGTTATCTGAATGTATCTGAGTGTACATCTATTATGGGTTGAATTGTGTCTCCCAAAAAGATGTGTTGAAGTTCTAACCCCCAGTTCCTGAGAATGTGACCTTATTTGGAAAGTTTCATTATAGATGTCATTAGTTAAGATGAGATCTTACTCAAGTCAAGTGGGCCCCTGATCCACTATGACTGGCACCCTCATAAGAGGACGGCCACAGGAAGATACAAGACACAGGGAGCAACCCATGTGAGGGTAAAGCTGGGATTTGATGCATTTACAAGCCCAGCAATGTCAAGGATGGCTGCCCATCACCAAAAGGTAGGAGAGTGGCACAGAGCATTCTTCCTCAGAAACTTCCAAAAGAAACAACCCTGCTGACACCTTGACTTGTAGCCTCCAGTACTGTGGAAAAAATACATTCTTGTTGTTTTAAGCCACTCAGTTTGTGGCACTTTGTTATGGCTGTCCGGGACACTAAAACACTCACTGAATTGCACACTGATTTACTGTATGAAGGACTCATGCTAATCAGATCTGGTAAGCAGGAATAACAAATAAAATAGGTGCTTTAACAAGACACTTGTGTAACAGAATTTGTCAATAAAGTCTGGAAAAATTCAATGATGGTCACATCGATGATACTTCTAGTGAGCATCTTGAATAAGATGGGCCTTGAAAGTTGACTGATACTGAAAATGTTGAAAAAAAAAAACAAAAACAGAATTTACCCAATGATTGGACAAAACATGAATAACAGCAAAAGAGAGAGAGAGAATAATTTGTTTTATTTTTACAAGGGTGTATTTAAAAAAAATAGAGTTGTTACCATACATTAGTTTTATTTCTCCAACCACATAATGAGATTGTATTGCTCTAAGATCTGGACTATTCCTTCCTCTTTAATAATAAAGATTATTTAACATAGGCTTGGTGTTCATGAATTCAACAAGTATTTGAATGTCTCTAGGTTTTATCATATGCACTTAAGTAATTAATACCGATTGAAGAGCTATTTTATAGTATTCAGGTCCAAAGAAATTGAAATCTTATAAAAAGATTGCAAAATGTATGTTATAAAGCATGGTATTTCTATGAAAGAACTGATTGAATGACCAGGTAAAATACTAAAAGTCACCATCAAATCTAAACAGTTTTATTGGAGAAGAGTTTTTAGGTCTGAGTGTTGGGCTCAGAACTAAACAGAATAATTAACCAAGCAGGGTGTCTTCGCCTCTTCCAGCCTGAAAGCAGCAATTTGATTTAAAATCCTCTATAGGTATGTAAGGGGTCACTCTTTCTCGGACTCTCCAGCGGGAAAAGAGGCAGGTTCCAAAGAACAGGTTGACCTCTGACCCTGAAAGCACAACTGGACTGATTAGGAACAGAAATTGTTTCCTTTGAGGGAAGAAAGGAGTCGTTGCTTCTTTTGGTGTCCTCATTGTAACTTTCCTGGAGCAAAGCTAGATCAAACTTTAGGAAATCAATAACTCTGTGATTCTATTATTTAAATTCCAATTATAAAGGTAGAACAGATGAGGTGGAGAAATGTCATTCCCTGCCCAAGGCTGTCTTAGAAACCCCTGTCACAGGTAGAATTGGAACACAGGCCTCCTTCCCAGTATTAAGAGTCACGGTCCTATCTGTCATATTCTCTTACTTACCTAAAACAGCTCTTTTTCATATTTAAATAATACATACATTTGAAAGGGTAAAAGCTACTGGTATATAATCTCATTTTCTGTGTCCTATAAGCCAGACCGCTCCCCAGAGTCTCGTAAATGATGACAGAAATTCTTCAAATCATGATACTGTGAATTTAATGTCATCTAAAAGAAGGATTCTTTATGCTAAAAGCAGGTGTGCCAGTGTGAATATGTAGCTGTCCCATATTGAAGAGCCATATATTTCACAGTTAGGCTCTACACACAGAAATAAACAGCCATATGGCAAACAAACTTACTTTTTACTGCTTCATTTCATTTGTTTCAAAATAATGCAATGCCGCAAATCCAGAATATTAACAACACTCCATCTGGAAAAATGTAAGTTTTGGAGCCCCAAACCAGCATGTTAGCTTCCCCACAAAACTTTGGAACCTCAGTTGACTCCAGACTTGGAACAGTCTTCATGTCAACCCAGCATGTCTTCTGAATGTTATGCTAGTGGCTCAGATAAAAAAGTGTATAAAGTGGGAAAAAATTTGAATTCTAGAAATATTTTTAAAGTTGACACCTTTATAGACTGTACTATACTGTATAAAAGAAAGCCATAGTCTAATGTCTAATAGACTCTGTTACAATCTTTATTAATAAATAGCTTTATAAAATTAGCTAACTTTATTTGCCCCTATTTTACAAATGATAAAAAAGAATGTATAGAGTGTTCTGTGGATGTATCTGTTCTGCATTCAGAATCCTAGCTATTTAGGTGAGAAGTGCTTTCTTTCTTGGTTCAACAAAAATTTGATTTAGATTTATGAGGATTTTCTAGGCAGAATATAAGAGATGAAAATGAACAGAAGATGAGTTCTGATTTCAAGGGACTTTACTAAATATAAATATCTATCTTAGATTGCAAAGGATCTGAATTTCTGTTAAGTATATGCTTTATTTGATGAGATGCTAAAGGCGTTAATTGGAAATGATCTCTTTCTGACCATTTGGAAGGTGCAGAATTTGTATGGTGGAATCAGGAAAATGAAGAAAAACCAAAAGAAATTCAGGGTTGCATGTTAATGGAAAGCCCTAGCATATTGGTTTATTTTCTGTTTTCTGTTTTTGTTTTCCTATAAACCATATTTAAGACAACTGTATAACCTGCATAAACACATACACAGTTTACTGAACATTTGTAAGTTGAATGCACATTAAAGAATCACTTAATGTAGGTTAAAATAATAGAATATTAGTAGTGGTGTAGAAACTCCTCATATGTCACTCTGTTTGTATTTATTTATTTATTATTTATTTTATTATGTTCGGTTAGCTAATGTATAATACATCATTAGTTTTTGATGTAGTGTTCAATGATTCATTAGTTGCATATTATTTATTTTAAAAAGGGAAAGAGTTATAGTCAGCTGTGGGAGGGGCACAGGGAGAGGAAGAGGCAGAGAATCCCAAGCTGATTCCACACTGAGCTTGAAGTCAGATGCAGGGCTTATTTTAGGACCATGAGATCACAACCTGAGCCAAAACCAAGAGTCAGGCGCTTAACAGGTGCCCCTGTTTGTTTGTTTTTAATTTTAATTCTGGTATAGTTAGCATACAATGTTACATTAGTTTCAGCTGTACGATATAGTCACTCAACAATTCTATACATCACCCAGTGCTCATCACAAGTGCACTCCTTAATCCCCATCACCTATTTCACCCATCCCCCATGCCCCTCCCCTCCAGTAATCTTCAGTTTGTTCTTTATAGTTATGAGTCTGTTTCTTGATTTGCCTGTCTTTTTATTCCCTTTGCTCACTTTTTTTTCTTAATTTCCACATATGAGTGAAATAATATAATATTTGTCTTTCTCTGATTGATTTCACTTAGCTTTATATACTCTCTAGCTAGATCCATATCATTGCAAATGGCAAGATTTCATTCTTTTTATGGCTGAGTAATATTCCATTGTATATATATAGCACCTCTTCTATCAATGGACATAAGGGCTGTCCCCATAATCCAGCCATTGTAAATAATGCTGCTGGTGCATTTATCCCTTTGAATTAGCATTTTTGTACTTTGGGGGTAAATACTCAGTAGTGCAATTACTGGACCATAGTTCTATTTTTAACTTTTTGAGGAAATTCCATACTGCTTTTCACAGCAGTGACATCAGTTTGCATTCCCACTAATAGTGTAAGAGGGTTCCTTTTTCTCCACATCCTCACCAACATCTGTTGTTTCTTGTGTTTTTATTTTAACCGTTCTGTAGGTGTGAGGTGATATATCATTGTGGTTTTGATTTGCATTTCCCTGATGAAGAATGATGTTGAGCATCTTTTCATGTGTCTGTTGGTCACCTGTGTGTCTTTGGAGAAATGTCTGTTCATGTCTTCCCAATTTTTGATTGGATTATTTGGTTTTCTGATGTTCAGTTGTATCAGTTCTTTATATATTTAGGATACTAACCCTTTATTGGATATATCATTTGCAAATATCTTCCCCCAGTTAGTAGGCTGCCCTCTAGTTTTGTTGATTGTTTCCTTCACTATGCAGAACCTTTTTATTTTGATGTAGTCCAATAGGTTATTTTTGGTTTTGTTTCCCTTACTTCAAGGGACATATCTAGAAAAATATTCCTATGGCCAATGTCAGCGACATTACTGCCTGTGCTCTCTTAGGATTCTTATGGTTTCTGGTCTAAATTTGGGTCTTTTATCCATTTTTAATTTATTTTTGTGTATGGTGTAAGAAGGTGATTCAATTTCATTCTTTTGCATGTGGCTGTCCAGTTTTCCCAACACCATTTGTTGAAGACACTGTCTTTTTCCCATTAGATATTCTTTTCTGTGTTGTTGAAGATTAATTGACCATGTAATTGTGGGTTTATTTCTAGATTTTATATTCTGTTCCATTTGCCTAATGTGTCTATCTTTGTGCCAGTACCATACTGTTTTGATTACTACACTTTTGTGATATAACCTGTGGTCTGGAATTGTGGTACCTCTAATATTGCCTAGCTTTTTAAAATTGCTTTGGCTATACATAGTCTTTTGTGATTCCATACAAATTTTAGGATTGTTCTGTGAAAAATGTTGTTGGTATTTTTTTAAAACATTTTTTTTACCCCTTCTTATTTGGAATATTTAAACTAGATGGGAATGTCTAAAGATATTAGAAGCAAATACACAGATCCAGTCTCAACTTTACTCAGAATTTTCCTTTATTGAAAATATAAAATTTAAAAAAATCCCAAGTTTGAAGATCTTTATTTTGATCTTTGATAAGCAGACCAAGTGAAACACAAACAGAACAGGTAACTAGATATTAAGTAGTAAGTCAAAGTAACGAATGTTGTTGGATACTAACACCAAGGATATAAAGAAATAAAATATATTTATCACAGAAATATCAGCAACATTTTCAACAAACATGAAAGGATTGTGTGGTCTAAAAAACAAACAAAACAAAACAAAAACCTCTAAAAGCTTAAAATGCAAAATTCACACATACTGCTACACATGATCTCAAAACAGAGCAACGAAGCCAGCATTACATTTTGGAAGTGATAAGAATGTCATGAAGTTCAAGTAAATATGTAAAAAATCACAAATTAAAACCAGTTTTTCTAACTTTAAATCATGTCCTCTGTTTCCTGTCTTATACATTCACTTTTCCTTGAAGTGAAAAATATCAGACATTTCTACTTATCCAAAACCATCAAATGTGTAGATTCTTGCCCAATAATAAGATGTTTTTTCAAAAGGAAAAAACAGTTTATGTTAAATTACTTAATTTCCTACTAAGACACAGTGGTAAATCTGAAGACCAAAGAAAAAAAAGCAGATGTTATATTTTGATATCAGTTATAAATTATATATGTCCTGAATTTACTGCAACTAAAGTCATCATATATTTTTTTGACAACAAGCTAAATGGTAGGCCCCTGATGATGCACAAATGTATTTCAGTGAACATAGCATGGTTCCGAATGTCCAATCTTTAAGCTATATTCTTCAGGCTAGCAGTAGAATGATATTTGGGCTAAATACAATTTCTAAAAAGAGACAGGATGTAAAGAAGAAGTGATTGACCCTACTGAAGATAGAAGGAAACTTCTTCCATAAGGGATACTTACCTAAACTAGTTCTAAAGGAAAAGCAGATACCAATTGGGAAGATCTGTTGTGTTTAAGGGAGAAAGCAAGGGCATTCCAGACTGAATGCATAACACTGACCAAAAGACAGCATGCAGTAGTCTGGTGAATCTAGTATCCCCAAGGAAATTTATTTTGTTATGTTATATGAGATGTGAGGAAGGAAGAGGTGCTAAATGGCCCTGGCCAATCAGATGAAGGCAGATTCTGAGAAGGAGAGACTAATAAGCCCAAGGTAATTAACACTTAGCCTATATTTAATGAGGAACTGTTGGTGTATGTTGAGTAGGAAGTAATATGATTAGAAGTTCATTTAGAAAGTCTGCTCTGGTAGTGAGAGGTCTCTGAGACTGCAATAATAAAAGGCAGTTACATGTTGTTATACTTCCACAGAAATACAAGAGTTGTATTGGGGGGACGTTGAAGAAATGCATTTCTTCAAGAAGCACAGAAAATTAAGTTCAGTTTGCTAATACTAAAAAGGCTACACAGGAGAAAAAAGAATACAGACAATCAACTACCAAGGCCAAAATTATCTAGAACTATAATTCTGTCCTTAAAACTTCTGTTAATTGGTCTCTCATTTGAAAGGAACCATTTACATAAGAGGTTGGCTAATTGGCTACGGAGACAGGTAAAGGCAAACCCAATGGCATTGCAGAACTATAAAAGAATGTCATAATTAATGAAATACAGTAGTTAGCTTTATTAGTGAACATAAACCTGAACTGAAGAATAATGGACTTTAATAGAACAACCAAGCTGGAAAAAAGACAGAGATGTGCGAAAGCCCAGGAACACATAGAACTTTTTCATAAAGAGTGGTTTCCGCTTTCACTATACACAAGGGAAAAAATATGTCACTAATATCTCTCAATCTTTATATCTCCCAAGTTTGATATCACGAAGAAGGACTGCTTCAACTCACTAGACCCCCTTAAGACCCAGGGGAGGGAACTGGCCCAGGCACATAGGGGCCAAAGAGCATTTGCTGCATAAATGAAGGGACTGAGTCAAAGAAGAATGTGAGAGAAGGGAGTCAGCTGCAGACACCCAGTATCCTGGTTGTCTAATACAGAAGAAAACTATAATCGTGATACCTAGTTTGTAACATTGACCAAAGAGCAGGCAATAATAAATTAACATTTGAGTGTTTACTGTATGCCCTATGTTTTGTGAGATTTTTAGATCTCTCATCTCATTTGATTTTAGCAGTGGACGTTATTGCATTTTTACTTTAGAGATGAAAAACTAAGACATGGAAGGATTAAATAACTTGTCCAATGTCACATGAACTCCAAAACCAGAATTTTTTTTTTTTTAATTTAATTTTTTTTTATTTAATTTTTTTTTTTTTGAGAGAGAGAATAAGAGTGGAGAGGTTAGAGGGAGAACAGACTCCCTGCAGAGCAGGGAGCCCGATTCAGGACTTGATTCTGGGACTCCTAGATCATGACCTGAGCCCAAGGCAGTTGCTTAACCAACTGAGCCACCCAGGCACCCCTGAAACCAGGATTTTAATTTTTTAACTTTTTTATAAAAATATAATGTATTATTAGCCCCAGGGGTACAGGTCTGTGAATCGCCAGGTTTACACACTTCACAGCACTCACCATATCACATACCTTCCCCAATGTCCATAACCCTACCACCCTCTCCCTACCCCCCCCCCAGTCACCCTCAGTTTGTTTTGTGACAATAAGAGTCTCTTATGGAAACCAGGATTTTAAACCATAGAGTAAAAGGTGTGACTTAGAAACAAAGATATAAGCATTTTGTCATCCTGAGAAGGATGTTTTCATCAGATGATTCTCTATAATATTTGACCCTTGGTACCATACTATAATCTAGATAGATAATCTTACCTAGGTCTTGAACAACTGAAAAGAGGGAGCATTTGAACTGTTTTGGGGAAAAAGAGAGAGAGACAAAGAGAGGGAAACAAACTATAAGAGACTCTTAAGGATAGAGAACAAACTGAGGGTTGATGGGGGGGCGGGCTAGATGGGTGAGGGTATTAAGGAGGGCACTTGTTATGATGAGCATTGGATAGGATATGTAAGTGATGAATCACTAAATTCTACTCCTGAAACCAATATTATGCTATATGCTAACTGACTAGAATTTAAATAAAACATTAAAAGAAAAAAAATGAAATGTTTTTAGTAATTCACTCTGGGATTTGAAACACTTTGAAATATAAAACTAAAATTTTAATGAAAATAACACGCTTTAAAAATAATAGGTAAAAGTAATAAATCTAATGATCTAACTTACTCTGTGGAAAAACAAAAAACTTTTTATCACAAAAATGAACAAAAACTTCCCAAAATAAAGAGCCAACTTCAGATATCAAGTCTATCCCCATTACTTTGCCAGTTTGTCTCTTTCCCTCAAAATCACATGCACGGCACAATGATGAAGAAATAAAGGCATTTACAAGTACAGGAAATCGCCTTCCACCCTATATGTTAAAGAAAAAGAAACTATTAAAAACCTCTGATACTGGGCGCCTGGGTGGCTCAGTGGGTTAAGCCACTGCCTTCGGCTCAGGTCATGATCTCAGGGTCCTGGGATCGAGTCCCGCATCGGGCTCTCTGCTCAGCAGGGAGCCTGCTTCCTTCTCTCTCTCTCTCTGCCTACTTGTAATCTCTCTCTGTCAAATAAATAAATAAAATCTTTAAAAAAAAAAAAACAAAAAAACAAAAAAAAAACCTCTGATAGAAAGGAATTTCGGACAAATGCACAAGAGATGGGACAAGATTAAGGAGGAATATCCATCATAGGTGCACAAATGATCTTCCTCTTTTTCGAAAGGAAACAAATATACCTAAACCCCACGGATTCCCCGGGTTTGAAGCACTGGTGAACTGTGGAGAGGTGTGTCAGGACTGGATTGTACATGTCAAAGTGACTGACTTTGTCAGAATGAATGTAGAAAAAGTAAAGAGTACGAAATAATAATTGGATGAATGAAGATAACTATTAAAGTATCCAAAATTCAAAATTATAAAACCAGTCTTATAATATGAATGAAGACCATGATTGAATGAATGATTGAAAAACCATGATTGAATGAATTTTAATATTGGGAGGATGACTTGGTACTAGATATATGCTTTATCATTTGAATATTCCAAATAACTAATCCTTATGGTCACCTTATAGATACCGAAAGTTGTCTTAAGAAATATGTTTTTCCAACAAAAATAAAACGGGGGGCATCACATTACCTGATTTCAAGCTTTACTACAAAGCCAACACAGCAAGGTATTGGCATAAAAACAGATACATAGACCAGTGGAACAGAGTAGAGAGCCCAGATATGGACCCTCAACTCTATGGTCAAATAATCTTCGACAAAGCAGGAACAAATATAAAGTGGAAAAAAGACAGTCTCTTCAATAAATGGCGCTGGGAAAACTGGACAGCTATATGCAGAAGAATGAAACTCGACCATTCTCTTACACAGTACACAAAGATAAACTTAAAATGGATAAAAGACCTCAAGTGACACAGGAATCCATCAGAATCCTAGAGGAGAACATAGGCAGTAACCTCTTCGATATCAGCCACAGCAACTTCTTTCAAGATATGTCTCCAAAGGCAAAGGAAACAAAAGCGAAGATGAACTTTTGTTACTTCATCAAGATCAAAAGCTTCTGCACAGCAAAGGAAACAGTCAACAAAACAAAGAGCCAACCCATGGAATGGGAGAAGATATTTGCAAATGACAGTACAGACAAAAGGCTGATATCCAGGATCTATAAAGAACTCCTGAAACTCAACACACACAAAACAGACAATCATATAAAAAAATGGGCAGAAGATGTGAACAGACACTTCTACAATGAAGACATACAAATGGCTATCAGACACATGAAAAAATGTTCATCATCACTAGCCATCAGGGAGATTCAAATTAAAACCACATTGAGATACCACCTTACACCAGTTAGAATGGCCAAAATTAGCAAGACAGGAAACAACATGTGTTGGAGAGGATGTGGAGAAAGGGGAACCCTCTTACACTATTGGTGGGAATGCAAGTTGGTGCAGCCACTTTGGAAAACAGTGCGGAGATTCCTCAAGAAATTAAAAATAGAGCTTCTCTATGACCCTGCCATTGCACTACTGGGTATTTACCCCAAAGATATAGATGTAGTGAAAAGAAGGGCCATCTGTACCCCAATGTTTATAGCAGCAATAACCACGGTCGCCAAACTGTGTAAAGAACCAAGATGCCCTTCAGTGGACGAATGGATAAGGAAGATGTGGTCCATATACACTATGGAGTATGATGCCTCCATCAGAAAGGATTAATACCCAACTTTTGTAGCAACATGGACAGGACTGGAAGAGATTATGCTGAGTGAAATAAGTCAAGCAGAGAGAGTCAATTATCATCTGATTTCACTTATTTGTGGAGCATAACAAATAGCATGGAGGACAAGGGGAGATGGAGAGGAGAAGGGAGTTGAGGGAAATTGGAAGGGGAGGTGAACCATGAGAGACTATGGACTCTGAAAAACAATCTGAGGGTTTTGAAGGGGGGGGGGTGGGAGGTTGGAGGATCCAGGTGGTGGGTATTAGAGAGGGCACGGATTGCATGGAGCACTGGGTGTGGTGCAAAAACAATGAATACTGTTACGCTGAATAGAAATTAAAAAAAAAATATATATATATATGTTTTTCCTAAGGAAAAGGTTATAAGGATAAAGGTATTTAAGTAAATGCACACATATATAGAAACACAAAGAGCACAATGTATACAGTGAGCGTAGCATAGAAACGGCTGTTTACCCCATCTGTGAACAATTGGTAATTCTCAGTAGATGTTTATACACTGCAAAACAACAGAAAAACAGACAAAAGTATAATGTCTATAGCAGAACTACCTATAAATTGAATTAAAATTTCATCAACTTTGAAGATTTAGTACTTAAACAACTCTTGAAAATCACTTACGGAATGATTTAGACACATATGTGGGAAAAGTTTACAGATCTTTAGAAGAAAGCAAAATCATAGGGCCTCTCTATAACAAGATCAGTAACCCAAGAAAATAGAATGTGCTGAAAAGAAAGAAAAGGTTTAAAATTTAGTTAAGAAAGATGAGAGACCTATTTAGCTATTGCTGCTGTCACATTTGTTCTGACCTCGTAGACACAGCAATTACATCATATAGTTATGATTTTCTCTATAGTTAATAACTTTACTCCCATTATTCTTTTTCCTGGTCATTTTCATTCCTGACCTTAGATGGGATGATCTCAAGTTATACTTTAAATTGCCTATTCTACTAATATTATAAAGCTTTAAATATTTCTTTTTACAACTCCTGATGTAGATTTCAATTCTGTTATTGTATCTTTTTGCTTGTTGCAGTCTTGCTTTACCTCATCCAGATCCCTTTTTATTGCATTCATTTGCCTCATTTATCTTTACAAATCATGTAGCTGGAGGAGAGTCTGTGTCTTCCTACACACTTTAACAGTGTCAAAAACATAAGAAATTTCTTCTAGATCTTGCAGTAGATATTTTCAAAGGAACATTCTTCCTCTGATTCTTCTAGATGCTGACAACTTTGGCAAAGATTTACCAGGCCTATATTTTTGTTGGTTGACAGGAAAGTTTTTTTTTGTTTTTTTTGTTTTTTTCTGCACAGTATTAGCCAATATGTATGATGCATGATTTGCCTTGTTGTCTTTTGACCTTTAGTGTCATTGAACCTACAATATTCAGAATATATTATACCGTAATACCACTTCTTTCAAAGACTTCTTTTTCCCACAATTGCAGTCTCCAGGAATACAGAAAAAATGGTGGCATGGGCCAGCATTTTGCCTACCTTTCAGATTAATATATTTTTTAAAGATTTTATTTATTTATTAGAGAGACAGAGATCACAAGTAGGCAGAGAGACAGGCAGAGAGAGAGGAAGGGAAGTGGGCTCCCCCTAAGCAGAGAGCCCAACGCGGGGCTCAATCCCAGGACCCTGGGATCATGACCTGAGCCAAAGGCAGAGGCTTTAACCCACCGAGCCACCCAGGCACCCCCAGATTAATATTTTAATGACAAATAAGTTTAAACTAGGTCTGCATCGAAGAATTTCAATGGAAGTTGGTTTTTCTTTTTCCTCCAAATTATAGTATAAGCCAATTCCAGATACAGTAAATCAGAATCACTAGGAGAGGCAGATGTGGAGAGCAGGAAAGTATAGATATTTTTTCTAACCTCAGCAACATTAATCCTGACTTTTGGTAAAGGATTGTCTAATAGAGAGAGAGCTATCTGATTTTTCAGTTAATACAGGCCCTGATTCACAACCAATCAACCACCACCAACAACAAAAACCCACAATGGAATTAACAATAAGAGATATACATTTCTTTCTACATGATTTTGGGTTTCATGAGAACCCAAGAAATTATAGCCTGCCAAAATCAAAGGTAATTTTTCTCTTTGGTTCCATTTTTCTAAGTAGGGATTCCTAACTACATTTTGATGTCACATTGTCTAGAAATCTTAGTATGAAGGATGATTGTGAGTTTCTGTCTTTTTTAACTCATAAGTGGTTTTCATAAAAGTTGGGAAGACTGTATCAAGGGCTTCCAGATAAATAACATTTTGAACCAGAATTCCTGAAAGTTATTTTTAATGGTCCTTAGAACTATGTTGTAGTTATTCAGAAAACTGCCCCTGAAACAGCATATACTTTGATTTATGTAATAAAAAGGATTTTATGTCCATCTAAGTGCTGTTTCACACTCTCCCAAATTGTACATTTTTATGAGCTTAAGCATTTTGAATTTTTTTTTTTAACATAAGCATATGCCACTTGCTTTGCTATACATGCTCTTCACATAAGGGTATGCCACTTGCTTTAATGTCAATGCCATTACAAGGTAATAATCACAAATTCATTCTTTCCTTATTCCTAATTAAAGCATTAAAACATATTGGCTGTGGTGCAAGCTCTTTGATTCTCCTACATATACCTGGGATTGTCTCACTGGATATTTTCAGGTAAGAAGCACAAATGCTAACCAAAATGCAAAATTTCTTTCATTTCCTGCCAAAATGTAAGCCCTCTTTTTGCCAAAGTAGGAAAAAAGCACATTATACAGGATATGCCTCTCTGGTTGTTAGCTGTCCTGCCAGTTTCATGTGAGCACCATAGAGCTATGACAGCAGATGGACTCCCCAAGTTAGCACTTGGAATCAAAGGTGTTTTGAGAACTGTGACACTAAGTGCAATCCCTTAATGAGAGATTATAAAGATGAGAGAAAGGAGAATAACCTTTCAAATTCTGCAACTGAACAGTGGCTTTGAATCCATCAGCAAGTTTTTTGTTTGGAGTGTGTGTATGTGTGAGTGTGTTTTATGTGTGTTTCTGATATGGGACTTGGTATGAAAAGATGACTTTAAGCCTGCTTCTCAAATCCAATGGTCAATCTTTAGTTATCATCTTGTCAGTATTTGGCACAGTTGATTACTCTACCTTCTAAAAAATGCTCTTCACATTTCTATGAACTATACTTGAAGGGTTCTTTTGTTTTCTTCCCTCACTAATTGTTACTTCTCAGTATTCTTTCTGGAATTTTCTCATCTTCAGAAGTTCTAAATTGTAGAATGCCCTGGGAACTTCAAGATCTCTTCCCACCCTCTACCAGGTGATAGATACTATTTAGCCGCATGATTTTAAAAGCCATTTCTATGCAGATGGCTTCAAAATTTAAATATTTAATTCAAACATCTTATATGAACTACAGATTTGATTGTTTTTAATATTTAAAAATGCTTCCTTGGGGGGCGCCTGGGTGGCTCAGTGGGTTAAGCCTCTGCCTTCAGCTCAGGTCATGGTCCCAGGGTTGTGGGATCAAGCCCCGCATCAGGCTCTCTGCTCTGCAGGGAGCCTGCTTCCTCCTCTCTCTCTGCCTGCCTCTCTGCCTACTTGTGATCTCTGTCTGTCAAATAAATAAATAAAAATCTTTAAAAAAAAAAAATGCTTCCTTGGTGGCCTGTTCAGCATTTCAAAAATATGAGTGCAAAATTTCTACTTTCTATAATTTGATTTACCACTTTGTTTTTTATATATTAAAAAGAAATGGTATCATAGTTCTTCTTCCACCCATGAAGGTATATCTTGTGGGATTTGCCTTCTATTGTAAACATCTAGAAAATGTGTCAAATTATATGAAGTGACTGTTCTGAGACTTTGAAGAAGAGATAGTGTATTAACTGGATGCAAGAACTTTTTTCTCAATGGATATGGATATATGTGTATATATATGTGTGTGTGTATATATAATATATATATTATATATATTCATCATATTATTTACTTTAAATAGCTTACAATTTGGTCAATTATAAAGCTGAAGGGTGAAGAAGAGAGAGAACGATAATAACAGTAGCATGGAAGCTAGCATCAAAAATGGCCCTCAAGGATTCTTTCCATCTTGTACTCACATCCTGATGCACTTTCCTCTCCAGTAGAATAAGGATGACCTAAGGAAACAAAGTGATTTTTTAGAAATCATGGGTTGTGACTTCTAAGCTTAGATTGAAAAGAAATTGTGATTTCTACCTTGCTGCCTTTTGGAAGAACTTTCGGTGGGGGAAGCCAGATGAAAAGACATGAAGATTACCAAGGACGCTGTGCAGGGCTCCATGTGGTGAAAGCTGAAATCGCCTGCTTATAGCCATGTGGGTCAGACACAGTCCTAGCTGAGCTTCCAGATAATTGTAGCCTAAAGCAACATGTTGACTGTAACCTCATGAAGGACTTTGATCTGAAACCACCCCCAAAAGACCGTTACTTGGTTCCTGATCTCCCCCAAAAGCCATATGAAAGAATACATCTTTATGGCTTAAACTGCTGTATTTGGAAGCATTAGCTTTCTCGGCGATAAATAACTAAAGGGATCTAGGAACCCAGATGAGGAAAGCTGCTGCAACAAATAACGGCGATGGGGAGGATTTTAGAATCAGACAAGGAGCAGGAGCTGAGAGGAGCCTGATGAGAGAGAGCGAGAGACTGAAATGCCTGCCTGGAAGGCTGGGGGTCTCTGAAGAGGCTGCCAGCAGGGGCTTAAAGGCTAGAGAGGAAACGATTTTAGAGACCAGAGGAATGGAAACACCAATGATTTAGTCGCAGGAAGTTTAGCAGCACAGTCATCGGAAGTAATGTGTACATGAGAAAAGGTGCTAACTAGGTTACCTGGGCAATCAAACTAAGGAAACTTCCAGGCAGAGCGCTGGTGCCCCATGGTTCCTTACTGATGCTTATAGTAAACTGTGAAGTTTGATGCACGTACCAAGTTCCCAAACCACACCCTGGTGCTGATGCCAGCTTGGTCTAGAGCAGTTCTGCCCTAGAGTGCTTCGTTGCTTGCCACTTTAAATACAGTTAATATACAAAACACCACAGTGTCCATACAAACATATTGGCTCCTTTTCTCAACCAGTCCGCTCCTGTTTATTGTATTTGTTCAGAACTTCCAAGAAAGCTTTACAGCTCAGTCTTCACCGACAAGGCCCAAATTTGTCTTCCAAGTTCTTCTCCTAGTCCATGACTCTATGAGAAAGAGAGGGATTGATAAGAAAGTCAGCTCATTTGAGTATGGCTGCCTCAACAATCTGCAAAACTAGAGCAAAAGTGGCCCCCTTTCTTCACGGTTTGAGAACTTAAATTTCCAAACAGGAGGGCAAAGAGAATGGGCGTGGTTACTGGGCCCTCCAGACCTTTAAAGGGGCAGAGCATGAGTGACCTTGGAGCCCCATGATCCCTCCTGTTGAGATGCCCTTGCATTTAGCACATCCGAAAAGAAGTTACTAGAGTTCAGCTCATCGTGTTAGATGAGGATCTGTTCCAGAAACAGCAAGTGTTTAGCCAGCGGACAAGAAAACCTAAGGAAGAGGAAGAGCTACGACAGTTACCTCCAGACATTTTAAGGGAGGTCGTTTGCCAGCAGGATATAATTTGACCCATTTGTCTATAAACCTAGAACTAGAGTTCCTCTTTAAAAATACAAGGGAGGTGTCTTTCTACTCGAGAACCATAGCATAGAATAATTTGCTTATGGAATGACTTACCAACTCGGGTCATGAGTTCTTCATCACTGTCAGAGAAGAGATTCGTGGGGCCCAGGAGACATTTGTACCAAATGATTTGTAATTCCTTCCTAATCCCGAGATTCTGTGCTTTGCTTTTCCTAATCGTTTGTTATTTGGGAAAGGAAAACAGAGATTTCAGTGTTGTAGGAATGAAAAATTAATTCCTTAGTTTAAATTAATTTTAATTAATTAAAAAATTAAAATGGCTGGGGCACCTGGGTGGCTCCGGACATTAAGTCTCAGGTTATATTCTCAGAGTCCTGGGTTGAGGCCCTCATCAGGATCCCTCTCAGAGGGAAGCCTGATTCTCACTCTCCCTCTGCCACTTCCCTCCAGCTTGTGTTCACTTGCTCCCTCACACTCTTTCTCTGTCAAATAAATAAATAAAATCTTTAAAAATAAATTGAAAAATAAAAAAATTAGAATGGTAAATTTTCAAAACACACACCATTTTTAAAACAGCTGCATTAAAAGCAATGGAAAATTGGGAAGTTTTTTTTTCCCCCTGTGTAAATTGGCAAAGCAACTGAAATAGTATTGGATATTAATTCAACTTGTTTAATTTTCTTTTTTCTTTTATATTTTGGAAAAAGTAAAAATATTAGATACATAAGTAGGCTGGTTCCTAAGAGCTGACATTCACCATTAACATAAAAAATATTTAATAATGATTATGATACAGGCACCGAAATATCCGAAAAAATATAAACAGTTGGTAAATGATGGATTCAGCTGTACCAGTATCTTCCTAGAAATCAAATGCGTTTATATTCATCTATTTATTCACTGGGGAAAATAAAAACAACAAAACTCTGTTAGAAGCTGAGGGTATAAAAAAATAAATTTAGTTCTCAGGATCTCATGGTCTAGAGGACAGTTAAATCTTCAAAACATAAACTCAGAAGAGTTAGATAAGGAAATAAAAACAAGGTAAAGAATGTATGGTGTTTTAAGGGTGAGGACTTATTCTCCGCCCCAACCCCCCCCCCACGCCCTTGGCAGGGGAGACCTAGTAACTGTTTTTCTTGAGAGTGTCATTCAGTCCTTTCTTGGAAAGAAGAGGCAAACATCTTACTTGATTGGTGAGATTAGTTGCATTAGAGATTGGGGGGAGGGTATAGCTTCCACCTTCCTCCTGGGAGCCAATCTGTCCGTAGAGACCATGTGTTCTGCTCTATGCTGGAGGGATCTTGGATGATCACACACAGCTTGTGAAAATTTCAGTATCAGGAATTCCACGTACTGGAAGCAACATGCAAGAGTCCAATATTTATCATTTATCAAATATTGATTTATCAAAATTGATATTTTGGGTTTGGTTTGGTTTGGTTTCTTTTTCAAACTGTCCCCTTCATATACAAGTTTTGGTTTTTGTTTTTTGTGTTTTTTTCCCCAGCCTTACCGAGGTATAATTGCAGTCTAACTGTTAGGGATTACTTAGAGGATGCTCTCAGATTCTTGCCACACTGCTGCCTCCATAGGTATTTCACAGCATGAGTGCTTTTTGCAAGGCTGGCAGGAGAACATCTCACACTCAGCTCATACAGCATAACAATCATCACTGTCTCCTCACCTTTGACATATTACTTAATCTCATCACATTAATGACCCTACCATTGTATTCACAGTTACCACCAATCTTTAGAAGAGAGATCAAAGAATGCACCAGGGGCAGGGAAACTTGGGGACCATCTTCTAATTCTCCCTACCATCCTTCCTCATTTCCTATGTGGATTTCGTATTAGAGATTTCAGAAAATATATTTTTCTCTTAAATATCTGACTTCTTTAATTTGGCCAATAGCGATCTTACTATAAGGTTACTTGAGGTTTTTTCATCTCCAGGAAAAAAAAAAAAAAAAGATAAAATTTTAAAGATATTATTTCAGAGACACCTGGGTGGCTCAGTGGGTTAAAGCCTCTGCCTTCAGCTTAGGTCATGATCTCAGAGTCCTGGGATTGAGCCTTGCATTGGGCTCTCTGCTCAGCAGGAGCCTGCTTCCTCCTCTCTCTCTCTCTCTGCCTGCCTTTCTGCCTACTTGTGATCTCCGTCTGTCAAAAAAATAAATAAAATCTTTAAAAAAAAAAGATATTATTTCAGTGATTTTTGTGTTTGTGAAGAAATCTTCCCTGTTAATATTAGAATCCTACATTATCTAAGAACTGAATATCAGAAACAGCATGTATTGCTAAGGTATTTGCTTATCACTTACTCATACATGCTCATGTATATACTGTTTGTAAAGGAAGTCCGGGGGAGTTCTAAAGAAATGGTCCAGAAAGTATTTTTCCACAGGAATAAAATGTGTATATTTGTGACCCAGCGAGGGGAGCCATAACCTTCAGTTACCATTGTGATCTTGAGTTCTTATGATGCAAATATAATTTCTGATACCATATATTACATATAAATTAGAACAAAAACTGTATATTTATAGGCAATGCTTGCTTTTACCAGCAATTCTGTTCACTACTTTGCTTTTTCTAAACCAAAATTTGTGTTGACTCAAATGTTCTATTTGAGTCAAACACATAATCCAAAAATTTGGATTTTTCTCCCCTTCTGTTCAGTAAAATTAGAAATGTCCTCTTAGCTTTGGTTAGGTTAAAAATTCAAATTTAGCAGTAAAATAAATTGTATTTTTAAAAAATTAATTTGTTTATATTCTTGAGCTAAGTGATACAGGACTGTTTTACACTAAGTATATATATGCTCTGAATTTTTCTCTGGCCAGATACTCAAATATAACTTCAGACTAGTACTCTCTGGACTGCTGAAAAAATCATAGAAAGTTAAAATTAGACACAAACAAGGATTAAAGGGTCTTCCTCACCACTTAGAGCCTGCTATGTACCAGATAAGAATATAAGTATAAAAATTAATATAGTAAATGTGGCCGACAAATCACCATTGTATTATTATCAAAGAAGGAAATGAGAAACAATAATTTCAGGTAGATTTATGTAAACAATGTATCAGGATGTATCTGTAGTTGCTGGATAGACAGGAGAGTCCAGAGTTCAGACACCAACACATGAAGCTAGATGCAGGTTTTCTCTTTCCTGTTGATATATCCAACCCCCTAATAAAATACATTTATTGAACATTATAAATGATGGCTGCTGCATAAAAACATTATACTTATTACTTCATTTAATCCTCACAACATTAGTACAATTTCCATTTCACTCACATGGAAACAAAGGCACAGTATTAAGGATCATGTTTTAACAGTAGATCTGGAATTTAAACTCACATAAACACACTTTTCACAATGTGTTATAAGAGTTGGCTTTTCAGAGTCAAAGCTGTCTCCAAAGTAAGAGGCATTTCCAATACAATCTTACTAAGAAAGAGAAAATAAATAAAAATAAATAAAATGAGTAAGTGTCTCTTGGTTTCAGCTCAGGTCATGATCTCAGGGTCTTGAGATTGAGTCCCGCGACAGAACACCCCTGCTCACGTGTGGGCACACACATGCGTGCTGTCTCCCTCCCTCTCTCTTTCTCTCTCTCTAAAATAAATAATCTATAAAAAACAATTTCCATATCTGAATCCCTAATAGTAAGTCCATGATTAGGTTTGAGGTTTTTGAAATTTTTAAATCTCTAACAGTATCTTGTGGAGGTTTTTTTGTAGGTTGTTAATTTGGGGGGGTATCTTGTGAAGTTTCAAAGAATCAAGATTTCCAAGTCCATTTCCAAAAATCCTTATTTAACACGGATATTAATCATATTAATAACCTATGCATTGATATGATATTCTTATCACCTGCGTTAATGTCAAAACGTACTTGTGATAAATAAATTTATATTTCACTTAAATTATGACCTATAAATTGTTTTTGGTCCTCCATTTGTTTTACCATTTAATGCTATATTCTTCAATACAAATTCTCTCTACTCTATAAGTTATCAAATATAAAACCTTTTGACATCTTAGCTTTCCACTTCATTGCCTTTCTTTTCTATTTGTATTTTTTTTACCTAGAAGACTCTGTGCTGGATCAGAGGTAGACAGCTACCTTTGTTTTCTGATTGAATCTGACATCTACACATGAAAAAGTGCAGGGAATTCAGTTTGGGCAATTACTATCACAGCTTCCTCCACAATATCTGGAACTGAAGTATCTTCCAAACAGGCTTGAACTCCTGAAATTGTCTGGCTTACACTTCCCTTGTGGCCCTTTGTCCAGACTTGTAGATTGTTACTCCCTGCAGGTGCAGCTTAACATTCAAAGACTCAACATCGCCCTTATTCAAATACTGAACTTTTCTGGGACGCTCCTATTTTTCCAGTACTCTTCCTCTAATTCCAGTGCCCCAAGCCTTCTAAACCTCCACTTCATTCGCCTCAATTTAGCAAGACTTTTGGGACTCCCTTTGGGATTCCCTTCCTACTCTGAAAATAGTTATATTATTATTTTGTCCATTTGAAATGTGTCTATGGTGGAAGGGTAAGCTTATGTTCCCAGTTATTCCATTAAGAGCAATAAAAGGAAGTCTCTCACTAGTATTTTTTTAAAAATTGAGATAGTATTTACCACAGTAAAATTTTTCTCTTTTTGGATTTTGGTGTACACTTCTGGAAATTTTGCCAAGGCATCCTGTCTTGTAATGACCATTATAATCAGGGTATAGAAAGGTTCTATCACCTCTCCAAGTTCTTCTTTGCATATCTAAATTGATTTTTTTTACTAGTTTTTAACAAAATTTGTTCATTATACCTTGAATATTTTTTTCTATTCTCTCTTGTTTAATTATTTGATACTTGAATAATATGAATGTTAGAAATTTGATATTGTCTCACAAATCTCAAAAACAGTTTTCCTGTTTTTCCATTATTTTACTCATTATATTCATATGTATTGATCAGGCTTCAATTCACTGTTTCTTTGCTGTGTTCAATCTAATGCTAAGGCCATCAGATTAGTTTTTCAATGCAATTTATGATTTTTTCCAGAATTCATCATGGTGGTTTTATAGGTGTCCATTTTTCTATTGAAATTTCCTATCTCTTCCTCTTTTGTCCCTCTTGTCACCTAACTTATCTAACATAGTCTTTCATATAAAATAGTTATTTTAAAATCTTGTTGATTCTAGTATTAGGATCGTGTGACAGTATGCATTAATTATTTTTTTTCCTTTTATCTATAGTAATTCCTTTGTCTTGGATTTTTTTTTCTTTGATTGGCATTGTGGATAATATATTTTAGAATCTGGGTTATATCATCTTTTCTTAAATAGCTCTGAGTTTTAACCAGGCAGTTCACTTACTGGAAGTTTGTATTCATCTTACTGAGACATTTTAAAATTTGTATCCATGTGTCTGTTTCAAATTTTCCCTTTGTCTATGGCACAGACCTTATTCTTAGTGCATAGCCCTTGGCCTTGCTGGCATCTCAACTAAATACTCTTCTCCCACATAAATCTATCCTGGTTGGAAGGAGTTCCAATGTATCCCTTGGAATTCTCTGTTCCATTTTCAGATTCCCAGGAGAGGTTCATGATATGCCTCAGAATCTCATCCTGTAGATGTGTAGTTTGGAATTCAGCCAAGGACTGGGCTAACTCCAATGCCATTGTTTCCTGGGCTTCTTCTCTTGGCCTCTTTCTTTTCTATCCCCTGCTTTTCACAAATTTAGCCGTTTTAACTACCTCGAACTCCATTCTCTCTGTCTTCTCTTCAGGGACACTTCTCTTTTCTGTATGGCTCCATTTACTTGCTTTGCAGTTTTGAAAATGATCCAACAAATATATTCATGAAAAACTAGATTTCACCACAGGCAAGATAGTTAACCTATCAAATTCCATTTTCTTCAACTGTTTAAGGACATGTTTGGACACAAAGTTTTCTAAATTTCCTATTAATTTTAAAATAGTTTTGTTGTGGGGTATCTGGGTGGCTCAGTCAGTTAAGCATCCTAATCTTGATCTCAGTTCAGGTCTTGATCTCAGGGTCAGGAATTCAGGTCCCACACTGAGTGTGAAATCTACTTTAAAAAATAGTTTTCTCTATAAGCCAGTCATTTTCCTTTATTCAACTAACTTCACAAAAGTTTTTGACCTATATCTTAGGCCAGTGTATTCATAACCATATGCCAAATAAAAATCAATTATAAGTTATTTCATTCCTTCAATTGAAGAAGGATTCCTTAAAGAATGGATTTTTCTCCTCAGATTAATCAATTTTGAATAAATGATATATGTCTCCATAATTTAAGATAGATACTATTTAAGGGTTTATATTTAATCATGTTGATAATATATATGATCATTTTTAACTTAAAATTCAAACATACAAAAAAGTTCAAAACAATAATGTTTTAACATTATTGTTAAAATAATTTTAACATTATTGTTAAAAACATAGCTTTAATTGCTACATTGCTTATTCACTTAGACCTTAAAAGGCTTACATAAAAATATAAACTTAAATATTATAAGCTATTGATACTGGAAGTAATTCTTGGTATCATCTAGTCTAACTTCTTGATTACAACATGTATTATGTTATAGGAAAGAAGCAAAGAAACCAGGAAATTGGGTGATTTGTATAAGGTCTCACAAGTAAGTAATGGCAAAACTGGGATTCACATTAAGCCTCCTTAAGTCATGCCATAATTCTTTCCTTTATGCTTTAAATAATATCTAATATTTCTTTCCTTGTTTTCCTTTTTTTATTTTTATTTTTTAGAAAAAACCTACTAATAGAATGAAAATGGCTTTCTCTACAGTGGGTGAGTGGAAGTTTTTTATTTATTGGACCAAGTTTAGTTTTAAAATGTCATTATATAAACAAATGTTTAAATTTAAATGTACTTTCTTCATATTATCTGATCAATATAGAGTAGAATAGTATTTTGCTTCCCAGGAAGCTGAGTATACTTGGTTGATGATGCACTTATGGGCCATTGAAACTACTGCGCATATTCTGATACCTCTCTGCCATATATTTGAAGAATTGATAAATATTAAGTTCAAGCCTGCATGCTATTTACTACTTAAGTTTATCTTGGATTTTGAACATGATTCTGGTATGTTATAAGCTTCTTGAAACTGAATATGCTTTATAGAATATTGTCATTCTCTCCTTATATTTTGATTTTGAAGAATTGATATAGCATATATTCTGTATTTTATAGAAAGTATTGGTTAAAATATTGAAAAGGCAGGTATTTATTTTCAAAACTGCATTATAGGGAAACACGGACAAGATAAGAAAAACAAATAAGGACACTGGAGGAATTCAAAGCTGCTGACGTGCAGCAAAAACAAACATTAAATACAGCTTAACTCCCAAACTGATAAACATAAAATCCCACATGAAGACCTATGTATCTCAGTTCCTATTAACTGATGTAATATTTTGGGGGTTTTGTGTGTGTGTGTGTGTGTGTGTGTGTGTGTGTTTGTGCACCAAAATTCAAGGAAAAAAGAGTTTGAAGAAGCAAAGCAAGCATCAGAACTAGACGCAGATGTGGCAGAGAGTTTAGATTTATCAAACAAGAAATTTAAATTGGTATATTAGGAGCTTTAATGGAAGAAGTAGACAATATACAAGAACAGACGGTAATGAGAACAAGAGAGATGACAATGCAAAGAGAATTTAAAAACACTAGAGATCAAAAACAATAACAAAAATGAAGACTATCTTTGATAAGTTCATAGTAGACTAAAGAGAGCTAAGGAAAGAATTAGTGACCTTGATGACATGTCAATAAAGACTAGCAAACTGAAATCCAAAGGGGGAAAAATGGGGAAGAAAATTGAACAGAATGATGAAGAACCATGTGCCAATTGCAAAAGATGTGACATACAAGTAGTAGAAATAATAGAAGAAAGAGTAGAGACAAACTGAAGAAATAATGACAGAATTTTTTTTTTTTTAATTTAGTTACCGACACTGAACTGCAGATCCAAGAAACTCACAAACTATGATGCAGGATATATATATATGTATATATATATATATATATATATAAGCACTTTCATACACATATATACACACATACACATAGGTGTATCATACTCAAACTTAAGAAAATAAAAGACAAAAAGAAAACTTGGAGGAAAAGAAAAAACACCTTGGAGATGAACAAGGGTAAGAATTGCATAGGACTTGCCTTTGGAACCATGCAAATCAGACAATGAAGTAAAATATTTAAAGTGTTTAATGATAAAATCCTCAAGCTATAATTCAGTAGTCAATAAAGTTTATTTTATAAATAAAGACAAACAAATATAAACAGATAAAATTTTCTCAGTCAAACCAAAACTGGGCAAATTTTTTCCAAGAGAACTGTCTTAAAGAAATGTTAAAAGAAGTTCTTCAAAGAAAAGGAAATTATGTAGGTCAAAAACTTGAATCTATATTTGGAAAGAAAGAATAGAAAAAGAATAAATGAAGATTTAAAAAATTTTATTTTTACAAAAAAATCTTATTTGTGATGTTTAAAAAAATATATTTTATTTTTCCTGTTCTTAACTGATATAATGGGTAAGTACAAAATGATAGCAGCAATCTATCTGCTGATGACAGGTTATGGATAAAAGAACAGAATTACAGTGTTAAAGGGATGAGGAGAGAGAGTGAAGTGGTATAGTGTTATTTGAATTATATTAGTTGTAAAAATATATTTCAAGCCTTATGTCAACCAATAAATTTTAAATATATGGAAATTGTTATGCTAAAGAGAAGAGAACATGAGATTATATAAAATAATCAAACCATAAACAGATGATTAAAAAAGAGAAACAAGAACAGTAAATAAAAATATTTGTGAAATATGAGAATGAATTAAAGCAAGAAAACAGCTACATACTCTGAATTTAATTGTGTATTTAGTTGTTTTCTAATAGGAATTTTCACAGAAGATATAATTCAACCTAGATAAGACTGAGCTAATGAATGAGAAAGAAACAAATTAAACTTCTGCCAGACATTGATGGGTTGCAAATTTGTTTAATTTCTAAGGAAAGAGATCCAGGTGTCATGGTGATCAGCTCAATAAAGATGTCAACTTAATATTCAACAATAGCTAAACATGATGTTTATTTGAATTATGAGAAGTGGAAAGTGCATGGAACATAAGAAAATAAAATTGTATAAAGAGATCAACCAATTAGCAATTGTCTTTATTGTTAGATATTTCCTCTTCAAGATATTTCATCAATTTTGCATTCATTAAATATATATATATATATATAGAGAGAGAGAGAGAGAGAGAGAGATCCTACTTATATAACGGGGGGAAATGGTCAGAAATAATCCATAGAAAAAGTAATTTTGAACCTCATTTGAATAGTTAGCAACAGATGCCAAACTGCCAATGGTATTAAAAGCACTCAGGAAAAAAGAACAGCGTCAGGAAAACCTTGGATATTTAAAACAAACTTGTATTTGGAAGACAGCATATAGCTCAGTAAAGTTTCTCTTTGTGTTACCCAAAGAGTAGATGCAGTCAGATAACAGAATTCTCAAATGTCATGGAAGAGAGGATTTGGAATTACATAATAATACAAATAAAAATAACACTTTAATACATGTTTGCACGTGTACGTGTATGCATATCAGATAGCTTCCTGAGGACTCTATGAAGTGTTTTTATGAGAATGAGAAAGCCAAGAAATAAAAGGAGTAATTTGCTCAATGTCCAGAATAGTTGGTAATAACTAGTATGGCAGGAATCGAACCCAGCATGTTTAACTTTCAAGCGTCACACTTAAGTAGATATCAACAAGGCAATTTAGTCTTATGCACTGAGCAAGAACTCCTAGTGCACAGAGCCTTGTTCTAATAGCTTGAAGGAAAGTCCCTCTGACTCACTAGTAAATTCTTTCCTAGGAAGCATGCTTGTTCTTCACTGCTCTATATTTATTTTTATAGGTCTTTATCTGTCTCTATGTCTTTTGAGTGATGGGACATTTTTTATTTAATCTCCTGAGATTTACCAATGATTTTTAGCCATTCTTTCTAATTTCTGCATTTAAGTTTGTGTATTTCCCTCTAAGCCTTGCTTTAGCCACATACCACAAGCTTTCTTACCCTTTAGCTCAAAATACTTTTTATTGTTAATTGTATTTTTAAATCACTGGCTTATATGGAACGCATTGGGCTCACCTGATAATTACTGCTTAGTTTAAAAAAATAAATGTCAGGTACAAAGGATAATAAGAAACATATGGGGTCATAAAAACTTTAATCTTGTCTCCCTAATTGTCAAAACAGTTTTCTATTTTAAGTCAATTTTCATTTATCATCAGATAAATGAACCTAGGTTAGAATTAGTAGTTCTTTAAAAATGCTGTTAATGAATATGAGGGATAGTATGTTCACATTTAAACTAAAAGTCATGCTACATTGGGACCTGGGGAGCTTTAGATTTCAGGCTGGAGTTTTAACTAGAAATGGAGGATTGGCTTTTTATTTATTATCGATTTGGAACCATAAAATTAAGATGTGTCCATATCTATAAAAGAAAATAAAACATCACTATTTTCACAACACTGATTTTAGAAGTGTTTATATCTTGCTATATTTTTTCATGTTCTATATATGCATATATGTAGATGTATGTACATACCTTAAATACATATATACATGTTTTACATGCCTTTATAATTCTGATAATATTGAAAATAGTGCACCTAACCATGTTCACAGTAATTCTATGATTAGCTCTCATTAGAAATCTTATACCTAATTTCAAGAAACAGGTTTCTCATGGGACCAAAGTTCTACAATGCCCAGAGACCACAGCTCCCATGTGCACCAGTGCAGCCTGGATGATGCAAGGTCTTGTGGGATGACAGGTCTTAAAGTCTTACCGATAATGTAAGCGGAGGCCAAGGGTGAGAATCTCAATGATCTATGAGAGCTTGAGAGAAGTCACTCACTTAGAAATGGACTTCTGGCTCTCACCTTTGTGATGGTAGTGTTTTCAGTTGTGGTAGGAATTTTCAGCTGGTATTTTCATTGGAGGTTAAAGCAAGATAAACAGCACAGTGCATGACAGCCAACATAACTGGCAGAATCTTCTGCACTGTATTTGTTTAAAAATATTTTTTAAAATAATGTACTGTAGAGAGAATTTAGAAATCATAATAGTAAACACATAACACTTATTGTAAGCCAGATATTGTAGTAAAAGCTTTAAATACATTGTCTCTGATCTTCAAAATGTATCAGGTAGCTGTAATATTATCATCCCTAGAGTGATAGAGATTATGAATCTTGTTTGTATACTCAGAATTCTGTATTCCATTAATTAACGTCTCTGTGCTCAGGAAGTTAGAACTTTTGTTCATTGGAAAAATGAAGTATCCCAAAACTCTTAGGTCTAAAAGTGGTTCTTAAATAAAAAAGCTTTGGCTTCAATGCTAGGGGGAAAAAAATGGATGAAAAATCACCCTGAATTTGTTAGTACTATGTCAGGAAAAGGAATTAAAGAAGCAATGCAAGGTAAACTCTAGGGCAAGTTAGAAGTTTTCTAATAAAATGGATAAAGACAATTGAAAATATCCCTGTTGTCTAATATAATGACTTTGCTTATCCAATTATTTAAAAAAATCTTTTAGTAGTTCCATATCTAAGAAGCTTCCAGATATTTTAAAAAGGATACCAGGGAAGTAGAAAATAGTAAATTAAGACATACATATGCTTTTTTGTTTAATCAAGTTTAGATATAGAGAACATAATTTTATAAATTCTTATTTAATTATAGCCTAAGATTAATTTATTTATTTTGAAATTTATTTGAAATTTGAAATTTGAAATATTTGAAATTTATTTATTTCTTTTGAAAAAGTTTTCTAAAGGTTTCAGTCACATTGAAAATAATTGATTGTAATACAAATGATAAATATGGATGAAAGAGGTTGGAAATAGCTATGCCAACTTAACTATTGGTTAAAATCAATACTTTTTTTTCTAATTTTTAAGATTATCAGGCAAAAATTTAGAAGTTGTTTTTTTCTATAATGTACCTCTTTCCTTGGCCTTTCATTTCAAATATAGTCAGAATGGTTCTGGATCTAAATACTCCTTTTTTTCTATGCAGAATATGCATCTTTCATATAAAAGCCAGGTAGCCTTTCCTTAAAAAGAAAAGAAAAGAAAAGAAAAGATTTATTTAGTTTTACAGAGAGAGAGAGCGAGAGAAAGAGCGAGTGAGCGCACACAGGCAGGAGTGGGGCAAAGGCAGAGGAGGAGAGAGTCTTAAGCAGAGTCCATGCTGAGCACAGAGCCTGACTCTGGAGACTCTGTCTCACGACCCTGAGATCATGACCTGAGCTGAAGCCAAAAGCGGGTAGCTTCGTCAAATGCACCACCCAAGAACCCAATATTGTCCTTTCTTATGAAACAATTTACTCAAAGAAATCACCGTCTGGGTATGATGCAGGCATTCAAATGCCAAGGTTGTTCCAATTAGTATTTAGTATTTCACTTGAGGAAGCTTTTGCAGGTCTGTGAATTAGTAATGATCAAGAAACAATGAACAATGAGCTAAAGATGCCTGCAGAAAATAGGGTAGGTAGGTCAGAGGTTATAAGTAAAGAACTCAGGACTGGAGGAATGGGTGGCTGGGTGATGGATGCTGGGGAGGGTCTGTGCTATGGTGAGGGCTGTGAATTGTTTAAGACTGATGATTCATAGACCTGTACCCCTGAAACAAGTAATACATTTTATGTGAAAGAAAGAGAGGAAGGGAGGGAGGAAGGGAGAAAAAAAAGGAAAAGAGAAAGAGAAAGGAAGGAAGAAAAGAAGAGAGGAAAGAATGGAGAGGGAGAGAAAGGAAGGACCCTCAGGTACAAATCTGCATGTGTTCACGTGTTAAAAACGAGCTAATTAAACATCACAAGATGGAAAATATGATCCATTTTGAGAAAGAATTGTCTGAAATTGGGCTTTGTAGTCTTTATACCAAAGGTACAGAAGTTTGATTTTAAATTAAATGCATAAAACTTAAGACTGTCCTAAAATATCTCCCCCCCTCCCATTTCTTCTATTATTTTCTTGCTTCATTCTCTTCTTATTTCTTCCTCTCTCCTTCTCATATTTTTTTTTCCTCTCCTACTTATTTTCTCTTTTCTCTCTCTCTTTTCTTCCTGTGTTTTCCTGCCCCTTATCTCAAAATGGGGTCTCCAAGCATGGCAGTAATATTTTGCCTTCTAAAAAATCAGGAATATGTAAATATGCTTTTCAGACCCAAAGAATATAAAACAAGCAATTTACACACACACACACACACACTTCACTTACTGGCATCACTATGCAATGAAAACATTTAGAATATTTCTAAGAAGAAACAAATTAAATACTAGGCTACTGCTTTTCCGGGCAAAACGAACTAACACAAATTGTGTAGCATCCCTGCTAACCAGAAAATATATCTTACTCTGACTTTTGGGCATAAGGGAGAACTGCTCCTTTTTGAAGTTAGCTGTGGCCAAATGACTTGCTTTGGTCTACAAAAATGTGAGTGGAAGTGACATGTGTCACTTTTGAACAAAAGCCTGAAAACAGAAATGATTCGCCCCATTCTCTCCTCCCTGCTGTGGCCATCCTAGAAGTGTGTTTCCAGATGGAGCAGCTGTCAGTCTGGGAGCCTGCGTGCCTGCGATGAGTACAAGCCTCCTTGTTAACCTGAAATGGACATGGAGTGAAGAGCGAGAAATAAAATTTAGTTTTGTTAAGCCTCAGATTTTCGAGTAGTTTCCTGTTACACAAACCAGACCTATTTTTGAAATATTTCTGAAGCTAAAAATGTATCTAGAATGGGAAATCCTAGAGGAGCTCTGGAAAGAATCATTCCAAGTAATGTATGCCAATATTAGATACGACCAACAATCAAAGCAGAATGACCAATATTTATTTGAAAACAAATATCCAACATTTATTTGAAAAGAATCTTTTTTTTTTTCTGTCTGAATCATATTTGATCATGTTGGGAAGAATTGACATTTTAACAATATTGAGTCTTCTTATCCATGTATATGGAATATCTACCCCATTTGAATATTATTTTATTTCTTTATTCAAATCTGTAATTTTCCTTATATAGTTCTTATACATGTTTTGTTATATTTAACCCTAAGTATAGTGTGAGTTTTTGTTTGACTAGGACCTGGCCGTGTTACTTTTACTGTAGCTATAGGTGTCATAGGCTAAATTTTTCCCTAGTAACTTGTTTTTTGTCTCGCCTGCTAGAGACCTTTTCTTAGACAAGATCTGACATCAGCAGTTCTTTTCGTTGTAATCCCTTATTATTATATAGAGCACTATTGATGTGGTAATAATTTGTGGGGAAGGTGGAAGGAATGGTTGTATAGTCCTACAATTGGTCTCAGTCTTTTAGAGAGCCTTTGTACCTACCTTGTCTGGGAACTTCATAAGGACAGAGACCAGCTATTTTCTTCCCCATGTGAGATTCTAGAACATGCTGACATTGTAGTCCTTTTCGCCCAGGCTGGGTAGGTTCTGGTAAAACTCCAATTGATTTATTCTAGTAAAATACTTTTCCTTGAGAACAGAGTGTTCTCAGTTTTTGAAAAGACTAGCTTTCAAAATGACTAACCTGAAATGGTCAATAATCTATTCTCCAGTTGTATCCAATCTCTCCTTTAGGCTACATTATCATTATTATTATTATTACTATTATTATTATTATTTATTATCATTATTTTAAAGAACTTAATAAATTATTTCTACATTTTAAGGATACTTGCTTTTATTTATTGTCAATATTTTTTATTAACATATCCATTATTTGTTTATAACACTGAGTGCTCATCACACAACCTGTGTCCTCCTTAATACCTATCATCTGGCTACCCCATCACTTGACCCCCCCCCCCTCTTAAACCCTCAGTTTGTTTCTTGGAGTCCATAGTCTCTCATGGTTCATGTTCCCCTCTGATTCCTCCCCCTTCATTTTTTCCTTCCTTCTCCTAATATCTTCCATGCTATTCCTTATGTTCAACAAATAAGTGAAACCATGTGATAACTGACTTTCTCTGCTTGACTTATTTTACTTCGCATAATCTCCTCCATTCCCATCCATATTGCTGCAAAAGTTGGGTAATCATCTTTTCTGATGGCTGAGTAATATTCCCTTGTATATATAGACCACATCTTCTTTATCCATTCATTTGTTAAAGGGCATCTTGGCTCTTTCCACAGTTTGGCTATTGTGGACATTGCTGCTATGAACACTGGGGTGTACATGGCCCTTCTTTTCACTACATCTGTATCTTTGGGGTAAATACCTAGTAGTGCAATTGCAGGGTCACAGGGTAGTTCTATTTTTAATTTTTTGAGGAATCTCCACACTGTTTTCCAAAGTGGTTGTATCAACTTAGAGTCTCACTAACAGTGTAAGAGGGTTCCTCTTTATCCACAACCTCTCCAACATTTGTTGTTTCTTGCCCTGTCAACTTTTTTCCATTCTAACTGGTAGAAGGTGGTATCTTAATGTGGTTTTGATTTGAATTTCCCTGATAGGTAATGATGATGAACATTTTCTCATGTGTCTGATATCCATTTGTATGGCTTCTTTGGAAAGTGTCTGTTCGTGTTTTCTGCCCATTTTTTGACTGGATTATTTGTTTTTTGGGTGTTGAGTTTGAGAAGTTCTTAATAGATCTTGGATATCAGCCCTTTGTCTGTAGTGTCATTTGCAAATATCTTCTTCCATTCTGTGAATTGCCTCTTTCTTTTGTTGACTGTTTCCTTTGCTGTGCAGAAACTTTTTATCTCTCTGATTGATTTATTTCACTTAGCATAATACACTCTAGTTCTATCCACGTCATTGCAAATGACAAATTTTCATTTTTGCTGTCTATGTGATAGTCATATATATATATTCTGTATCCATTTCTTTACCTTCTTTATGCATTCATCTATCGATGGACATCTGGTTGCTGTAAATATTTTTATTAGTCTGGTCATATGATTATTTTTCTTTAAAAAAGTATAAATATTTCTGGGTGACCATAAAGAAACAATATAAACAATGAATTAATAACCACATTCTGATATAAATAGTGCTGAGTACATTAGGACAGCAAGTTATAGAATGAGAGAAAATATTTGCAAGCCATGTATCTAATAAGAGGTTAATATCCAAGACATATAAGGAACTAATACAACTCAATGGAAAAGATCTGATTAAAAAATAAAGGATATGAACATTTTTCCAAAGAAGACATTTAGCAAAAGTTAGGATGAACTAGATTTTCCACACAAGTCAAGTTTGTCACCACTTTTGATCTTAAATTTTACCATAAATATGGAGCTTCTAGTGAAATTGGTACACTACAAGATTTCATATTGTTGCTTCCTTTTATTGTCCCTTTTGCTCAAATTACTTCTTTTAAAAATAAATTTTTATCCAGTATCTAATATATTTTTAAACTATATTATTTTAAAAAGCAAATTCTTCTCCCCCAGAGTTTATTCCATTAAAAAATATTAACTTTCCTCACTCTTCAAATTTGGGGTCAATATTATCTAAAAATTCTTATTAGAACCAAGAGAATTTGCCCTATGGGTCACTTGCAGTGCCCATATATGCCTATTTGCACTTAACATCTTTCCCTTATATTAAAAAATGAACAATGACAAGTAGTTCCCCCATTTCTCCCAAACCCCACTCCCACCTCTGGCAATCTTTAACATGTAACACATTATATTGCCCTTATCTGCTTGTAAATCTGTTGCTCTCATTTTACTATAGGCCTATATCAAGCCAAACACCATCACTTTCTTGAATTTGTATTTCCACAAAAAGTCTATAGCCCTGATGAAGTAAATAGTCATAAACGTTTGAACGTTTGATATGAAAGTAGCTTATTTGATTAATATATAAATTGGGCTAAAATTTTTCAACCATATTTTTTTCACTCAAATTCAGGAAATTGTACTCTAGCAAATTTTCTTGGGAAATTTAATTAAAAACTTTCTCCTTACTAGAATTATGACTAGACTTGTGATTGGTGTGCTGAATGGAATAATGTGCAATGACCTTTATGAGATTAATATAAAGTATCAAGAAAACACAGAATTTAATCTTTTAATCTATTGAAATAAGTTCAAGAGAGAGTTTTACAGTCTCCTGTTGGAAACAAGAACTGCTATTATTTCTCTGTTTATATAGATATTTTCTGCATAGTAAATTTCTTACACATCTATTTCATAGAGAATGTTTTTATTTAGTTGTATTTGCCAAAACAAAAATTCTAATCAAATTACAGAACTTAATCATTTTTAATATGGAAATAGCAAATTATATAGCGTAGAAAACATTTCCTTAAAAATATATGGATATCATAATTTCATAAAATGTATATAGAAATTATGATCACTTTCTCTATTAAACACAATTAACTCTATTTAGTTTTCAAGCATTTCTACAGAGGAAACTTAAGATAGCCAAATTGCTGACAATTAAGAAATAAAGAGTTAATTGCTTCAGGGGTTTTCAATGCCAACATGTTTATAAACAAACTCAAAACAGGTACATACACAAACAAAAATATATATATATACACCTGTACAAAAGCAGACAACATAATAATGGAGACCAAAGTTGTAGGATTGATATTACCCAACTTTAAAAGTTACCATAAAACTATGATAATCCACATAGTATTGGCAAAAAAAAAAAAAAAAAAAGAAAGAAAGAAAAGAAAGGAAAAGAAACAAATAAATCAATGGAACAGAATAGAGTTAAAAAATAAAGCCATGTAAATATGGTCACCTGATCTGTGACAAAACAGTAAAAAAAAGATACAGTGCAAAAAGACAGTCCAACAAATAATGCTGGAATAACTTGACATACACTTGCAAAAAAATTAATTTAGACATGGACATTACCCTCTTTAATATTGTCTAAAAGTGGATCAGAAATGTAAATATAAGATGCAAAACTATACAACTTCTAGAAGATAACATAGAAGAAACATAAATGAGCATACGTAAGGCCAAGGCTTTTAGGTACAACACTGAAGATATGTTCCATAAAAGACACAATGAATAAGCTGAATTTTATTATAATTAAAAACTTCTGGGGCACCCGGGTGGCTCAGGAAGTTAATCATCTGCCTTCATATCAGGTCATGACCCCAGGGTCCTGGGATGGAGCCCTGTGTCAGGCTCCTTGTTCAGTGGAGAGTCAACTTCACCCTCTTTTTCTGCCCCTGACCCAACTTGTGTGCTCTTTTTCTCTCCTTCTCTAGTGCCCATTCTAGCTCTCTCTCTCTCTGGCTTTCAAATAAATAAATAAATAAAATCCTTTAAAAAAGTAGAAGCTTCTGCTCTTTGAAAGACAATGTTAATAGAGCGAGAAGATGAACCACAGACTGGGAGAAAACTTTTGCAAAAACCACATCTGCTAAAAGGACTATTATACAAAACAAGCAAAGAATTCTTTAAACTTAACAATAAGAACACCAACAACCTGATTAAAAAAGGAGCCAAAGTTCTTAAGAGACACCTAACCAAACAAGATATACAGATGGCAATAATCATATGAAAAAATGTTCCACATTCTGTCATCAGGAAGATGTAAATTAAAACAATGAGCTATAACCATACAATTATCAGAATGGTCAAGACTCAGAACACAGACAACATCAAATGCTGATGAAGATGGGGAGTGAAAGGAACTCTCACTCCTTGCTGGTGGGAATGCAAAATAGTACAAATACTATGGAGGACAAACTAAATATGATCTTGCCATGAGATTCAGCAGTTGTAGTTCTCTGTAGTTACCCAAAGGAGGTGGGAACTGTTGTTCACACAAAAACGTGCACACAAATGTTTACAGCAACTTTACTCATAATTGCCAAAATTTGAAGACAACCAAGATGTCTTTCAGTAGGTGAGTGGAACATGCAGATAATGGAAGACCATTCAGTCCCCAAAAGAAAAAAACTACCAAGCCATGAAAAGACATGGAGGAAACTTAAATGCCTAACAATAAGTGAAAGAAGTCAATCAGAAAAGGCTACATACTGTATGATACCAACCATATGAAATTCAGGAAAAGGCAAAACTATGGAGTCAATAAAAATAGCAGCAATTTCCCAAGGATGGCAAGGGGAGATGAATAGGCAGAGTACAGAGGAGTTTTAGGGCAGCAAAAATCCTCTGTATGACATTGTAATGATGGATATATGACATACTAAATCTGTAGAATGTCCAACACTGAGTTGAACTCTGGACTTTATGTGATTGTGATGTGTCAGTATAGGCTCATCCTTGGTCAGAAAATGTACCATTCTAGTGAACTCATGAGAATGGGAGAGTTACACATGTATTGGGGCAGAAAGATATGAGAAACTTTTGCATCTTCCTCTCAATTTTGTTGTTAACATAAAACTGCTCTAGACAACTGAAGTTTAAAAAAAAACCACATAAATTATAATTTGAACCTATTGACCAAGTCTCAGGTATTTATAGTTACGCTTATTTTAAAATTATGACCCCTATGAAATCCACATATGAGTTATTGAAATTGAAATTTCTAGTTTTCATTTATATCAAAGTTTATGAAAGAAAAGGATAGTTACCTTTTGAAAGTTACTTCATAATATTAAAGAAAATTAAGACAATAGTTTTTAATGCTAATGTAACATTACTTGTTTTTCTTCTCCTCCAGTAATAAGTATGATAACTTGAGTTACATATTAGCTTATGTAAAACATGAATTTTTGGTCTCAAGTATCATAAAAGTCAAAGTAATTGAATATCCCTCCACTACATTTTTGGGACTCTAATTAAGATTTAATTTTAAATTAAAATTAAAATTTGCTAAAGAAATATTCCAAGAAAATTACTGGTTTAATTTCTACTTATCTGTTAAGTATATCACAAAAGAAACATTGTAAAATAAATAAATTCCTAAATTTCCAGCCTGATATATAAGTTTGGTTTTGTTTCTATCATTCTATTTACCTCTGTAACTGAATAGAATTATACTTTTTAATGTCTTATAGTTATGCAATTAGATTAATGCAATTAGCTTTTTACTTTCAATGTTTCATTTCTACTTTTGTACTTCAGCTATCCTTATTTTTTCCAATTTACTGTAAGGTGACATAGTACATTCAGTTCCTGACATAATTTATACTAGACAGTTAAGTCAACTTGATTTAAAATCATTCACATAAAACATACTAACATCATCTATCTGAGCCCAAGTTTTAAATAAGGGTTTCACTACCACAAAAAAATAATGGAATATATAACACAAAATCCTATGAAGTGTGTGAAGGGGTGTTTGCCCAAAATGGAACAGAATATGCAAGAAGTTGATTCCCTGACAAATAAATGCTCCATTTTTCATTAATAAAATATTTTAGGTAATACAAAATTCATTTTTAAGAACCTGTTTTTCTATAAATGTGATACACTGTATAATAGAGCCCATAAATTATATTAAAAAAAGTCCTCAGTTTTGGCCAAAAGAATAATCTTTATTATTAAAATAGGTTTATAGTGCAATTTAAATCTTTGATGTCTTGCTTGGAAATGAACATGTTTCATGAATATTTCAAATAAGTGAGGATGTCAGTTGCTGATGCTGCATCACTTCCAGCCACTCAATATTAAACAAAAAGAGAATAATCCACTTAATATTACATTCACCTTTTAATAGATGATTCAGATTCTTCACATCTTTAGAAGAAAAGATTATAGTTTGGGTTATAGGGTGTTGTCATGTATTGGTAAAATTACTGTTGTATTTTTACAAATTCTACTGAATTTACTTATTAAATAGCAATAAGTAAGGAATAGTGAGTTGCAACGATCTTATGAAAAGATACAGTGTGGGTATGTAATTCTTGATTTTATTCTTTTAGCACAAAGAGATTTTCTTGTTATTATTTACATCTATTGGTCTACTGTATATTTTGTTGTATGTATATTTTGTGTTAGCCTAACATTTTATTTTTTAAAAAATTATGCAATGGCTTAATTTTAAAAAAAAAGTATTCAACCTTTTTCTAATCTTTCCAGAATTTAACATATCTATTGCTTATTTAATATTCTCCAATTATGAGTTTTCATCAAATACAGGATTCAAATCTCACTTACAAAAAGCTGAATGAGCCCAGTCATTGAAGAACTCTAGGGGAGTTATCTCATGGGGACTGCAATGAAAACTTCTAAGTGAAATCCCAGCAGATTTTGGCAATAAGAATTTTAGAACACATCCTCAAGGAACTTGTCAAGGTCTACTTTTCAACTTTCCAAATTTCCCCAAGAGCTATTTGCTACACTTCTGCTGAAAGTGCTGTTAGTTAAAGCGTATAGGGTACAGTAATATTTGTTTTGTTGTTGTTGTTGTTGTTGTTGTTGTTGTTGTTAAACCATTGAGAAAATATTGGTAATGTCCTGAAGGACAAACATGAAAAAACTAGTTATGATATTATTTGGGGTTTAAGCTATGTTTTAAGAAATGATTTTGAGGGAATGAAAGACCATGTCTATGTTAACAGTACCGTCAAATTTTGAGGAGGCAATGTTCAAGATAAATAATCTTTAAAAGAAAGAAAAACAAAGACATAAAATTTTAATAACTCTTAATCTCAACCTATAGAACAACTCAATAGCAATGAAAAATACTAAAACATATTGAGTACCTTATTCAAAAAAAATTGATCTATAAGGATATGTTATAATTCAAGTCAAAATTTCAGTGAATTTTTTATGTAAATTGACAAGAAAACTTATATTTTTATATTGGAGAGCAAACAACCAAAAGAAACTAAGGCACTCCTGAAAATAAGTAAAAGAGATTAGCACTGACCTTTCAAAATCAAAGCTTAATTAACACAGCATGTTATAGGTATTACAATAGACAAATCAGAGAACAGACAAGAGAAAGAAAATCCTGACCCATAAATATACAGACATTTTACTAATGTCACAGCTTTCATAGCATTTCAGTGTCGCAGATTAAGGAGTATCAATATCTGGTGCTGAAACAATTATTTCCAACATAGGAAAAAATGAAATTTTGTTTCCACTGCACACCAGGCACTAACGGCAACCAACATAGGTTAAATACAAATCAATCATTTGGTTTTTAAATCTAAAAACATAAATCCTTTAGAAGACAATAAAAAATAATAGTCTTTATGACCTTCCTGAAGCTTTCAAGTAAATCTTTAATAAATTTATTTTAAAATTCAGCTTTCTACCAGGTGAAATGTAATTGAAAGAAAGGAAAATAAAAAGTGAGAGACTGAAAAGTTATTAACAACTGGAACTTAAAAAAATAACATTTAGAATATATAAAGAACTCCCTCAAATCAATAATAGAAGACCAACAACCCAAAAGAAAAAAAAGAGTAAAACACAAAAACAGGTTTTTTTTTTTTCCTTTTTCAAGTTCTTATTTATATTCCAGATAATTAGCATACTAGTTTCAGGTGTAGAATTTAGTAATTCATCACTTACATATAACACCAAGTGCTCATCACAGATGCCCTTCCTAATAATCATCACCCGTTTCGCCTGCCCACCTCCCCTTCAGTAACCCTCAGTTTGTTCTCTATAGTTAAGAATATGTTTTCTGGTTGGCCTCTCTCTTTTTATAATAATAAATAAAATGCAAATAACCAAGAGCCAGTATTTATAATGAAAATAAAAATTTAAATTTCAATGCATTGATTTTGCATCTATTTTTGCATTTTTTAGATTTTTGCATCTATTAGATTGACAAACATTTTTTATAAATATTCAACAATACCATCTATCAGTGAAATATGAAGCATCTGTACCTTCATATGCTACTGGTTGAAATGTAAATTATAAATCATGTTGGAAAGCAATTAGTTTTTCCTAGAACAAGCTATACGTAAATATATTTACAACCTAGGAATTCTTCCATGCTCTAGAAAAACGCTTATATTTGTGTACAAGGAATATCCATGAGAACATTACTTGTGATAGAAAAAAAGTAGCAGTCTAAGTATCCATCAACAGAAGAAAGGACAAAGAAATGATGGAGTAGTCACAATATGAAACACTATATAGAAGTAAAATTGAATGAATTACAGTTATACATGTTGTATCAGTTTTAGTCCAATTAAGGATGAGAAATTATACAGTGTTTGAACAATGAAAGTTAATATAAATAGTTATTAACTTTAATAGTAAATTGGGGGAAAAAAACCCACAAAGGATTGTCTAGGAAGATGTAAGGAGAACTTTAAAGAACATAGAAATAGCAGACATAGGAGAGCCAGTATTCCTCAGGCTAAGATGGTATTCCCCATAAAATCATGCACACACACACACACACCCCACCTTGAAGAGATACCCAGTGTAGGAATGTTAAAATACTTCACAATTAGAAACATGTTAAATGCCTAACAACTATGAAATTGGTACAAAAATTATGAGATTCTAAATAATCTTTTAAAAGTAAACTATATTTCATGATTTAAAAATATGTTCAGGGGTGCCTCCATTGGCTCAGTCCGTTAAGGGTCTGACTTCGGCTAGGGTCATGATCCCAGGGTGCTGGGATCCAGCCCTGCATTGGGCCCCTTGCTAGTGGGGACCCTGCTTCTCCCTCTCCTTCTACCTCTCCTCTCACTCATTCTCTCTCTCTCAAATGAATAAATAAATAATTTTAAAAATATGTTCAGAATATACTTCTAATTTGAAAATAATAATAAGAAGAATATACATTATGGTCTCATTTATGTTTATCAAAACATAAGTAATTACATATCAAAACCTCAGAAAATGCATGCATCCATAAATTTCAACTCTTTTCTTCTTGGAGAAGTGATAGTAAAGTGGCTAAAATTGGTAAGCAAAACAAAACTAAGTAAAATTAGAAACAGTATATACCATTGAAATATTAATATTCAAAAGTGTGAACAGAATAAAGTGTTCCAGTTCAATGAAAACAAAAAGGCAACTGGAAAATGTATATAATCCTAAATGGTCTATGATCATAGAGAAATTGCTCAAGCTCTATTAAGACTAGTTTAGTGCATGAATTATGTCTTGTGCTGATCCAATTTTCTTATCTCTGAAACTCATGTTTTAAATTGTTTAAATAGTCTGAGAATACTACGTGTCACAGGGAAAAAAATTAAGTTTCAATTTTACATTCTTTAACCATACATAGTATAAAAGAATTTTTCCTTTACATTGCATAGGTTCAAATTGAATATGAAAAATAAGTTTCACAGATACATAAAAGAAGTTAAACACATATCTTCTCTTTTCTTATCAACTGTGTCTCAAACAAAAAGTTAATGGAGAAAGTTGTTTTATAAAGAAATTTCAGCTATCAAATTGAAACGGAATGGCACAATTAAAATAGCACCACTTTGCAACCCCAGAATAGTATATCTACCTAATAGTAACCAAGAGCTGGCTAATATCATTAGATGAAAAGCTAATAATACAAACTTTATAATGGGTGGATCAAATTGACAAAATTTTAACCACGTGCTTGATTTTATAATTATAAAAAGAAAAATAATGAGATATTTTGTGCTTCCTGGTGTGTCCCAATTTGGAAAGTATAGAATGCCATCTTTCAAAATTTTTTACCCAAATACAGAACATGAATGAATTCATGCCTCTGGATCTGACTTCCTATTTATGGAAACTATAGATGAAAGAAACACATTGAAAGATACCATGAAGATGCAATTAGTGAAAATCAGAACGTGGAAACTCCATAGAACAAATGACTTGTGTTTTTTAAGAAATTGAGAAAAAATGTACAAGGTGGAATAAAGATCCTCAATATTGAAAGAGCTTTGAGAGCTATAAAAACAAAATGCATATTGGTTTTTGACCATATTTTAATTCAAGTGGGAAAAAAATGGATGAAAGAGCAGAGAAATACAAACACACACTGATTGCTGGTAATAATTGTAAATTTGATAATATAATTAAAAACTATAAAAGTTTGTTGAGATAATGTGTTGGTTATATTTTTAAAAAGTCTTCCTTATTTATAGATATATTTAAAAAAATTATAGTAAACTTTTTTGAAGCTTGGAGTTCTAATTAATGTCAAAGGGAGGGAAAAGAGCTATAGTTCGGTGAAACCTGCCTAACCACATGCTAAAAATTAGAGAAGCTGGATAGTGAGCATGAGGACATATGAAATTATCTGCTTGGGTTTATGTATGGAATTCTCCATAAAAGTTAGTTATTAAGATCTTGAAACATTTCAGTTAACAGGTGATAACAAGTGGAAATGAATGCTCTAACATTAAGTATTAACAACTGACAAAGTGTAAAACACCAGTAATACTTTGTTAAATAAAAAAAAAAAAACTTAAAGTATCTCATCTGCTGTTTTGGTGAGATATATGTTCAGGTCACCCCTTCTCAGTGCATTTTGTACATTGTTAAGAGTAAGGTCTCTTACAAACACTGACACATAGAGATTTATATATCTTCCAGAGAAAACAGAATTACAATTATTTATCTCCTAATTTTCAGTTGTCACTTTCTACATAGTACAAAAGTCTTTCAATATTTGCAAATAGAATATAAAGGGGCAATGGAGCAGAGAATAATTTATATCATGACTTTTCTTCATGAATGTATTCTCTGATGACAACACTGATATCAAAGAATTTTGGTATAATTTTTAAAGTTTCTTGGAAAAAACAAAATCAGCAGCAATGACTTTTTGCCCCTTATTTATACATCATGGTATTTACAAATATATGAATACATGACATTTGTATATGAACTAGAGATACTATATACAACAATGTTTTATTAAAAATGAGATGGGGGGACACCTGGATGGCTCAGTGGGTTAAAGCCTCTGCCTTCGGCTCAGGTCATGATCCCAGGATTCTGGGATCAAGCCCCGTGTCGGGCTCTCTGCTCAGCAGGGAGCCTGCTTCCCACCCCACTGCCTGCCTCTCTACCTACTTGTGATCTCTGTCTGTCAAATTAATAAATAAAATCTTTAAAAAAGAAGAAAAAAAATGAGATAGGGGCACGAGGGTGGCACAGTTGATTAAGCGTCTTTTGGCTCAGGTCATGATCTCAGGCTCTTGGGATCGAGCCCAGCATCAGACTCCATACCCAGTATGGAGTTGGCTTGGATTCTCTGTCCCTCTTCCTCTGCCCCTCTCTCTTCTTTAAATAAAATAAAAAAGTCCTTAAAAACAAGATAATATACTCTCCATATTCATACATCTGAACAAATGTTTATGTGCACATGTAGGGGTATGTGTGCATGTCTTCACTCGTGAATGCTGTTTGCAATGCAAACAGATTGAGGTCACTTTTTTAATCTCAAAAAGGGAGGTATATATGTTAGACATTATTGTCTCTCTTTTTCATAAACTTAAGAAAATTCCAGCATTCTTCCAAATAATTTTCACCATACCTCATTGACTATTATTTATTAAAAGAAGTAACAATAAACGGTCTATAAAAGCTAGTAACCTCCCTGATAACATATCCTAAAATAATCTTCATGTTCATCAAATATAATGCCTATACACCATTTTGTTAAATAATAACAATAGTCAGTTTCTGTTGACCTTTACGGACCAGTGCTAAAAACCAAACCAAACCAAAACAAAACAAAACAAAAAATGAAAAATCCAAAGACCAGTGTTTGAAGATATTCTGGCAATCTGACACAATAAAATAGACATTTTAATATGCTGGTGAATTCAGTTTGCTATTATTTTGTTAAGAATGTTGGATCCGGGGGTGCCTGGGTGGCTTAATGGAATCGAGCCCCGCATCAGGCTCTCTGCTCAAGCAGGGAGCCTGCTTCCTCCTCTCTCTCTATGCCTACTTCTCTGCCTACTTGTGATCTCTGTCTGTCAAATAAATAAATAAAAATCTAAAAAAAAAAAAAAAAAAGGAATGTTGGATCCATGTGCATAAGGAACATGATTTCTTCTAGTGTCTATCGGGCTTTACTATAAGGAAATCCTGGCCTATAGAATCAATTAGGGATTGTTTCCTTCTCTTCATGTTTTTGAAAAAGTTTGAGAAGAATTGGTGTTAGTTCTTTAAATGTTTAGTAGAATTCACCAGAGAAGCAATCAGGTCTATGACTTTTCTTTTTTGAGAAGATTCACTAGGACCTGACCTTTTTTTCTAAAGCAGCTGTACCATTTACATTACAACCAACACTATGACGTTCCAATTTCTCCACATCCTCATCAACATGTGTAATTGTTTTTGTGTGTAGTCATTCTAGTGGGTACATAGTAGTATAATCTTGTAGTTTTGATTGGTATTTCTCTGATAACTGGTAACTAATTATGTTTGGTACCATTTAATGTCTTTAATGTTCATTTGGTGGTTGTTTGAAAAATGCCTAGTCATATATTTTGCCTATTTTTCATGGTCTTTTGTTTGTTTTGTTTTGTATTGTTTTCTTTTTGTTTTCCATTTACTGTTGAATTGTGAGGGTTCTTTACAATTTTTGGATACTAAATCCTTATCAGTCATATGATCTTAAAATATTTCCTCCCATTCCATGGGTTGTTTTTTTCACTTTATTGATAATGTGTTTCAAAGCACAAAAGTTTTTTATTTTAATTTTAATGAAGTCCAATGTATTGATTTTCTTCAGTGCCTTAATTTTTAAAGTTTTTATGTAATTTGTGCTTTTGTATATTATCTATAGAAGGCCTTGCTTAACCCAAGTTCATGAATATTTATGTTTAGATGTTCTCAGAATTTTGTAATTTTAACTCTTACATTTAGTTGATAATTCATTTTGAGTTAACTTATTTTTCAGGCGTGAATGAATTGTCCAACTTCATGCTTTTGCATAAAGATACCCATTGCCCCAGACCACTTGTGGAAAAGACTATTCCTTCCTCCATTGAATTTTCTTGGTACCTTTGTTGAGAATCAATTGACCATAAATTCAAGATTTATTTCGGAGCTCATTCTATCCCACTGATCGCTATCTATCCTTCTTCCAGTACCTCACTGTTTTGATTACTGCATATACTTGCTCTAAATTTTTAAATTTGGAAGTAAATAAGTCTTGTACTTTGTCCTTCATTTTAAAGATTGTTTTGGCTTTTCTGGGTCTCTTGATTTCCATATGCATTTTAGGATGAACTTCTGCTTTTCTACAAGTTGGCATTTTGACAAGGATTATGTGTAATCTATGGCATAAACTTTCTTTAAAGTCAACAGTGTTTTCACATTTTTAATGTATACATTTTACAATTTGTATCAGTTTTCTGTGGCTCCCAAGAAAAATACTATAAATTTAATGGCTTAAATAAAGAGAAATTTACTTTCTCACACTTCTGAAAGATAGAAGTCTGATATCAAGTTGTCTAGAGAGTCACACTCCCCCCAGAAGCTATGAAGGAGATTCCATATTTTGCTTCTACTCTAACTTTGAGTGGCTCTTGGCACTCCTTAGCACACCTAAGCTTACAGCTACACACTCAGTTCTCTACTTCTTTCTCTATATCACCACTTCCTCTTTTGTCTGTGCCTTCTCCTCATCTCTCCAATAAGGACAATTGCCATTTTATTTTGAGGCCATGTGTGTAATCCAGGATGATTCCATGCCAAGATCCATAATTTACTTATACTGGCCAAGACTCTCGATAAATAAGGAAATATTCACAGATTCCAGAAATTTGAACATTAGACACATTTTTTTTTAGGGCCACCAGTCAACCCACTACATCTTCATTATGTTAAATATATTCTTAATTTATTCATTTAGATGCTATTGTACATAGAATTATTTATTTAATCTTGCTTTTGGATTGTCCACTGCTAGTTCATAGAAATATAATTGGTTTTTATATATTGATATCATATCTTGCAACCTGGCTCAACTAGTTTATTAGTTACAGAAGTTTTTAATAAGTTATAATAGTTTTTAGTGGATTTAAAAAAAAATGACTTTATTTACTTATTTGAGAGAGAGAGAGAGAGCATGAAAAAGAGCACAAGCATTGGGGAAGAGCAGAGGGAGAAGGAGAACTCAGTGCCACTGAACTCAGTGGGGAGTTCAGTGCCGGACTCCATCCCAGGACTCAAGATCATAACCTGACCTGAAGGCAGATGCTTAACTGACTGAGCCACCAGGTGCCCCAGTTTTTAGTTGGTTTTTAAAGGAATTTCTGTATTCAAGATTATATAATCTACAAATTCAGATAGTTTTAATTCTTCTTTTCTAATCTGGTTGCCATTTTTTCTCTCCATTTCTCTTCTTTTCTTATTTATTTGTTTATTTATTTATTTAGATGAATGCCCTGTTTACAGCTTCCAATACAATAATGACCAGAAGTGGTAAGAACACACAATCTTATCTTATTCCTGACCTTAAGAAGTAAGAATTATTTCTTTTATTGTCGAGTGTGATATTAGATGTGAGATTTTTATAGATGTATCAGGTTGATAAAGAAATACAAATACTGATTTATCAGGATAAATGAACGATAAAGAAATATCAAATTCCCTTATATTCCTAGTTTGCTGTGTGTTTGTCATGGAAACTTGTATTTTGTCAAGTGCTTTTTTTGCATCTAATTATATAATCATGTATTTTTCTCATTTATTCTATGGAAAAGATATACTACCTTGATGTTAATATTTTAAAACCAAAGCATTCCTGACATAAACCCTACTTGCATTCCTGACATAAATCCTACTTGATTCTGGGTGTATAACTCTTTTTATATACTGTATATAAATAAAGACCTGTGTTTGGTCTTCTTTTGCTTTAGTGAATATTTTTGAATCTAAATTCATAAAAGAGACTAGTCTTCAGATATTTTTGGTTGATTTTGGTAAAGGGAAATCCTTGCTTGATAGAATGACTTGGAAGTGTTACATTCTATTTAATTTTAGAAGAATTTGTAAATTTTGGTATTAGTTTATTTTTAGTTTTTTTTGGCAGAATTCATCAGTGAAGAAATTTGGGTTTGGACTTTTTTATGGGGAGTTTTTAAAATAATAATTGTTCTCTTGTTATAGGTCTATGCAGATTTTTTATTTCTTTTTTGTCTGGTTAAATAGTTTTTCTTCTCTTTCTAGGAATCTGCTCATATTATCAATATCTAATTTTTTGGCATATAGTTGCTCATAATATTCCACTATAATCACCTTTATATTTCTATAAGTTCAGTAACATTATCCCTTCTTTCATTCTTGATTTTAGTCATTTGAGTTTTCACCTCCCCCCAACACACACCCCTTTTTTGATCAATGTACATGAAGATTTGTCAGTCTAATTATACTTTTCAAAAAACAAACTTTTGGTTTCATTGATTTTTCTCTATCGCTTTTCTGTTTTCCAAGTCATTAATTCCTAGTCTAATCTCTATTATTTCCTTCCTTCTGCTTTGAGTTTAGTTTGCTACGCTTTTCCAATGGGTTAATGTAGTTTAGGTTCTTGATTTAAGATCTTTCTCTAAGCACTGTTTTTATCTGTATCTTATAAGTTTTGATATGTCGTATCTTCATTTCCTTCATTTCAAAATTGTTTCTAGTTTCCTTTATGATTTTTTTTTCACTCATTAACCATTTAGGAATCTGTAGTTTATTTTCTATCTTTTTGTAAATTCCTCAAATCTCTTTTTGTTATGTATTTCTAATTTACTTTCATTGGGCATACAGAACAAACTTTGTATGATTTCAGCCTTTTAAATTTGTTGAGGTTTGTTTTATGATCAAGCATATGATTATCCCATATGGGGATAATACTCATTATGGAAATAATGAGTATTCTACTATTTGCAGGTTAAGTGTTCTATGGATGCCTGTTAGGTCTAGATAATTTATAAAATTCTCTTCTTTATTTCTAATGACATCTTTTTGCATAAATTCTGTTTTATTTGCTGTTAATATATAGTATTCAACTTTAAATATACTTTAAACATACAACTTTGTAGTATGTTTTCTTTTTACTCCATGCAAATTTTTAAAATTTCTGTTTTTCTTGTTCTACTTATTTCAACATCTAGATCATCTTTTTTTCAGTTCCAGTTGATTCTTCTTTTCCCCTGGCCAAATCATATTTCTGCTTCTCTGCACATGTAGCAATTTAAAAAAAAATTTTGTGCTAAATACTGTATAGCTCACATTTTTAGTGGTCTACTGTATTTGTTTGTTTAAAATAGTGCTTTTTGTTTTGAGGAGTGGTTAGCTTACTGGGAGATTATTGCAGGTTTTTTTTTTCATCATATTTTTAATTTCTGTTAGACATGACTCCTAAAGCATGAGTTTTCAGGGATGTCTACTCAGTGCCTAAGACCTTCAGCAGAGTCTCTTTTCTGGCTGGTCCAAATCATGTCTCTCAGCACTGTGTGATCTCAAATATCTCTGCTTCATTCATTAATCCTAGCAGCACTTCTCTGGCAAGTCTTATGAAGTCTTATCCTGTGCATTCTCAGCTTAGTATTCTTCCTAATGGGCTTCCAGTTTGCCCCTTAAGAAGCCACAAACCAGAGAAGGGGATTATTATCACAAATTATTTGAATCTATTAATGGCAGAACATTGTTATTTTTACCCTTCACAGTGTAACCTCAAGACCATGTCCCAGTTGGAACTCTTTGCTTCATAAAAGGTGGTAAGTGAATGATGGGGAAAGTTGGTTATGTTCACTAAAATATTCAGTGCTGCCACCGAGGCCATTTTCTCCTTTGGATAGTAGGTAGATTGTAGTCCCTTATAATGACTTGCATTGTATGCCAAACAATCTGAGTACGGTTTCTTGTATAGCCCAAATGAAATGAAGTTATTTCCTGAAACCACATTGCTCTGTTTACTTGGCCCTGATTCTTCTTAATAATTGCTTCCAACATTGGATAATGTATTTTTAGTTTGTTTTTTTCTTCCTGCCAGCATTTCAGTAGCTATGCATTTGTACATTTTCATAACACCTTATTTTTTTCAAATGACATTATGTGTTTGTACATAAATTCTTCTCTTTTCCCTTGTCGTGTCTGCTAATCTTTTTGCTGTTGTTGCTGCATTTGGCACTGCAAGTTCAATTTAACTTATGAAAATCAAGCTGTCTATTCTGCTTCATTCATCATCATCAACCAAAATCATTCTGGAATCAAAACTTGTTTTCTATTATCTTGTTATTTTTTGGTGATGATATATGGAAGGGAAAGTAGACAGTGGCAGAGCACAGGATTGAACTGTAGTTTATAGCAAACATCTGCCTCTGCATAGTAACCTTGTGGGATTTGTGCAGACTCTTATCTACAAAAATCAAAATTCAGAGAGAAACCTTTTCTGCCAAATGTTCTTCAGATGCAGAACTCAGTATATGGGTCATCAAAAGAAAATCCAAATGTCAAATACACTCAGATTACTCATAGATAATTACAAGAAAAACTAAAATACCAACTATATCCTAAATGTAATGAATAATTTAAATTGAATTTAGAAATTTCTACCTTTATATTTTGAAGTAACAGAAACAATTTAATAGATAGCATGGCATATTTTTGATATATGTTTGCAGGGACAATCGAAAGAAGAGTGGTTCAATTTTGTTCGTAACTTGGGAGAGGCATAAACAGCTCACTCTTCTAGTACAAACAAGCAGGAGTGTGTTCTTAATCAGATTAAGATCCAATAATGAATGCAAAGTAGGCAGTATCTTTTCCTCTGTGATTGTAAAAGAAAATACATAGTTGGTACTTGTCTTCCCTAGGTTTAGAAGATTGTAAATGGAAATTACTCAGAGTCATTATCCTTTTATCATGCAGTTAGTTTGCCTCCATATTAAGATGTAATGATTTTAACTATTGTACATTATGTCAGTCATATGAATGTTACATTTTAAAGCAAGCTTATAAAGTCTATGTATTATAATTAATTCATTATCTGGGCAGGTTTATGAAAGTTATTTAATTTGGTCATTCATTTATTTAAGACTTTCAGCTTTTAAAGCTCTTAATCACCTGATAAAATTGAGAATACCTGTATTTGGAAGTGATGTACCAGTGAAATTATAACAATTGTGAGCAAAAAATACTTTATGGGTCACATAAAATGAAGGAACAGGTCAAAAATTTTCTTATAATATTAATTTTGATGATCATTTTTGGTATCGTTTCAACCACAAAATTTTTCTGAATACTATAATTTTAGTTTTACCATATAACTTTGTATATAAATAGCTTCCAATTCATGATTCAGTAATTCTGCTGTATGGATGACACCTCTCTATTCAGCTAAGTCTTTTTATTTCACTTGTGAAAGTCCAAACACTTGATCTTGGAGGGCCCCTTAGAGGTCCTACAGTCCAACTTCTGATCGTATGCAGAAAAACCACCTAAAACATTCCAGAGATGTGGTCAATCAATTTGGAACCTCTCATGAAAGAGAAATCCATTTCCTCATAAGCAATGCATTCTAGTTGGGGACTACTTCCTCATATGGAAACAAAATTCTACTACTCATTCATTTAGATTTTTCTTTGGAGTTAAACTCAGAAAAAAAAATTTAATTCTACAATTATACCACAACTCTTTACAAATTTAGGAATATCCATCATATCGAGAGCCTTTAAAATATCAGATGAAAAATTTCCACTTCCTTTGACTGCTGTTCCATCAACATGGTTTTCAGACCCCTATATATCATGCTTTCCCACTTCCTATCATATCATAATTATATTTCTTAATATCTCTATTAAAATGTAATTTTCAGGAGTATGTACAATTTTCAAAATGTGATAGGCCTATACCGAAACTTGCCTTTTTTTAAACAAATATTTTATTTCCTTTAAGGCAACTTCAGACTGCAATAACATTTCACAACTATATTATACTGCTGGCTCATGTTAAACACACACTTACAAAAGGCAGTTATTTTGTTCATTTATCAATTTGATAAATATTTAAAGGTACCTACTACTGTTTTTACTTCTGGTTGGTATCTGTGTTAGGTGCTGGGAAGATACAAATAAGATATGGATTTCAATATAGTTGGTGAAATAGATGAATTCATATCAAGCTCAATCAAATAAAAACTGCATGCAATTGGACCACCAGGGAAGGTTATTTAATACATTCTGAGAATCAGAAGGTTTTCTAGGAGGTGCTGTATAAGCTACATCCTGAAGAATAAGTAGGAGGTAATTGAAGCAGAAAGCACAAAGACACAAAATAGCATGATGTTTCTTTGGAAAAGTGAAAGGGTTTATGAGTACCAAGACATTAAGCTTATTAAATAAAAGACAATGCTTAGGCAATAAAGTCTTCAATTCTAGATTAAGGTGTCCTTTCCCACGGTCACATTTGTCAAAGTTTAACCCATTCTTACTTCACTCTTTGATTATAAAGTTAACTTAAAAGAAAAAAAAATGTACAAGGAAGAACTTCTAATACAAGATGGTATATTGCCTACAAATGCACCTCTCTTATCCCTCCAGAAAAATTACTATAATGAATATAAAGGAATAAAAAGCTCTAAATGCAAATCAATGAACAATGTAAGAGTTGGGAGTGTATACAATAGATTTCAGCATACTTCTGGAGAATGAAAAATAAAGAGAAAAAAGGAATTTGAAAGAGCTGGATAGAAGTAACTACACAGCCTAAAGGGAATTACTAACAAGAAGGAACAAATGTGACTCTTCCCCTTCATGCCCCCCCCCAAAAAAAACCCATGAAAAAAAAATTCTGAAGTTTGTTACTTAATACTTACTGTGATAAATAAATAAGTTTGTTACTTATTATCATACTTACTATGACAGAGTCCAGAAAAAACATGGGATTGAAAATAGAGGGATTAAGATTAAATCTGTGTATGAAAGATAGTACAACTCTTTTTTTCCCCACTCCTCACCTTAGGCAGAAGTTCTGAAGTTTCTTTTCTAGATAAACTTAAGAGTAAGGGAACACACTTCTCTGTTTGAAAAGCCTCTAAAAGCCTTACTCAATTATGTTAAAGCAAATCTCTCTAACGTGCCACACCCACATACATAAACACCCAACCTTCATAGCTAAGGAATATGTGACATTCAAGTAAAACCTCCAATATGAAGTAGAGAGATCACTAAACAAACATAAAATGCAAATTTAATAGGAGGATGAAACTATGTGGACTACTAAAAGGAAAAAAAAAAGTATCTTTGGATATAAGGATGGGGTAAGATATTGCATCCAGAATAGAGCATCCAGAATCAGGGAATAAGAACTAGCTCTTAGAAATGTAATCTATGACTTGATGAAATGGCAAAAAAAAAAAAAAAAAAAAAAAAAGAAAAAGAAAAAAGAAAAGATTTGGAATTATTTTCATGAAAGAGGGAACCAATAAATTCTCTGAGAAATTAGAATAAAAAGTACAAAATTATGAAAGAAAAGATAGCAGAGCAGAATATTAATCCAAATATTCTAACACCACAACCTTAGGAATTCCTACTAAGTGAAAACAGCATAATGTAGGAGAGAAAACTATCAGAGAAGTGATACAATTTGAGGTCTCAGAACTAAAAGGCACATATTTATTTATTTTTATTTATTTATTTATTTATTTATTTTTACTTTTAACTAATTTCTGCACCCATCACGTACTCGAACTCATAAGCCCAAAACCAAGATTTGCATCTTGTACTGACTGACCAACCAGGCACCTAGAAAGACACACATCTTTAGAGAGAAGGATTACAACAAAAATACAGGAAAATTCAAAACAAAACAAAACATATTTCAACACTATTGTGAAATTTAGTACACGAATAAGTGAACATATCTTAAATGTTTCTATATACATCACCTAGGAGTAATAACAGTCATACTTAACTTTGATTGTCAACAGTCAATTCTAGATCTAGATGTAGGGGAGCAAGAGAACCTTGAATTTCTAGTTTGGAGCAAAAGAACCTTGAATTTTTAGACAGAAGAACTTGAAGTATAAAAATAGAATAGATAAGTATAAGGAGACATTTCAAAAGGGTTGGTAATGAAGAATTAGATAATTAATTCAGGAAAGACAGAAAGGTAATTATGGTTTCAAGGAGTTACATAGACCTATACCATAAAGAAATGTAGTTGTATTATACCTTCTGGCACTTCAGAGGACAACATTTACATGATCACAGTCAAGTTATCACTGATGAGTGACTTAACTAGAAACAGGAGTATTAACATTTGTGAAGAATGAGGGGAAAGGGATGGTATAAGAAAATACAATTTTCTGAATACTGGATCGGGCAAAATTCGCTGATGCTCATCTTGATCACCAGCTTTACGTCTCACGTTGTCTTCAACAAAAGAGCAATTCTGTGTTGTTCTTATTTTTGTCCTTAAAAAGTAGGGGGCACAAGGAGGGTAAGTTAAGAGAAAGATAGATAGGAAAATTTCAAGGTAACGTATTTATCAGAAGAATAGAAGCTTCCAACCTGTAATAAATTTTAATGTAGCCAATCTGGACTTGAATTCAGCCACATATTTGTTTCCATGCTTTGGGCATTCTAGTATATCATCATGCATACTATGTCAATTATACTGAACTGGAAACTGTCATTTTCCATCAAGTCAGAAGAGAGAGCATATGTCTTCTCTATTATTCTTGAAATGAAATTATTTTACAACCAGATCATTTCAGAAATAAAAAAATATTATTTTGCACATTTGTGGACTTTTTTTGTTGTTATTTTCATTTTGTTAGATGTCTGAGAAGACTTTTCTCACCAACGATGTAGGAAGTAATTATGACAGCCTTAGACACGTATTTTATTTTCCTTTTAGCTGTATCTCAGGTCAGTTTAAATCCACACATGCACACTACTTTCACAATGGTCTCTATTGACTTCAACGAATCACTCTCTACTGATGCCCCCTGTGAGATAGAAAAGAAAGAACCCTGTAGCACATCACCACCATTGATCCATGGTTTTAAGGGCTTTAGCCACTAATTTCCTCCCACCAATGGAGAGTCCCATTGCTCAGTGTGTTTAGACTGTTATGGCTGCCCACTGTGACTTCAGTTCTTAATCTGCCTGAAAGTGTCAAAAGTCACGCTGCTGTTTGGAGAGAGAGCAATTTTTTTTTAAAACCTGCTACTGGGAGCGATGCTTTTCTTAGTACTAAGATACCCATGATAATGGAGAGAGCTCTGAAATACATGTGTTCCGTTCACTGTTGAATAAATAACCACTATGGTTCATCTACATAAGTCATAACAATGCATTTTCACTAAATGTAAACTCTAGCATAGAAATTGTTCAGTTTATGCTTATAAAATTTACATGATGATCCTCTGTCACCTATATTTAAATACAGGTCCAAAATTTTAGTGTCATTAACAAAGGGAATAACTTTGGTATTTTTAATATATAAGGCTTAAGGCTCTAGGTAACTACTGATTTGTATTATCCACACAAAGTGAACATATGAATAGTTTCTCTCATTAATGGTACATTTGATTTCATACAAAAAGGTCAGGTATATTAAATAGCATAACATATATCAAGATATTTAACCTCACCATTAATCAAATAAATAAAAATTGAAACATCAATGACTTACTATTTTTTACTCTCCAAATTAAAAATATTGAAAAAGTAATACTACTTAATGGTGAAACTAGTTCTAAATCAGTTCATTCATTTTGGAAAGCAATTTTTCAATAGGAATTTAAAATTATTAAAATGTTTGTTCCTTTTGATGCATATCCCACCTTTGGGAATCTATCAAATGATACTAACCTAAAATATGTAAATAAAAATATAAAAATATAAAAAATGTCTGTTTCAGCATTATTTCTAACTGGTAAAATTTGTCTCACAATATGGAGAGGATTAAGTTATGATACAACCACATTACTGACATTACATAGACATTAATTTATCTTAATAATGAAAAGGGAAATATTTATGTATACTGTTTAGACCAACAGTCCAATCTTGAACATTCCTTGTATCAGTTGAACTTAGAAGCTAAAAGTGATCAGGCATAGTTGGTATTTGGATTAAAAACTAGAATGCTTTTTGTATATGTGGTATTTTTATTAGTCAGAACTCATCTGGATAAAAGTGACAGATTCAAATCAACTGGCTTATGATACAACTGTTAAATTTTAGAATTGATCATAGAAAAAAAAAATCAAACCTCTTAGGAGCAAAATTCATGATAACATGGGGGAACACAAAGATTATAGCCAGGACCCCGGAGGTTCCAATGTTTCCATCTCTGATCTTGCTTTCTCTCTGAATGTTGGCTTCACTCACTCCTTCTACAGACACCATTCGATACACAGTAGGGTTCCTGGTCCCAATATTTTTGTGGTAGCTTATGAATATGACTGCATCCACAAAGGAAAGGGCTTTTGCTAGGGAAAGTCTCTAACTGGCTTCATTTGTGTCTTGGACCTATGAGGGGTGCAATTCTAACTCCTTTCTTTCTCTAAGGAAAAGGGAGTAGATACATGTCCATTAAAGGAATCACAGTATCCAAGATGCTACCTCAGTATGTGCCTCCCGGAATACAATTCAAATAATGTGAGGAATAAAGAAGAAGAAGAAAAAAAAAAAAACTGGGAAAGAACTATACCAAAATGTTTATGGTATGGGATTGTGGCTCTTAAAAAATAAACATAAATCATTTCTTTTGATGGTTGCATAGTATTCCATTGTGTATATATACCACATAAAGAAATGAAATCTTGCCATTTGCGACAACATGGATGGAACTAGAGCGTATCATGCTTAGCGAAATAAGTCAAGCAGAGAAAGACAACTATCATATGATCTCCCTGATATGAGGAAGTGGTGATGCAACATGGGGGCTTAAGTGGGTAGGAGAAGAATCAATGAAACAAGATGGGATTGGGAGGGAGTCAAACCATAAGTGACTCTTAATCTCACAAAACAAACTGAGGGTTGCTGGGGGGAGGGGGTTTGGGAGAAGGGGGTGGGATTATGAACATTGGGGAGGGTATGTGCTTTGGTGAGTGCTGTGAAGTGTGTAAACCTGGTGATTCACAAACCTGTACCCCTGGGGATAAAAATATATGTTTATAAAAAATTAAAAATTAAAAATAAACATAAATCAAATAACAACAACAAAATAAACAGAACCTCTCTATGTGTTATTTTCCATATTTTCTACAGTGAACATACATTTAGTAGTAGTAGCAGTAGTAGTAGTAGTAGTAGTAGTAGTAGTAGTAATTGCTCCATAGATGTTTCACTGTGTACTGGGGAGGAGCACTTAAAATAAAAGCATAATAATGTAAATATGTGAATGTATTAGAAAAATGGCAAAATAAGAATCAGTACTAAAATATGAGTTGCTTGGTGGCCATCCAAGAAATGGCATGCCAGTCAAGGCATTTCTATACCTCAACAACTATATAGCAATAAAAATTTTCTGACCAATTTAATTAATGATCCAGCTGCAAATAAAGGAAGGAAGTTACATGTGACATAAATTTCAGAGAAACACAAAAATCTCATTTCACATTTTTACAAATGCAGATAAGAGTCTGATTGTATTGATTATATAGTCTGATTGTACATTAATTATGTATTGATTATGTATTATTGTATTGATTAAGTATTGATTATGACGCAATACTGGCATAAGCATTCTTTTTTTGGAAAATGAAATAAAACAGAGTGACCCATAAATCAGATTCATTCTTCCAATTTATGTGACCTAACTTGGTAATCCTGAAAATAATCCTGTCTGCATGAAAAATGATTATAGGAACCCTTCTTTGGACTTGATTTCCCAAATCCAGGTATTACACCACAAGAAGCCAGAAATTCTGAAGAGTCTATTCTACATAGTAAAGTTTATGACAACTTTCTTTTCAGATCTGGGAGATGCCCATTCTCTTGAAACATGGCCATCCAGTTTAGCAAAGGTTAAGATTTTTATAAGGTAGTTTTTCTGATGGTTAAAGTTTATGGCTGTAAGTCTAAATTACAGATCACTTACCTCCTCATATTAAAATATTAAGACCTTTTACTTAAATGTCAAGAAAAACCAATGATTTAATCAAGATCAAAAGCTTTTGCACAGCAAAGGAAACAGTTAACAAAATCAAAAGACAACTGACAGAATGGGAGAAGATATTTGCAAACGACATATCAGATAAAGGACTAGTGTCCAGAATCTATAAAGAACTTAGCAAACTCAACACCCAAAGAACAAATAATCCAATCAAGAAATGGGCAGAGGACATGAACACACATTTCTGCTAAGAAGACATCCAGATGGCCAACAGACACATGAAAAAGTGCTCCATATCACTCGGCATCAGGGAAATACCAATCAAAACCACTATGAAATATCACCTCACACCAGTCAGAATGGCTAAAATCCACAAGTCAGGAAATGACAGATGCTGGAGAGGATGCCGAGAAAGGGGAACCCTCCTACACTGTTGGTGGGAATGCAAGCTGGTGCAACCACTGTGGAAAACAGTATGGAGGTTCCTCAAAATGTTGAAAATAGAACTGCCCTATGACCCAGCAATTGCACTACTGGGTATTTACCCTAAAGATACAAACGTAGTGATCCAAAGGGGCACGTGCACCCGAATGTTTATAGCAGCAATGTCCACAATAGCCAAACTATGGAAAGAACCTAGATGTCCATCAACAGATGAATGGATCAAGAAGATGTGGTATATATACACAATGGAATACTATGCAGCCATCAAAAGAAATGAAATCTTGCCATTTGCAACAACATGGATGGAACTAGAGCGCATCATGCTTAGCGAAATAAGTCAAGCAGAGAAAGACAACTATCATATGATCTCCCTGATATGAGGAAGTGGTGATGCAACATGGGGGCTTAAGTGGGTAGGAGAAGAATCAATGAAACAAGATGGGATTGGGGGGGAGACAAATCATAAGTGACTCTTAATCTCACAAAACAAACTGAGGGTTGCTGGGGGGAGGGGGTTTGGGAGAAGGGGGTGGGATTATGGACATTGGGGAGGGTATGTGCTTTGGTGAGTGCTGTGAAGTGTGTAAACCTGGTGATTCACAAACCTGTACCCCTGGGGATAAAAATATATGTTTATAAAAAATAAAAAATTTAAAAAAAAAGAAAGAACAATCAATGAAAGTGATACGTTGCACACTCTTCTCAGTGCATTTTAAACCTCAGTTTAAACCTCAGTTCAGTTCTCTAAATAATAGAAAAGTATTAATTTATATTAATAAATTTTTATGTAGTCCTTTATTTAGTTCTGGCATTACAAATTAAATTCCCATGAAAGGCAGGCATGCTTTTTCTTGACACTTTTCCACCACGACCTATGTGTTTACTTGAAGATTGGGACAGTTGTGGTGACTTTTTTTTTTTTTTTGTATACCCCAGAGTTGGTGGTAGGTCTAATGCTATCCTTCCTACTGCAAATGAGAAAAACACCACTCAGTGGGAACTTTGGAGGTCTGTGAAATGGAGAAAAATGAACAATTATTACATGAACAATTATTCCCCAAACTTATATATTAGAACAAATTTGTCTTATTAGAAGATAAAATAGTTGGTGGAAAAGTCTACCCATGTCTCCCCCCTCTTCTTTGTAACAGACAAGAGAACATAGCCACCTTGGAGTCATTGTGGTGGACAAACAAAGACGAAATGAAGCTAAAAGCCAACTTTGGAAATAAAGCTATAAGCCCCAATACCTTAAAACTCATCATGATTAGCCACAAAAAACTTTTCTCCTTATTCCACAATTTTCTCCATGAATAAGATACAAGCAGAGAAAGAACAAAACAATATCTGAATAATCATAGCCCTAGTAATGTCCCTCCTCTTATAGAATCTATCTCTCACCTTCAGAGACTAAGGACCAGAAAAGATCCAGTATCTTAGAATCACACAGCAGGCAAACTCAAGAAGTCTATTTAAACAACCCTTCTGATTGAAGCCTAATACTACTACTCTATTAGCCTCTCATTGTGGTGCTTCTGTGATATTGATATAAATTGAACATCAGATTATTCCTAAATTAGAAGTCTCCTGTAGTTCAAACCCTGAACTTTAAAGGTGCCCATGGGTCAGGAGTAGCTGCAGTCATCTGAGTCAAGCAAGAGATTCCTGTGCTGCAGTGGGCACAGCCACTGGAAAAGATGCTTCTCGCATATTGGAATAACATACATCTTGAACCAATTTTAAAGTGTTTAGATTACCTTGCTTAACCCTGAGTAAAACATGTCCAATGAGTAGGTTGAATAAAATTACTTATTTGAATTACTCAGATCCACAATAGGTTCTTATATAGTAAACTCTCCACTCCCCCGTGGATGTACTGAACTTTCTGTATATTTATGTCACCAGGAGAGAATCTCTCAGAAACATTTGAAATAACAGGACTAAGGACTTGTTGAAATACAGTAAAATATTGTGCACTTGACAGGATAGCATGATGAATTCCCATTGGGATTTTGTGGTTATTTAGAATGTGTTGCTGGCATTGTTTTGACTTTTTCTCTGGTGATTTTCTTAATTTAGATAACATTTACTTTGGAACTGCACATCTATGTCATGTTTAGTTATCCCTTACTTTTCTGTTTATTCCTTTTATTCCTTTTATTACTCCTTTAATAAACTTTAACATTTTCAATCAACTTATCTCTTATTATTTTGATGATATACCTGGTTTATGTCCATTAAAAAGTGATTAATTTCATTTTCTAATTAACTCCTTGGAGTTAATTAAATAATCACTATTGAAGTAAATCACTATTGAAGTAAAAGATAATCACTATTGAAGTAAAAGAGAACATAAAACAAATCAAGGAATGTTTAAATTCTAATCATAACCTTTATAAACATTGTATTATTTAAGATTTGGTGCATAGAAAATAAGGGTAATGTATTCTTCTGACTATTTACTGATAACTTCGAATTAATATTTCCAGGCCAGACATTTCTCTGGAACACCATATTCCTATACAACTACCTACTTATATCTTCTCTTGGATGTCTAATGAGCATCTCAAATTTAACAAATCCAAAGGAAACTCCAAACCCCCTCTTTGCAAAATCTGCTCTTCTCCTTTTACCCTCTATCTCTGTCTCTGTTGAGTTATTCTAGTTCAAAACACTGACATTATCCTTGGTTGTAATCCTCAAGCAAATCCAATTGACTGTATATTCAAAATATGGACAGAACCTAAACACTTATTATCATCACTGCTAAACACCGTGGTGCATCTACCATGATTTTTCGCCTGAATATGTTCTCCTTTACTTCAATACTGATTATTGATTAGGACTCCAAGGAGTTAGTTAGAGGATAAAATTAATCACTTTTTAATGGAAGTAATAACTTTCTTCCTGTTTTACCTTTGGCACAATAATAAAGTCCATTCTTCACACAAATGCCAAAAGAATCCTTTAAAAGTCTAAAACAGATCAAATCATCAAAATCCCTCTGATAGTATCTCTTCCTCTTCAGAGTAAAAACCAAAGAGTTGACAGGACCTAGGTGACTCTAGTCTCCCCAGTCCTATCACTGTCTCACCTCCTTTTAATTTCATGTCCTATTTCTATTCTTTCTCATACTCTACTTCAGAGTCTAGCTACCTCATTGTTGTGATAAATGCTGGAAATACTCCAGTCTCATGATTTTTGCTGTATCCCTTGCCTAGCATATTCTTCCTTTGGGCATTTACAGCTTCCCTTAGATCTCGGCTTAAGTATCAGTTTGTCAATTAGACTTACCCCATGAAAATTATTTAAAATGTCAGTCTTCCACAATGTCTCAAACACTTATTACCCAATGGTGGTGTTTTTGCTTCTCTGACATACAACAGGTCTTAGGCTGGATTTTTTCCAGTTGAGGATACTGAGAAAAGCATTTGACTGTATAGAGTAGTTTCTTAGGAAAGTGGTCCTAGAAAGCACCAGTAGAGGAATATAGAGGTGAAACAGGGAAGGGAAGGACATCGATACAGGATGCATTGTGGAGCAGATTACTGCTGTGGTTAAGTAGGGCTCAATTGCCATGGGAACATCTGGGCAGCTATAAAGAAAATACATAGGTTGTCTTACACAAGCTGTGAGACAACTGGAGTATTTAACTGTCAGTTCATTTATGGCAGTTCCTTCTCTCCACAAGCATATGCAGAATATGTCCAGGCACCCATAGAAAGCCCTCGGGCAATTTGTTGAATGTGTTTGCAGTAAGAAACCATTAGATCTGAGCACACAGAAAAAGCACTTGCTATCAATATTGTCAGCTACACCGAAGCTTTTGCACAATTGAGATCTACTTATTGCCCACATTAAGTTCATTCACTTTAATCAATCACTGATTCTTTAAGGTGATGGTTATTTTAATATTGTGATTTATAAGAAATATACACTTAGTCATTTAAGTGGCCAAAATATATTTCTCATACATATTAGGTCTTTGTCCTATGTTTCTGGCTCAAATTTCCTAAAACCCTGAGAATTTCCTAAGACAAGGATGATTAAGAGATCCTTTGTTATGTTAATGAATGTGACTTTTGGATCCAAGGGCAGAGAGAGGCTAGATGCCTGAAGGATCAAATTTGTGATTAGAGGATTGGAAGTTTGAGTTCCAGCCACCCGCCGGGCCTACTTCTTCCCAAGAGGTGCTGGAAGTTGAATCAGTCTGTGATCAGTGATTTTGTCGATCCCAATTAGGTATTGAAGCCCCCATAAAAATCCAAAAGTAGTGGAACCAGATCGCTATTTCTGGATTGGCGAAAATGTGGTTATGCGGGGAGAGTGGTGTACCTAAAGAAGGCATAGAAGTTCCATACCCTTTTTCCATACCTAGCTCCATGTATCTTTTCATCTGGCTGTTTAATATACCCTCTAATAAACTGGTAAACATCAAGTAAGTGTTTCCCTGAGTTCTGCGTGCTGTTCCAGCAAATTAACTGAACTTAAGGAGGAGATTGTTGGTCCTTCTAGCTTGTAGTTGACTAGTCAGAAGCAGAAGTAGCAGTTAGTGTAGAACTTACAACTGGCATCTGAAGTGGGGGTGGGAGGTAGTCTTATAGGACTGAAATTATAACCTGTGGAGTCTGATGTTGTCTCTGGGCAAATAACGCCAGAATTGCTTTAAATTCTTCGACACCCTGCTGGTTGTTAGGGTACGGAGTCGACCACCCCTCAATTAGACAGAGAACACTCTCGATAATGCAAGTCACACAGCGAGGTTTATTTCCAGCTAGCTGGGGTCCAAGTATCTGCCCAGCACAGCGGGTTTCAACAAGGACCCCAAGCACTCAAAGCCAAGGGTTTATATAGTATTTTTTTTTAAGCATCCAACTCACAGTAACTTTCCATCACTTCAGAGACCATACATACTTTTGGCTTGCGCCCCCCTGGTGGTTTAGTAAGATAAGCTCTCTTCAACATCTGGTCCCCATGAGCAACCACCTAGCCACCCTGGTGGTTTAAGCAGCTTAGCTGCAGCAGGGGTGTTGCAGGGTGGGGTACTTTCTTGGAACTAAAGCAGGGAGGGGGTCCCTGGGACTAAAGCAGGGAGGGGGTCCCTGAAACTAAAGTAAAGTAGGAGAAAGTTCAGCCCTTGGGCCTGAGATGGCTGCCCATGCTAAGATGGCTGTACTTATGCTAACCCATTCTTACACTGGTGTCCCAGAATTGCTTAGTGTTATGCAGGTGGAGGGATTCCCCCCACACATTGGAATTTGGGTACAGAAACCCTAAAAGAGTTAGTCATAATTTCTAAATAAACAAATAATATGTTAAAACAGGAATGTAACTGGAAAAAGTTGTAGATCTCTCCTGTTTCTATTGTGTTTCAGGATTTCTTTTCCTTTCTTGCCTGTGGTTCTCAGTCATGCTGCTTTGAAAAGTGAAGAGGTAGACAAGACAAAGAGTGGTTGCCAGCAAAGCTTATTGAACGATAGTACAAAGCTCATAAAGTTGGGGGGGACCTGGCAGGGTTATTACTGGAGTTTCTAAATATAGAGTTTCTATGAGAGTTTTGGTGGGCTGTTTTCATCTAATTAACCCTCCATGCACCTGTCAACCAATCAGGTTTTTGTCCACGTCCTCATCTACCTATCAGGTAGTTGTTTATGTGGGAAAGGGTTGGGGAGCTCCTTTCAAAGTGTTGTAGAATAACAAGATGGGGTCATTTTCCTTTTAAGGGTAGTTTCCTCTTAGGACAGGGCCCCTTACCCCTGCCTGCCTTTCTTCTGACCATCTTCCATTGGTTGGTTTTTCAGCAGTAATTTGGTTGTTTGAAAAGTGGGTTAAACAAGGCCCTCATTCCTGAAGGGACTGAGTTCCTGTTGCCATGTCTCTCTCTGATTTTGACTGTTTCATTTTCCCTTACAAGGCTATTGCCAAGCCAAGAACACCAAGGGGCATCTGGGTGAATTCAATGAGTTCAAAACAAATCGATCCTTGTACTGATTAGGTAGAAACAACCTTTTTTTTTTTTTTTTTTTTTTTTTTTTTTTAGGTAGAAACAATCTTATATTCTCATGGTAATAAAAATACCTCCCCTCCCTTCCTTCTTTTCTTATCAAGTTTTCTGGCAGGAGAAGTCCAAACAGAAGCCAATCTCTGTAACTTCATGTTATTAATAGAAGTATTTCCTATTCCCCAAGAACCAAAACATTCCATTATATAGATCCTGAATATGTACAGGCTGGGAAGCACATATTCTGTAACTGGAACAGAAGGAAGAATTGTGGGAGTGGTCATTCCTTCCTTCAACACTTGGTTTCTGGGTTTATGCAGTGTAGCTAACAGGGACACAGAGCCTTATAAAAGGCTTATGCACACATACATAGGATATAATCTTCAAGCTGATGCTTTAACTGTGCCTATAAAAGGTCATTTTAGAGTTCTATTAGATTGTTAACTTGTGATTTTGTATAGTCAACTACACAGATATTTTTGGAATTATTTTATGTGTAAATTATTTTGGTTTAGTAATATTAACATGATGCAGTCTTGCCCTCGATAAATTAAATCTTTCCCACCCCCCAACAGGGCTTCATTTTCCTCCCATATGACAGAAAAAGATTGACTGACTGATTTATAAGAACTTTTCTAGTTCTCATTGATTCTCTTCCTTTTACAGAGAGGCAAAGATCTAGTTCTGCACTATGTGGTATTTTTACTATAGACAAAATACATATTCATTGAACTTGACCTCATGTTGCCCACTGTGTGCTAATGGTATGTACCCAGATGCTATTTTCTCATTTTGACATATCTCCTTAATTTATATCTACTCAAAATGTCTTGGTGTGCACTTTTGAAACAAATCCTTAAAATCATAGGAACATTAGATCCCAGGAAGACATTCTGAAGCTAATGAAATCCAACAAACTAAAGATGGTAAGCTAATTCTGTAAATAAGTGAACATACCAGTAATTGGTAATAGCCATATTTGGTTATTATTTTCTTATTTTCTCTAAGATATTGACTGGGGAAGAAAACTTAAGTTACATAATTCATACCATTGTATAAATATCAAATAAGATAATTTTCTGAACCTCTATGAACACTAAAAACAACTTAACGTGATTTTTGTAATTTCAGTCTTAATTGGAGAGCTAGAAACCCTACTCTCTGGATGAATTTTACCCTGCTATTCTATGTTATCTGATAGCATTTTTGAAGTGGTAAAAACTGTCAAGAATGGGCATATCCTTATACTTACAGATGAAATACCCTTACTGATGAACACAGGAACCCACTATGAATAATTTACTATCAGAATTAATGGAAGATCTAACTTTTCCCAATAGGTGGGCCCAGCATTTTACTGTTAATTATTGGCAAGAATTACAAGGCCAGTGACCTCCTAGCTATGATAATCTTATCAGCTTAAAAAAAAAAAAAAAAAAGAAGATTGTTACTCAAACCTTCAAGAGACGATATTACTTCTGTGGTTGGATTAAAAGTTAGGTTATAGGGAGTGGACTAGGAAGCAGTAAATAAATTGCTTAGAAGTAAGAATGAAAAGCTGAGGTTATAGTTTACTACTAGGATTTTCATAACTGATGTTCTATATTTATTTCTTCATTCAACACATATTTACTGAGTTTTGGAAAGTGTCAAGCATCTTTCTAGAGATTGGGAATATGATAGTAGTCAAATAACAATCCCTGCCACAATGCATCTTGAAGTCTGAGAGTGTCTTACAGGAAGGAGTTTTGTTTTGTTTTGTTTTTTTCTTCTAAGTATAGTGTTAGCAAAGTATACAGTATGGGACAGAGAGAGTGATAAAGACAATAAAAATAAACAAAATAGGAAAAAGTACAGTAAATAGAAAAGATTGGGAGTGTTTGCAATTTTTTAAAGGGGGAGTTACATAGGGCACATTAAACTGATATAAATAAAGGTCTGAGGATGTTAAGATATGAAATCATGTGGATATATGGAGAAAGAGTGATTCTGACCACAAGAAAAGAATGTGCAACAGTTCTATCACAAAAGCATGCCTGGCAAGTTCAGGAATATTAAAGAAGACAAGTGCTATGAAGATGATTAAGCAAGGGATTGAATCAAGGGAACCAAGGTCAGAACCCCATCATGAGAGCAGATCATGTGAAGACATCAAGTTCATTATCTACACACAGTGAAGTGGGAAACTGTTGGTGGGCTTTGAGCAAATAAGTGTCATGATCAAATGTTAACACAAGAACTACCATTGCTGTGTAGAAACAGTAGAAAAAGGAAGCTTGGGTGACTGTAGTAGGTTTAGTTAGGAATCTAGTAAAAATCTATGAAAGAGATATTGGTCCAAAGGTATACTGTCAACAAGGTAGAGAAAAGAGGTTCTATTCATTAGGTATTTTGAAAATAGGAGGAGATGGATTTTCTTTTGTGGAATGATGAAGTTCTTATTTAGTGACATTAGAAAGAATAAGCTTTGGAGGTTATATAAAAGGTTTGATGTGATATTCAAAATCTGATGTGCTTACCCGTCAGTCAGGTGGAAATACTGAGTAGACAGTTGGCTATAGACATTAGACATTGATCTAAAGTCTATAAGAGTGATAAGCTTAGAGATAGAACTTCAAGTGCTGGTATACTAAAATAAACAATGAGTGGAGAAAAAAAAAAGCTGCAGTAAAATAAGAATTTGAAGTTATCACAAAATAGGCCTTTCTTTTAAATTATAGTCTTTATATTAAAAAACATCACTTGATCTCACATTCGATAGCTAAGCCAATAAATTAGCCATTCTTCTCCTAGCTATTAATTAATAATTTAGTCGTGTTCAGCTATCACAATAATTCAAGTATCACTTAATAATTCAGTGAAATTTCAAGATAAGTTTTTTTTAATGCTTTCAGTTCACCCTTAGGGTAAATAATCTATACAACACACATAATATAATCAGGAAGGATCAAACACACTTTTGAATCTCTGATGAAAGCCACCAAGGATATATGTTGCTGAGAACATCACATCATTGGGCTCAGGTTCATTACATTCCATGTTAATGTGCAATAATATGTAAATGCATGGCTTCTACAATATGTTTTTCCTCGAGCACACAGGTATAATAAACAGAAAAACAATATTTAGTATTTTTCTAGGGGTAAGAGTGACAAGTGTTAAATTTTGCAGGTCTTTGAAATTTATTGTAGTCACATAGGGGAAAAGTCAGGTTCCCAGAGGGAAATAGATAGTGTACTCTAATTGGGTAATTTGAGGAACGGTTTAATAAAGGGGCAAAAGCGACAGGAAGATTCAGAGGATGGAGGAGTCAAGATGGCAGAGAAGTAGCAGGCTGAGACTACTTCAGCTTGCAGGAGATCAGCTAGATAGCTTATCTAAAGATGGCAAACACCTGCAAATCCATCAGCAGATTGAAGAGAAGAAAAACAGCAATTCTAGAAACAGAAAAACCACTTTCTGAAAGGTAGGACTGGCGGAGAAGTGAATCCAAAGCGACGAAAAGATAGACCCCGGAGGGGCTGGCTCCCGGCAAGCGGCGGAGCAACGGAGCACAAAATCAGGACTTTTAAAAGTCTGTTCCACTGAGGGACATCGCTCCAGAGGCTAAACCAGGGCGAAACCCACACGGGGTCAGCGTGGCCTCAGGTCCCACAGGGTCACAGAAGGATCGGGGGTGTCTGAGTGTCGCTGAGCTTGCTGGTATTGGAACGGGAAAGCTGGCTACAGAGACAGAGCCGACAGTAAGCTCACAGCTCCGTGTTACCTTGAACCGGTCGCAGGCTCAGTGAGCTCGGAGCGCATCCGGAGGTCAGGCAGACGGGAGTAACTGGGCCCTGTTCTCTGAGGGCGCACTGAGGAGTGGGGCCCTGGGCTCTCGGCTCCTCTGGGCTGGAGACCAGGAGGCCGCCATTTGTATTCCCATCCTCTGGAACTCTACTCCTCGGAACCCTCTCCTGAAAGAAAACCTGAGCAGATTACTCAGCCCAGCCCCTGGTAAGGACGGTGCAATTCCACCTGGGGCAAAGACACTTGAGAATCACTACACCAGGCCCCTCCCCCAGAAGATCAACAAGAAATCCAGCCAAGCCAAGTTCACCTACCAAGGAGTGCAGTTTCAATACCAAGGAGAGCAGCAGAATTCCAGAGGAGAAGAAAGCAAAGCACAGAACTCATGACTTTCTCCCTGTGATTTTTTTAGTCTTGCAGTTAATTTAATTTTTTTCTTTTTCATTTTTTTTTTCTTCTTCTGCTAAAATTTTTTTTAGCTTTTACCCTTTTCTTTTTTAATGTTTTTTAACTAGTTTATCTAATATATATATTTTTTTCTTTTTTATACTTTTCTTTATTCATTTTCTATTTTTTAATTCTTTTTTTTTCTTTTCCTTTTGTTTCTTTCTTTTTGAACCTCTTTTTATCCCCTTTCTCCCCCCTCATGATTTGGGATCTCTTCTGATTTGGTTTAAGCATATTATCCTGGGGTTGTTGCCACCCTTTTAGTATTTTACTTCCTCCTTCATATACTCTTAGATGGACAAAATGACAAGGCGGAAAAATTCACCACAAAAAAAAAGAACAAGAGGCAGTACCGAAGGCTAGAGACCTAATCAATACAGACATTGGTAATATGTCAGATCTAGAGTTCAGAATGACAATTCTCAAGGTTCTAGCCGGGCTCAAAAAAGGCATGGAAGATATTAGAGAAACCCTCTCGGGAGATATAAAAGCCCTTTCTGGAGAAATAAAAGAACTAAAATCTAACCAAGTTGAAATCAAAAAAGCTATTAATGAGGTGCAATGAAAAATGGAGGCTCTCACTGCTAGGATAAATGAGGCAGAAGAAAGAATTAGTGATATAGAAGACCAAATGACAGAGAATAAAGAAGCTGAGCAAAAGAGGGACGAACAGCTACTGGACCACGAGGGGAGAATTTGAGAGATAAGTGACACCATAAGACAAAACAACATTAGAATAATTGGGATTCCAGAAGAAGAAGAAAGAGAGAGGGGAGCAGAAGGTATACTGGAGAAAATTATTGGGGAGAATTTCCCCAATATGGCAAAGGGAACTAGCATCAAAATTCAGGAAGTTCAGAGAATGCCCCTCAAAATCAATAAGAATAGGCCGAGACCCCGTCACCTAATAGTAAAATTTACAAGCCTTAGCGACAAAGAGAAAATCCTGAAAGCAGCCTGGGAAAAGAAGTCTATAACATACAATGGTAAAAATATTAGATTGGCAGCTGACTTATCCACAGAGAACTGGCAGGCCAGAAAGAGCTGGCAGGATATATTCAGAGCACTAAACGAGAAAAACATGCAGCCAAGAATACTATATCCAGCTAGGCTATCATTGAAAATAGGACAAACAAAAACTGAAAGAATTTGCAAACACCAAACCAGCTCTACAGGAAATCTTGAAAGGGGTCCTCTAAGCAAAGAGAGAGCCTACAAGTGGTAAATCAGAAAGGAAAGAGACAATATACAGTAACAGGCACCTTACAGGCAATACAATGGCACTAAATTCATATCTCTCAATAGTTACCCTGAATGTTAATGGGCTAAATGCCCCAATCAAAAGACACAGGTATCAGAATGGATAAAGAAACACAACCCATCTATATGTTGCCTACAACACACTCATTTTAAGCCCGAAGACACCTCCAGATTTAAAGTGAGGGGGTGGAAAAGAATTTACCATGCTAATGGACATCAGAAGAAAGCAGGAGTGGCAATCATATCAGATCAATTAGATTTTAAGCCAAAGACCATAATAAGAGATGAGGAAGGACACTATATCATATTCAAAGGGTCTGTCCAACAAGAAGATTTAACAATTTTAAATATCTATGCCCCCAACATGGGAGCAGCCAACTATATACCAATTAATAAAAAAATCAAAGAAACACATCAACAATAATACAATAATAGTAGGGGACTTTAACACTCCCCTCACTGAAATGGACAGATCATCCAAGCAAAAGGTCAGCAAGGAAATAAAGGCCTTAAATGACACACTGGACCAGATGGACATCACAGATATATTCAGAACATTTCATCCCAAAGCAACAGAATACACATTCTTCTCTAGTGCACATGGAACATTCTCCAGAATAGATCACATCCTCGGTCCTAAATCAGGATTCAACCGGTATCAAAAGATTGGGATCATTCCCTGCATATTTTCAGACCACAATGCTCTGAAGCTAGAACTCAAACACAAGAGGAAGCTTGGAAAGAACCCAAATACATGGAGACTAAACAGCATCCTTCTAAAGAATGAATGGGTCCACCGGGAAATTAAAGAAGAATTGAAGAAAATCATGGAAACAAATGATAATGAAAATACAACGGTTCAAAATCTGTGGGACACAACAAAGGCAGTCCTGAGAGGAAAATATATAGCGGTACAAGCCTTTCTCAAGAAACAAGAAAGGTCTCAGGTACACAACCTAACCCTACACCTAAAGGAGCTGGAGAAAGAACAAGAAAGAAACCCTAAGCCCAGCAGGAGAAGAGAAATCGTAAAGATCAGAGCAGAAATCAATGAAATAGAAGCCAAAAAAACAATAGAACAAATCAACGAAACTAGGAGCTGGTTCTTTGAAAGAATTAATAAAATTGATAAACCCCTGGCCAGACATATCAAAAAGAAAAGAGAAAGGACCCAAATAAATAAAATCATGAATGAAAGAGGAGAGATCACAACTAACACCAAAGAAATACAAACTATTATAAGAACATACTATGAGCAACTCTATGCCAAAAAATTTGACAATCTGGAAGAAATGGATGCATTCCTAGAAACATATAAACTACCACAACTGAACCAGGATGAAATAGAAAGCCTGACAGACCCATAACCAGTAAGGAGATTGAAACAGTCATTAAAAATCTCCAAACAAACAAAAGCCCAGGGCCAGACAGCTTCCCGGGGGAATTCTACCAAACATTTAAAGAAGAACTAATTCCTATTCTCCTGAAACTGTTCCAAAAAATAGAAATGGAGGAAAACTTCCAAACTCATTTTATGAGGCCAGCATCACCTTGATCCCAAAACCAGACAAGGATCCCATCAAAAAAGAGAGCTATAGACCAATATCCTTGATGAACATAGATGAGAAAATTCTCACCAATAAGATTCAACCATACATTAAAAGGATTATTCACCAAGACCAAGTGGGATTTATTCGGGGCTGCAAGGTTGGTTCAACATCCACAAATCAGTCAATGTGATACAACACATCAATAAAAGAAAGAACAAGAACCATATGATACTCTCAATAGATGCTGAAAAAGCATTTGACAAAGTACAGCATCCCTTCCTGATCAAAACTCTTCAAAGTGTAGGGATAGAGGGCACATATCTCAATATCATCAAAGCCATCTATGAAAAACCCAAATATCATTCTTACTGGAGAAAAACTGAAAGTTTTTCCACTAAGGTCAGGAACACGGCAGGGATGACCATTATCACCACTGCTATTCAACATAGTCCTAGAAGTCCTAGCCTCAGCAATCAGACAACCAAAGGAAATTAAAGGCATCCAAATCGGCAAAGAAGAAGTCAAATTATCACTCTTCACAGATGATATGATACTATATGTGGAAAACCCAAAAGACTCCACACCAAAACTGCTAGAACTTGTACAGGAATTCAGTAAAGTGTCAGGATATAAAATCAATGCACAGAAATCAGTTGCAATTCTCTACACCAATAGCAAGACAGAAGAAAGAGAAATTAAGGAGTCAATCCCATTTACAATTGCACCCCAAACCATAAGATACCTAGGAATAAACCTAACCAAAGAGGCACAGAATCTATACTCAGAAAACTATAAAGTATTCATGAAAGAAATTGAGGAAGAAACAAATAAATGGAAAAATGTTCCATGCTCCTGGATTGGAAGAATAAATATTGTGAAAATGTCTATGCTACCTAAAGCAATTTACACATTTAATGCAATTCCTATCAAAGTACCATCCATCTTTTTCAAATAAATGGAACAAATAATTCTAAAATTTATATGGAACCAGAAAAGACCTCGAATAGCCAAAGGGATATTGAAAAAGAAAGCCAAAGTTGGTGGCATCACAATTCCGGACTTCAAGCTCTATTAGAAAGCTGTCATCATCAAGAAAGCATGGTACTGGCAAAAAAACAGACACATAGATCAATGGAACAGAATAGAGAGCCCAGAAATAGACCCTCAACTCTATGGTTAACTAATCTTCAACAAAGCAGGAAAGAATGTCCAATGGAAAAAAGACAGCCTCTTCAATAAATGGTGCTGGGAAAATTGGACAGCCACATGCAGAAAAATGAAATTGTACCATTTCCTTACACCACACACAAAAATAGACTCAAAATGGATGAATGACCTCAATGTGAGAAAGGAATCCATCAAAATCCTTGAGGAGAACACAGGCAGCCACCTCTTCGATCTCAGCTGCAGCAACATCTTCCTAGGAACATCGCCAAAGGCAAGGGAAGCAAGGGCAAAAATGAACTATTGGGATTTCATCAAGATCAAAAGCTTTTGCACAGCAAAGGAAACAGTTAACAAAATCAAAAGACAACTGACAGAATGGGAGAAGATATTTGCAAACGACATATCAGATAAAGGACTAGTGTCCAAAATCTATAAAGAACTTAGCAAACTCAACACCCAAAGAACAAATAATCCAATCAAGAAATGGGCAGAGGACATGAAAAGACATTTCTGCAAAGAAGACATCCAGATGGCCAACAGACACATGAAAAAGTGCTCCATATCACTTGGCATCAGGGAAATACCAATCAAAACCACAGTGAGATATCACCTCACACCAGTCAGAATGGCTAAAATAAACAAGTCAGGAAATGACAGATACTGGCGAGGATGCAGAGAAAGGGGAACCCTCCTACACTGTTGGTGGGAATGCAAGCTGGTGCAATCACTCTGGAAAACAGCATGGAGGTTCCTCAAAATGTTGAAAATAGAACTGCCCTATGACCCAGCAATTGCACTACTGGGTATTTACCCTAAAGATACAAACGTAGTGATCCGAAGGGGCACATGCACCCGAATGTTTATATCAGCAATGTCCACAATAGCCAAATATGGAAAGAACCTAGATGTCCATCCACAGATAAATGGATCAAGAAGAAGTCTTATATATACACAATGGAATACTATGTAGCCATCAAAAGAAATGAAATCTTGCCATTTGTGACAACATGGATGGAACTAGAGCGTATCATGCTTAGCGAAATAAGTCAAACAGAGAAAACAACTATCATATGATCTCCCTGATATGAGGAAGTGGTGATGCAACATGGGGGCTTAAGTGGGTAGGAGATGAATAAATGAAACAAGATGGGATTGGAAGGGAGCCAAACCATAAGTGACTCTTAATCTCACAAAACAAACTGATGGTTGCTGGGGGGCACGGGGTTGGGAGAAGGGGGGTGTGGTTATGGACATTGGGGAGGGTATGTGCTTTGGTGAGTGCTGTGAAGTGTGTAAACCTGGCGATTCACAGACCCCCCTGGGGATAAAAATATATGTTTATAAAAAATAAAAAAATTAAGAATTAAAAAAAAAAAGATTCAGAGGGGTATCTTGGTAAATGTCATAAAACCAGTAAGTTGTACACTTGCAATTAAAACTTAACTCTTTCTGACTACACAGTTTGCAGATTTAACACGATATCACACTCTTAACACCTTTCTTCACTGTTAAAATAGACACATCAAGGGGAAAAAATTCAAATCTCAAAATATTTCAACAGACTGGTGCAAGTACATAAAGTTTCAAAGACCAATGTTTTACAGCAGAAAATGTAATACTGTTTCTATTAGAAGAGAATAATGAACATCAGGGTGTGCATAGAATTTAATACAATTAAAATTACTCATAAGAAAGTTGTCTAAAAAACTTCAAATTTTTCCTTTTATGAGAAAAAGAAACTTTATTATAAAATATTATGTAAGTACTTAATTAGGGGGATCAATAATTAACCATGAACTGGGATCATGGTTAATGGGGGTGTCTTAAATCGTGGTGCCAGAAAATTTGTACATGTGAGTGCTTGTGGTCATTGTGTTTAGTTTACTTCCTGAGGGCTTCATGCCTTTGTCCCTTGCTTTCTGTTTCTATTATCATAATTCGTCCTTATTTCTGACCAAGACCCATGCCACCTCTCTGAGTTGAATCACAAAACAGATTAGGTTTCTATTCACATTGTCCCTATAGCATCTAGAGATTAAGAAACTCCAACCCACAGGAGACTTCTGGGGTTAATGATTCTTCTAATCTCATGACCAGTTAAACCCATCATGTTTCACATCACCATTAGATTTTTCACCATCCAATACAAATAAAAAAAAAATGTATTTATCTTTTATTATTGTTATTTGTATCATGTTTTAAGATTTCCTTTCCCTTATCAAACTTATAATTTTCACCACCACCAAAACCATGGTTAGGAAAACTCTAGAAGAACCGAAATGGGCATTCTCCCTCCAGTACTGATTTAGTAATAAAATTATTTCAAAATGGTCACCAGTACTATGCCTAAATTAGTACATGCTCATAAGACTAAATTTGTAAAGTATAGACTTGAATTTTAAGTCTATTGGATTAATTGCATAAACCCAATGAATAGTTAAAATAACAGTGATGTCCAGTTAGCATCATAAAATAGAAACACTGCATGCCCCTTGGGGCAATCAGGTGAGGTTGAAACATGCTCTCCACTCATGCTGTCACTGCTGAGATCAACTAGCAGAAGCACTGTCTTTCGACCTTCTACCCCAGGTATCTTAGGGGACTCCAAGTATGCTGAAATGCAGTTTACTCCTTTTTGCTCCTTTACTGCATGCTAAAACATTGATGGGCAGATTATTGTGAAGAAGCTCTCTAAATAAACAGCAGGCTTTCCTCACCTTACGGGTAAAGGCATGAGGTGAGTTGTAAATCACAGGATTTCACTGAATGCAGCTTTTGTATGTGTTTCTTGTATCTTGACAAAATGAAAAAGACTTGAGACAGATTTGTAAACTTACCTCTAGCATAAGTTGCCTTTGGACAACTCCAAAGCCCAACTTTTGCACTGTACCCTCACAAATACTCATACTAAATGCCATTTCAGCTTTTTCCTTGCATGTCCTATAGCCATTCTTATTACGATTGGAAACTAGGTCTTCCCTTAAGACAGTGCTCCCATTGAGTTCTCCATCAAGTGAAAGCTGTTTAATCTCTCAATCACCATATCTTCTGACACATGGCCTGTGCTAGATATTGACAAAAGACCTCTCTTCTCAAAGTCATCATTCCAAATTATTTATTTTACTTATATTTCACCTTTAAATAACAGTTCATCCATAACAATAATGTTGAACCTTAGAAAGAAATCAAAAGCTCCCCCATTTCATTTTGAAATTAGCAATCAGGAGATCTGTCAACAAAATTTACTACTTGAGATTTAAAAGTAACAAATGTCAAAAGGAAATTAGATAAAATTCATCATCCATTCCCAATAAAAACTGCAAAAGGCAGAGAGTTTTGTTTAAATAGTACACATTTTAGAGCACTATCTAAATATCTAGTACAAGGTAGGGTTACCTGCAATTATTACAGAGCTTTGTTTTGGAAACACCAGCAAATAAGCTAAAAACAAAAATATTTAAATAGGTATGAATATTAGAATAGAAAAATCTTCAATCAAGCAATAATTTATCAAAAAGAACAAAACTCTAGTTTTATATAAGATTAGAATTTTGCTAATGGTAGAATTCATTAATCTTGCTGAATACAAGAAAATATGCAAATCCAGTAAATTTTTCAAAATTAAGTAAATATGAAATGTAAAACATTCTATTCATAAAGGCTTTAAAAACAAAGCTGAACTGCTCATAAATAAATGAAACAATAAAATACAAGAACCTATTAAAAATAAAGCATTTTATTGAAGGATATAAGCAAGAACTGAAAAAATTGAAAAAGCACATCATATTCTTAGACAGAAATACTTCTTACAAAAATGCCAACATTACTAAAATCTGTATATAAATATTTACTTATTTCAAATAGAATTCCAAAAAAATTTTGATAATCAGAATTTCAAAGTTCTTCAGTTTACAAAAAAAGACAAATGACAGAGAAAATTCAAAACAAGGACAATAAACAGAAAATGGAGAATGGTAGAAATATAGATTTGGTTTTCTAGTCATTCATTAGCTAATCATTCATTACATTCAAATGATGAAATCATTCATTTCCTAATCATTCATTAGATTCATATGATGAATCCACTGTAACCTTACCATAAATTAGAGAACAGCTCCATTTTCCTCATGTAATTTTTTAAAGTTGCAATATATATAAAAGTGCATGTACATACGTACTTAGACACATGTATATTCTGAACATTATATATTAGTATAATGTCTGAGAAGAGATATGTGCACTTACACACATATAAAGTGTGTTGTGTGTGTGTATACGTGTAAACAAACACACAAAGCCCCAATACACTAAGAATATAAACCAGCAACTGTGTAAAAGTGCATTTATTGACGGTTTATTTTAGAATCACACACATATACGTAAACACATATGTACATACATACCCTCAGAAGGACATACACACATTTTTAACTTGTCATGTTTACAAAATACACTTCTTAACATTTTTTAAATTTTTAAAAAGATTTATTTATTCATTTGTGTGAGAGAACATGAGTGTGAGTGGTGGGAGGGATAGAGGAAGAGAGAGAAAAGACTCTCTGCTGAGCAGAGAGGCCCAATGCAGAGGCTCACTCCCAGGACCCTGAGATCATGACTGGAGCAGAAATCAAAAGCTGAATGCTTAGCGGACTGAGCCACCCAGGCATTCCACAAAATATTGCTATGTATTTGATGTTTTGTAATTTTTCGTATTTTATTAGACTTTCATTTTAGAGTATATTTAGGTTTACATAAAATTGATCAGAAAGTACAAAAATTCCCCATATCCTCCTCTTACACGACTCCTCGGGCATTTTTTCCCCCTATAATTAACATTTTGCATTAATGTGATATATTTGTTAGAATGAACCAATATTGGTAAATTATTAACTAAAGTCCTTAATTAGGGTTCACTCTGTGTTCTACAGATCTATGGGTTTGAAAAAAGCATGTCAGGTATGTACCATTACAGTATCAAGAACAGTTGCACTGCCATAAACATCTATGCCCCACTTGTTCAACTTTCTCTCTCCACAAACCACTGGTGACCTCTGATCTTTTTATTACACGTTTAGTTTTGCCTGGTCTAGAATATCATATAGTTGAAATCTACAGTGGGTAGCCTTTTCAGACTGACTTCTTTGATTTACTAATATGTTTTTTAGTGGTTTACTGTTCATTAAAAAAAAAAAAAAACTTTTGAATACTATTCTGTTGTATGGATGTACCACAGTTTAGTTACCCATTCACCTATTGGATGACATAACAAGTGCTTCCAGTTTTGGGCAATTATGACAAAAATTGTTACAAACATTCCCATGCAGGTTTTTGTGTCACTAAACATTTTCAATCCAAGGAGAAGGGTTGCTGAATCATATGATAAGCGAATGTTTAGCTTTGTTAAGAAACTGTCAGTCTGTCTTTCAAGGGGATTTACCATTTTACATTCCCACCAGAGAAGGGTAAGAGCTCTTGTTACTCCCGACCTGAACTAGCATTTGATATCCTCAGTATTCTGGATTTCAAGATATCTAATAGATGTGGCTAAGTATCTCCACAGATTTTAATTTGCAGTTACTGAGTGATACAAAGAAAGCATCTTTTCATATGTTTACTTGTCATCTGTTTACTTTTGATGAGGCGTCTGTTCCAATCTTTTGCCCATTTTAAAAATTGGGTTTTTTGCTTTCTTATTGTTGAGTTTTAAGAGGTTTTTTAGGTATTTTGGAAAAGGACCTTTATCTCATATGTATTTTGCTAATGTCCTCCAGTATATGGCTTATTTATTTTCTTAACAATGACTTCTCCAGAAGTGCCTGGGTGGCTCAGTCGGTTAAGTGGCTGTCTTAAGCTCCGGTCATGATCACATGGTCTTGGGATCGAGTCCCGCATCAGGGTCCCTGCTCTGCTCTGCAGGAGCATGCTTCTCCCTCTGCCAGCTGCTCTGCCTGCCTGTACGTGCTCTCTCTCTCTTTTTTTCTCTCTGTCAAACAAATAAATAAAATCTTTAAAATTAAAAAAACCTTAAAGCAAAATAAAACAAAAAACAAAATAATGACTTCTCCAGAACAGAAGTTTTTGTTGTAAAAAGAAAAAAAAATACAATAAAATTGTAATGAGTCCAATTTACCAACTTTCTCTTTCATGTGTTATGAAAGAACTAAACCCAACCTCAGTTAAATTTTCTCTTATATTATTTTCTAGAAGTGTTACAATTTACATTATACATTAAGAACTATAGCTATTTCCTGTGAAAGATGTAAGGTCTCTGTCAAAATTAATTGTGTGTGTGTGTGTGTGTGTGTGTGTGTGTGTTGGTGCCCATTTGTTCCAACACCATTTGTTGAAAAAATGATCCTTTTCCATTGAATTGCCTTTGGCCCTTTGTCAAGGGCTCGTTGATTATTTCTGTGTGAGTCTATTTCTGTGCTTTTAATTCTGTTTCATTGATCAACATAGTTCTTTTTCCGTTACCACATTGTCTTAATTACTGTAGATTTATAGTAAATGTTTAGTTCAGATAGCATCACTCATCTGACTTTGTTCTTTTTCATCAGTATTGCGTTTGTTATTCTGGGTCTTTTGACTCTCTGTATAAACTCTAGAATCCATTGTCCATATTCAACAAATAATTTGCTAAGATTATGATTTGTGTTGCTTGGAACCTATATATCAAATTGGGAAGAACTGACATCTTAACAACATTGAGTCTTCGTATCCATTGACATGGAATATCTTTCCATTTACTTACATTTTCTTTGGTTTTTAAAATTAGAGTTTTGCAGTTGTCCTCATGTAGGTCTTATATGTATTTTGTTAGAATTAAAATAAAGTATCTCATTTTGTGTGTGTGCCAATGTAAAGTTTTGTTTTGTTTTGTTTAATTTCAAATTCCACTTGTTTATTGTCAGTTTATAAGAAACTAATTGACCTTATGTATTGTAACATTGGTATAAATAGTGACTAATTTCAGGATATCTCAGGTTGAACTTTTAGGATTTTCTACACAGACAACCATGCCATCTTCATGCAAAGACAGCTTTGGTTCTTTCTAAGTTATGTTCATTTTCTTGTATCTTACTTCATTTTCTTATCTTCGTGCTAGGATTTTTAGTATGGAGATAAGTAGAAGTGGTGAGAGTAGACTCTTTGCCCTACCATTTTTCTTACCATTAAGTATGGTATTACCTTAAATATTACAAATATTCTTTTATATTTGTGGAAGTTCCACTCTATTCCTAATTTTCTGAGAGATTTTACTGTGAAATGCTAATAGATTTGGGCAAATACTTTTTCTGCATATATTAATGAATTTTTTTTCTCTTTAGCATGTTGATGTGATGAATTATATTACTTGATTTTCAACTATTGAACCAGCTTTGCATGCTCAGATTGTATCCAACTTGGTTGTTGTATATCATTGTTTTTACACATTGTTGAATTCAACTTGGTAATATTTTCTTGATTATTCTTGCATTTATATTCACAAAAAATTTTTTATTCCAGTATAATTACATTAGTTTCAGGTATACAATATGATTCAACAATTCTATGCATTTCTCAGTGCTCATCAAAAGATATTAATCTATAATTTTTTCTCCCAGAATGTTTTTGCTTGGTTTTGGTAATACTGACCACATAAAATGAATTAGATATTGTTCTCTCTTCTTTTTTCTATAAAAGACTTTTAGAGAATTCATTTATTTATTTGACAAATGTTTAGTAGAATTCACCAGGAAAATTATTTGTGCATAGTGCATTCTTTTTGTGGAACATTACTAATTATTGATTCAATTTATTTGATGCATATAAGGTTGTTTCTCCTTGTCTGAATTTTAGCAGTTTGCGTTTTTCAAGAAATTGGTCCATTTCATCAAAATTATTAAATTTGTGAACATAAGGTTATTCATAATATTTATTATATTTTTTGTTCCTGGAATCAGTAGTGTTAGCTTCTCTTAGCATTTATGATTTCAGATAGTTTGTGTATTACCTCTTTTATTCATGGAGCATAGTTAGAAGTTCACCAGTTTTATTCATTTTGTGATTACTTTCAGTTTTGTTGATTTTCTCTATTAATTTCTTGATATCAATTTCATTGGCTTCTGCTCTCATTATTACAATTTATTTTCTTTTGCTTATGTGGGATTTAATTTGCTTGTCTTTTTTCAATATTCTGGAGTAGAAACTTGGACTATAGTTTTTAGATCTTATTTTTCTAATATAGCTTTAAGGCTATAAATTTCCCTCTAAGCACAGCTTTTGTTAGATCAAACAACTATGGTAAATCATATTTTTATTTTCATTTAATCTGAAATACCTTTAAATATCCCTTGAGTTCTCTTCTTTGATCCATATGTTATTTAAAAGTGTGCTATTTAATCTCCAAGAATTTTAGAATCTGTCACCTCCTTGCTATCTGTAATTAATTTCTAGTTTAATTCCATTGTGTTCTGAAAGCACATGTTGTATCATTTCTGTATTTTAAATTTGTTAAAGTGTGTTTTATGGCCCAGAATATGGTCTATCTTGGTGAATGTTTCATGTGCACTTGAAAAGAGTAGGCATTTTGTACTTGTTGGAAGAAGTATTTTATAAAGGTCTATTAGACCCAACTGATTAATAGTATTGTTCAGTTCAACTATATCCTTACTCATTTTTACCTGCTGGATCAGTCCATTTCTGATGGAGAAATGTTGAAGTTTCTACCTGTGGTAATAGATTTATCTATTTCTCCTTGCAGTCTATCAGTTTTTGCCTCATATGTTTTGACACTCTTGCTAGATGCATATAAATTAAGGATTGCTATTTGTTCTTAAAGAATTGACTTATTTACTGGTATATAATGCTCCTATTTCTTTTCATTTTCCTTGTTCTGAAGTCTGATTTGTTTAAAATTAATATAGCCACTGTAGCTTATTATTATTATTACTATTAGTGTAGGATAGGAGATCTCTCAAAATCTGTTTAATTTTAATCTCTCCATCTTTATATCTAAACTGCATTTTCTGTAAACAATATGTAGTTGAACCTAGTTTTATTGAGTAAAAAGCACAGCACCAACACTAGCTGTCTAACATGCTGATACCAAGTGTCACCCCCTTGCACTCTGCTGGTACTGCGCTTTTATTGTCTGTTGTGACAATCTCCATCTTTTAGTTGGTGTATTTAAACCAGGCACATTTAGTGTGATTATTGATATATTTGTATTAATATCTACCATATTTGTCCTTGTTTTCTATTTGTTATACTTGTTTTTTCTTTCTTTTTTTACTGAGATAAAATTCGCATAACAAAATAAACCCTTAACCATTTCAAGATATGGAGGAAGTAAATTCCACAGGACAAATATACTTATTTGGGTTTATTTTTTTAACAGATATATAACAAAATCCTAAAAAATATATACACTAATATTTAATAATATTTTCTTAAATAAGTACACATGAGTGTCATTGATTTGCCAAAAAAGGGGACTATCATAAGTTATGAGAACAGAAAGACAGATGGAGCTACTCGATATTGAACCTTGAAGACCACAGTTTAAAAAAAAAAAAAAAGTTTATTCAAAGTACAAGAAGCCATTGGAAATTTAAAGCAAGTGAGTGGCATGGCCCAATTTTTGTTTTTAAGAAGGATTACTCAGGCTTTTATATAGAGAATGTGTAACAGAACAGTGTTTTTGAAAAAGGGAAGTGCAAAAAGTGCTAAAAGTTAGGAGGCTACATGACAGCCTCAATGAGAGAGTAAGGTGACTTGAATTGGTGTGGATATAAATTCATAGATGTACAATAGCTAATATGGCAGAGTAGGAGGAGGACCCCAGGCTTGCCTTGTCAATCAAACACAGCTAGATAACTTTCAAATCATTCTGAACACCCAAGAAATCAACTTGAGGACTGACAGAACAAACTTCATGACTAGACAGAGAGAGGAGGTCACATTGAAGAAAGTGGGAAATGCAGAGATGTGGTTTGGGGGAGAAATGGATCACAGGTGATGTGGAGGGGAGGGATCCCAGATCATGGAGAAAGGTAAGAGAAAGTAAAGGACACACGGAAGAACACTGGCTCAAAGCCATTGGCTGGGAAAATGAAAGGGCTGATTTGGGTGAATTTTTACCACCAGTGGGGATCAAAAACTGGATTTTTAGAGGTCCACAGGCTTGGCTAGGACCAATCCCTGCAGGCTCTGCCTTCTCCTAGAAAGAAGGTACATAAGCATCCCCAGGGCAGATGAAACAATCAGGGGATCACCAAAGGTGCACAGAGAGAGACTTTCATTCTTCTTGGAGTTCTCCTGTGAGAGGTGGCATTGCCTCACTAGGGACAAAAGAGCCTGTGGGTGCCATTTCACTCCCCTGTCTCTCAGCATAGGTACAAAGACACCTGTTGAGGGTGGCTATCCAGGACATTGACTGTTTAGTATGCTTTGCTCCAAATCCCATGGCCCTGTGCTCTGGTATGACTGTCCTTCTCAGTCAAACCTTTATCCATCCCAGAGCAGTGAGATCCTCCTCCAGAAGAGCAGTGCTGGTTCCTGCCACACCAGAGTCCTAAAATGTGGTGTTTTAAAAGTCAGCAGGCTTGGCTACAGTAGAACCCAAAGTGCACTGCACTGCTTCAGGCAGGCAAGCAACCCAGAGATGGACAGCATGAAAACAGTGATCTGAAAAATACCTGGGATGCAAGAGGAGAAATTATTCAATCTTCCAGGAGAACTTCCCTGAAAGCAGACAGTTTCAGGGGTTCCCCCTCTCTGAGGAGAAAGGAGCTGGCTGTGCCAGTTCCCTGCGCCACCCCTTAGCATAAACCAACTTCAGTAAACACAGCACCATCACTAGCTGCCTAACCTATGTACACCAAGTTCCACACCCTTGCACTCTGCTCGTACTGCATTTCTAAGGCAAGTGTGCCTAAGAACCAGTGAAGTAGAACCCCCCCACCCCACCAGAAGACCTGCACAAACCCTACACACACTATGTCTGCTTCAATTCTATAGGAAGTAGCGTCAGGTCTCATTTAACAAGCAGACAAGACCACACATAGTTAAAACTTGCCACACTCTGGCCAGCATCCAAACACTGCCCACTTTAGACAAGAAGAACTTCAGTTGACTGACCTGAGGGACTGGGCAGCCAAACCACAGTAGCAGAATGCATGCAGCACACACCAGAGACACTTCCTTGAGTGCCAGGCCCTGCACACTATATGACCTCTTCTTTATAAAGCTATTATTCTCAGGAGCAGGAAACATAACAGGCTTTTCTAGTACAGAGAAGAAAACATTAGATTTTTCTAATACATAGAAGAGAAAGAACAAGAAAAGGTCACAGCCAGAGATCTAATCAAAACAGATCTAAGTAATATGACTGACAGAGAATTTAAAACAACAATCATAAGGATACTCCCTGGGTTTGGGAAAAGCATGGAAGACATCAGGGAGACCCTTACCACACAAATAAAAGAGTTAAAAAACAATCAAGCAGAAATGAAAAATACAATAACTGAGATTCAAAACCAACTGAATGTAATGATCACAAGCATGGAAGAAATAGAGGAATGGATAAGGGATATAGAAGATAGATTTATGGAAAATAATGAAGCTAAACAAAAGAGAGAGAGAAGAATGATGAAAGTAGACTTACAGAACTCAGTGCCTCCATCAGATGTAATAACATTTGTGTCATAGGATTCCCAGAAGAAAAGAGAAAAAAGGGAAAGGAAAATTATTTGAGGGAATTATAACTGAAAACTTCATTAATCTGGGGAAAGACAGAAAATCTTCCATCAATAGCAACAAAAACAGGCCAACACCAAGATATATTATAGTTAAATTTGCAAAATGCAATTATAAAGAAAATATCCTAAAAGGAACAAGATAAAAGAAGTCCCTAATTTATGAGGGAAGACCCATTAGACTAGCTAGAGATCTCTCCACAGAAACTTGGCAAGCCAGAAGAGAATGGCATGAGATATTCATTGTGCTGAATGGGAAAAATCTGCAGCCAAGATCACTCTTACCAGCAAAGTTATCATTCAGAACAGGAGAGATAAAGAGTTGCCCATTCAAACAAAAACTAAAGAAGTTTATGTCCACTAAATCAGCCCAGAAAGATATATTAAAGCAGAGTCTCTGAGTGGGAAGGAAAGACCAAAAGTCACAAAGCCACGAACATAACAGAGAAAATCTTCAGAAACAAACACAAAGCAAGTAATAAAATGGCTCTAAATACATATCTATCAATAATTACTCTGAATTTCAATGGACTAAACACTTCAATCAAAAGACATAACATATCAGAATGGATTAAAAAAAAAAAACATGACCCATCTATATGCTGCCTACAAGACACTCATTTTAGACCTAAAGACACCTGAAGATGGGAAGTGAGGGGATGAAGAAACATTTATCATGGAAATTGACATCAAAAGAAAGCCAGACTAATAATATTTATATCAGACAAACTAGATTTTAAACCTAGGACTGTAACAAGAGATGAAGAATGTCACTATATCATAATAAAGGGGAGTATCCAACAAGAAATTCTAATAATTGTAAATACTTGTGCCCCCAATTGGAGGCACCCAAATATATAAATCAATAACAAACATAAAGAAACTCACTGATAATAACACAATAATAGCAGGGGACTTTAACAGCCCACTTACAGCAATGAACAGATCATCTAAGCAGAAAATCAACAAGGAAACAATGGCTCTGAATGACACACACACTAGACCAGATGGATTTATCAGATACATTTAGAGCATTTCATCCTAAAGCAGCAGAATACACATTCTTTTCAAGTGCATATGAGACATTTTCCAGAATATATAACATACTAGGTCACAAGTCAGACTTAACAAGTACAAAAGACTGAGATCATACCATGCATATTTTCTGACCATGACACTATGAACCTTGAAATCAATCCCAAGAAAAAAATTGGAAAGACCACAAATACCTGGAAGTTAAATAGTATGCTACTAAATAATGAATGGTAACCTCTTTGACATCGGCCATAGCAACTTCTTACCAGATACATCTCCTGAGGCAAGGGGGATTAGAGCTCAAATAAACTATTGGGAGTTCATCAAAATAAAAAGCTTCTGCGCAACGAAGGAAACAATCACCAAAACTAAAAGACAACCTATGGAATGGGAGAAGATATTTGCAAAGGATATATCGGATCAAGAGTTTGTATCTGAAAAATATGAAGAAGTTATCAAAGTTAACACCCAAAAAACAAATAATACAGGGGCACCTGGGTGGCTCAGTGGGTTAAAGCCTCTGCCTTCAGCTCAGGTCATGATCCCAGGGTCCTGGGATCGAGCCCCGCATTGGGCTCTCTGCTCAGTGGGGAGCCTGCTTCCTCCTCTCTCTCTGCCTGCCTCTCTGTCTACTTGTGATCTGTCAAATAAATAAATAAATCTTTTAAAAAAAAACAGTTAAAAAATGGGCAGAAAATATGAATAGACATTTTTCCAAAGAAGATATGCCGATAGCCAATGGATACATGAAAAGATGTTCAACATCACTCATCATCAGGGAAATAGAAATCAAAACTGCAATGAGATATCATCTCACACCAGTCAGAACGGCTAAAATGAACAACACAGGAGATGTTGGTGAAGATGTGAAGAAAGGGGAACCCTCTTACGCTGTTGGTGAGAATCCAAACTGGTGCAGCCACTATGGAAACAGTATAGAGGTTCCTTAAAAAGTTAAAAATCGGGGAGTCTGGGTGGCTCAGGGGGTTAAAACCTCTGCCTTCAGCTCAGGTCATGATCCCAGGTCCTGGGATCGAGCCCCACGTCGGGCTCTCTGCTCAGCAGGAAGCCTGCTTCCTCCTTTCTCTCTCTGCCTACCTCTCTGGCTACTTGTGATCTCTGTCAAATAAATAAATAAAATCTTAAAAGAAATAAGTTAAAAATAGAACTACCTTATGATCCAACAGTAGCACTACTAGGTATTTACCCAAAGGATACAAAAATGCAGTTTTGAAGGGGTACATTCACCCTGAAGTTTATAGCAGCATTATTTATAATAGCCAAGATATAGAAGCAACCCAAGTGTCCATGGATTCATGAATGGATAAAGAGGAAGTGATATATAGATTATAGATATAGATATAGATATAGATATATTATTATTCAGTCATAAAAAAGAATGGAATCTTGCCATTTATAACATTATTGGAGCTAGCTAGAATATTGCTAAACAAAACAAGTCAGTCAGAGAAAGACAAATACCCTATGATTTCACTCATATATGGAATTTAAGAAACAAAACAAATGAACATATGGGGGGGGGTGGAGACAAACCAGGAAAGAGACTCCTAACTATAGAGAACAAACTGAGGGTTACTGGAGCAGAGGGGAGGGGAAACAGGTTGGGCATGGGGTAAAAGGGTGATAGGGATTAAGGAGGGCACTTGTGATGAGTACTGGGTATTTCATGTATGTGATGAATCACTAAATTCTACACCTGAAATTAAAGAAACTAAAACAGCAAAACCAACCAAACAAACCAACCTAAGATTTACACACGGACCACAGCTGAAAGAATTTTAAAAGGTCTAACTTGGTAAGAAGAAAAGAGGACAGAATAGAATGAGTGGAATTCAAGAATAGAAGGCAAAGCATGTTAACAAGTCTAATAGTTATTAATGTTCAAGAGAAAAAAGGAGTATCTTGTTGATGTTAGTTTTATCATAAATAATTTATTTCATTATAAATATGAGGCAAGCCCTACAGAATAATGACATTTTAAAATTAAAAAACAACAAAAAGAAATCCAGAAATTCAGAAAATATTTGAGATAACTCAATCAGCTTCAATGTTGATAGTTCAGGAAAAAGATGAAACTAAGACAGTAACTATTAACTATAACTGGGATAAATTTATTTATTAAAACTCCTTAAGAAATTATCTTAATATGTAAAATAATAACAATAAATCAATAAATTAACAAAAAAACTCAAAAAATCAAGAAAGATAAAAACATCAGTGAACTAGTCAAGATTAGTATATAAAGATGTAAGTAAATAAATCCAGGTAATGATTCTCAAGTAAAAAAATAAAACTTCCAAATATCAAACAATTCAATAAAGAAATGAGTTAAATCACAAAAAGACATACTTGGAAGTGAATAATAAGAGGGAAAATTAAGGCAATTATGAGAAAACAATTTATAAGTGTATTTACATTTTACATTTAATTTGAATAGAAATTTGTATTTACAAATTAAATCAATTTGAACACTATAGCAAAATAAATTATGTATTTAACTCAGAAATGAGAAAAATAACTAGACTGTTTAAATATCGCAAAGTAGGTAAGCAGCTCACATTTACTGAAAACCTCCAGCTAGCATTATGTTAAAATTCACATTAAACATTGATCATTTTCAACTTAAAAAATATTGACTAGCAAAAGTTGTAGCTATTGTCAACAACAAAGGAAAATTAGTGACATTCATGCAGAGTGCATTTAAGACTGACAGTGCAGAGGTTGAGTGTTTCTTTGTCCCTGTACAGATCTGTATGCCTAATAGAAATATCTATAAATAACTCTCTGGAATGAAAAACTTAGACAATGTTATTATAATAGTGGAAACCGAAGATGTCAATAACACTTGAATGTGGTATTAACTTTGGGTCAGAAACTGTTTTTCTTATAAAATCTTTTAAAATTGAAGATTACAATAGCTTTCATGCCTACATGTTCTAAATAGTTTTCTTCATCTAGAAATTTTATGACAGTGTATCTACAGAAGAAGGGAACCACAGGTGCACATTGGCAACAAATAACGAATATTTCTTATCAATAAAGTAATTTGATTAGTATTTGTAGAGATGTTTTAATTGTTTAATAGTTTCTTTTTTTTTTTTTACGATTTTATTTATTTGACACACACACAGAGAAATCACAAGTAGGCAGAGAGGCAGAGAGAGAGAGGGGGAAGCAGGTTTCCCGCTGAGCAGAGAGCAGATGTGGGACTCAATCTCAGGACCCTGCAATGATGACCTGAGCCGAAGGCAGAGGCTTAACCCACTGAGCCACTCAGGCACCCCTAGTTTAACAGTTTCTTACCAGATATCAAATCACTTCCACAGCAGTAAAAAGAGGTGTCAGGGGTTTTTTTTTTGTTTTGTTTGTTTTGATTTTGTTTTGTTTTTGCTTGAGGAATCTGAGTAGGTATACAGACTTGTCCTATATTTTACTTTCGCATTTGTCTTTGAACTTCTATTCAGATGATTATAAAATTTCTCTTGCAATTGCCAGCAATTTCCTCATTTCAATTGAGATTTTCCACTTTCACTTGCTTAAAGGCTAGTATACAGGTGTGTGTGTGTTTATCCCACACATAAAGGGACTTTTTCATTTCTGAAATGTGTGAACTATCTTCTAAGTGTTTAGTACAATTAGTAAGTGAACTGCTTGTATTTCACTTTCCCATGGATTTCATAGACTGCTTTTTTGCTTTAGGCGTATATAAACAAGACATTATGCCAAAAATTTTAAAGAAATGTATTCCCTTGGGAGTGTTTTGTTGCCAGGCAAGCTCTTTCATATCCCTATTCCTCAGTTTTCCCCATATATCATGTACAGTAATTGTATCTAACTTTTAAAATTTTCTGTGAGAATCAGTACATTCACATATGTCAAATATTACTGACCTATGATAAGCAAGTCAAGTAGTAGATAATATTTTTCCTTAGGTAACCAATGCGTTAGTGTCTATCAGAAACACAGGGGAAAAAAACATACTCTCCAAAAAAAAAAAAAAAAAAAAAAAAAAAAAACTTTAAAAAAATTAAAGCTAATTGATTTCTGAAATTTGTTATCATTCTAAAGTACTTCCTTTGATGTTCTTTTGAACATGTAAGTGAAATTTAGATGAGTATCTTTATTCTCTACCAACATATCACAAAGTAGCTTCATGTTTCATTATATCCTTCAGTCCTATAAACTGCTATAACCTCTTGTTTTGATTACAAATATCATATTTAAATATTTAGTTGATTTTTTAACAACCTCAAAGGCTCATCAATATTAGTTTTAAACAATCAGACTCTGACATTCAAGATTTTCCATAGCTCTGACTCATTTATCTTTCTGTTCAGTTTCCTAACAGGCAACCCGATCTTCTTGCTTCTCTCCATTTGCACATCAACTTATGTGATTCCTGCAACCTCAGATAGACTGCCCTTACTTTGAAGTTTGTAGGCTGGAAATTCTCATGAAAATACTAACTCCGCTCTATATACAAATAAGTCCTGATCTGAAGTTTGTCCAATATTTCATCACTAGTAAATACATACACATGGGGTTACCTTCAACCCTGTTCCAAACTTGTTGATGGCTATAGATAGGCTTAAGGCTCCATCTGATACATGAAGCAGATGAAAGTTTATGATCATAAAGTTTTCACACTAGCCCTGTTCCAGTGTCACCTTGGAAACATCTAATCTTGGGTGAAATAATGAGATGATAATGAAGAAAGCTCTTGTATAATAAGCCAAAAACAAAACAAATATAGGGTTACTCACAGACAGAATATGAATCATAGAAAAATGAGTACATAGCCAGCCACATCATTAGTAGATGTCATGGGAAAGGATTTTTACAGTTATATAAACATTTAATATCAAGTCTAGAATTTGAGTCAGAAACTTTTTAAACCAAATTTTCACACTCTCACTGAGTGCTCCCAGTTCCAGGTAAAAGGAATTAAGCACAAGCTTTCTTTTCTTCCTCACTCAAAACAACTATACAATCTGTACAGTATGCTTACCTTCGCTACCTGAGGACTCTGCGAACAAAATAGCAACAAGCAGTTTGGGGAGGAACGCTAGAATCCAATGTGCCACCGCATCTGTGCTGAGTTTACCATTATTTTGCCTTTCTGGGCATCTCCCAACCTAGTCAATCCCACAGTAAGTAACAATGGGCAAAGAGAAATACACAGAAATGCCTTATCTTGAAAAGTAAGAAAAGGAACTGCTAAGACTCAGAGAGAGTGAGAGGAAATTCCCATTTGGGGGACTATCCAGTATACAATCCAAAGTTACTCAGTATATAAAAAACTGTGAAACTGTAAAGTTCATGAGAAATAAAGTCAATAGAGGTCAATGACAAGATGACATGGATATCAGAATTATCTGGTAAAGACATAAAAGCAACTATCATAAAATTCCTTGATAAATGACTGTGAACATTCTCAAAGCAGGTATTAAAAACAGAAAATATCAGCAGAGGCATAAAAAAAAAACAAATAGAAGTTTAGAACTGAAATATACAATAACTGAAATAAAAGTAGTCACTGAATGGGCTTAGTAGGAGAAGTGAAGTAACAGAGCAAAGAACCTACAAATAGATTAATAGAAATTATCCAGTATGAACAATAGGAAGGAAAAAAGACAAAAAGAAGTAATCAGAGTCTCAAAGACCTTTGAGCAGTCTAACCCAGAAGTCTAACAGTGTGACTACTGTCCAGAAAGAAGGAATTATGATTGCAGTTCAGAAAAAAATATTCGAAGAAATAATGGCATAAAATTTCTCTAGTTTGACAAAATACATAAACCTATAGATTTAAGAGGCTGAGCAGCTCCAAAGAGAATAAACCTAAAGAAACCCATTCCCAGATACATTACAATCAAACTGCTAAAATCTAAAGACAATAGAAAAAAAGAAAGAAAAACCCATAAAAGTAGCAAAAGAAAAAGGACAAACTACCTGTAGAACAATTAAAATTACTGTATATGTTCCATTAGAAACCTGGAGCCCAAAGAGCTAGAACAATATAGTTTTTGAAGTTTTTCTTTTAATTCCAGTTAGTTAATATACTGTGTTACATGAGTTTCACGTGTATATCATAGTAACTCAACACTTCCATACATCACCCAGTGCTCCTCACAAGTGCACTCCTTAATCCCCATCACCTAGTTCACCCATCCCCCAACTTACCTCCCCTGTGGTAGCCATCAGTTTGTTCTCTACAGTTAGGAGTCTATTTCTGACTTTGACTTTGTCTCTCTCTCTCATTTTCATCCTTTGTTTTGTTTCTTAAATTCCACATGTGGGTGAAATAATATGGTATTTGTCTTTCTCTGACTGACTTATTTCACTTACCATTATACTCTCTAGTTCCATCCATGTGTTTGCAAATGGTGAGATTTCATTCTTTTTATGGCTGAATAATATTCCATTGTATATATAAATATACCATGTCTTCTTTATCTGTTCGTGAATCAAAGGACACTTGTGAGGCTTCCATATCTTGGCTATTGTAAATAATGCTGCTATAAACATTGGGGTGCATGTATCCTTTCAAATCTGTATTTTTGTATCCTTTGGGTAAATACCTAGTACCGCAATTGCTGGGTCATAGGGTAGTTTCATTGTTTAACTTACTGAGGAACCTCCATACTGTTTTCCAGTGTGGCTGCACCAGTTTGCAGTCCCATCAACAAGGAAGCACAATATTTTTTAAGTCTTGAAACAAGAATTATGCATCTAGAATTCTATACTAGAGAAAATATTCTTCAGGAGTAAAGAGGAAATCAAGAAATTCTCAAAGGAAAGAAAACTAAGAGAATCCATAAGCAGCAGACTTGCTCTGAAATTTAAAAAAAAAAAATGCTAGAGGAAGCTCTTTGGAAACAAGTAAATGATACCAAAGAAAACAGAAAACATCAGGAATAAAGAAAGAGTTACAGAAATGATAAATATCTAGGTAAATATAATAGGCTTTTCATCTCATGTTGAGCTGTTTAAATTTTGTGAGATGATTAAAAATTAACTACATATCCACACTGACTTTTCAATGTATGTAGTTGTAATATATAAAAGAAGTATAACATTAATAAGAGAGCCTACATGGTAGTCAGATTTCCACATCCAAATTGCAGTAATAAAATATTGTTCCTAAACAGCCTTTTAAAATGTAACTATGTATTTTGTAATCCTTAAAACAGAGATTTTTGTTAAATTCAACATGATAAATTAAAAAAGAAATTTTAAAATATTCAAATCAGTCAAAAGATACAGAAAGCAGGAAAGGTGAAAATGGAGAATAAAATGGAGAATAAAAATGGAACAAACAGAAGACAAATAATAAAATGGTAGACCTAATTTCAAACATATCAGTAATATTCAGCACACACATGGTCTAAACACAACAGTTAAAGACAGATTATCAGAATGGATTAAAAAGAGAATGTCCCAAATATATAGTGTCCATAAGAATCACACTTCAAAGATAATAATATGATTAGATTAAAAGTAAAATAATAGAAAAGTATATGCAATGCAAACATTAATCATAGGAAAACTGAAATGACTCTATCATCAAACAAAGGAGTCTTCAGAGCAAATAATTTTCTAGAGATAAATAGATTATATAATGAATGAGGGGTTAATTTGCTAAAATATAACAATCTTAAATATGTATTCAACTAATAGAATTTCAAAATAAATGAAGCAAAAACTGGCAAAGCTAAAAGGAGAAATAGATAAATCTATAACTATAGTTGGATATTTCTTCTCTCAGTAATAGAAAAATCAGCAAGCTTACAAAGAGGTGAACAACACTATCAACGGACTGGATCAAATTGACATTGATAGAACATTCAACAACACCAGATTACACATTCTTTTCAAGTACATGTGGAAAATTCAAACTGATAGACTATATCCTTGGTACTGAAACAAACCTCAACACAATTAAAAGACTTGAAATCATACAAAAATGTGTTCTTGGAGCATATTAGAATTACACTGAAAATAAGTAAGAGAAAGATAAGAAAATGCCCAATCATTTGAAAATTCATTAATAGTTATAAAAAGGTCTCAGAGCAAATCAGAAATCGTGTTTAACTGAGTAAAAATGAAAATGCAATGTACCAAAATTTATGCAATACAACTAGAGCAGTACTCAGAGAAAAGTTATAGAATTAAAGGGTTGTACTATACTATAAAATTACACTTTGAGACTAGAAAATAAAGGATCATTTAAAATCAGTCCAGAAGAAAGGAAGTACTAGAGAAAAGAGCAGAAATAAATAAAATTGAAAACGGTGGGAAAATCATTAAAATTTAAAGTTAATTCTTTGAAAAGACCAATGAAACTAATACATCTCTAGTGGTAATAATAAAGATAAAAAAGAACAAATTATTAATATCAAGTATAAGAGAAGGAATATCACTACAGATCCTGAAATAATGTTATTAAAAAGAAAACAAAGATATTACTACAAACACCACAAAAATTATTGGAAAGATAAGAAGGAAATATTGCAAATAACTCTGTGTAAATAAATTTGGCCAATTAGATAAAATGGACTGGTTCATCAAAAATGACAAACTATTAACATGCACTGAAGATGCAGGTTTTCTGAATATCTTATAACTATTAAATAAATTGAATTTGTAACTAAAATCTGCAGAGAAATCTCTAGGCACATGCGATTTTACTGTTGAATTCTACTAAACATTTGAAAAATAAATAGCACCAACTCGATAGCATCTCTTCAGAAACAGGTGAAGAGGAAACACTTTCCAACTCACTTACAAGGCTAGAATTACCCTGATTCCTAAACCATACAAAGAAAAAAGAAACAAAAAACGGCAGGCCAATTTCTCTCATGAACAGAGGAGCACACACCCTCAACAAAACATCATCAAATTAAATCCAGCAACACAGAAAAAGAATATTACAGCATGACCAAGTGGAGTTTATCCAGGAATGTAAGACTGATTGAGTATTCAAAAATAAATCAATATAATCCATCTAAAGAAGAAAGGAATGCATGATTATTTCAACAGATGCAGAAAAGCATTTCACAAAATACAATTTCAGTTCTTGTTATAACTTTGTTAAATTAACATTTGTTAAGTGGCACATAGGGTGCCAGATGGAGAGTCGAGGTTCAAAAAAAGACCGCAAGAGAAACTAAACAGCAGTTTATGACTCACAAGTCCTGAGGGAAGTACATGGTACTCCTGGAGTAGCCAGCCAGAGAGGGAGGGCAGGGCTCAGTGCAAGCAGGGGGAGAGGCAGGACTCAGGCCCAGGTCTCTTTTAGGGTCCATGGGTGGAGTGCTTTGGGGTTCCACAGGTAATGCTAAATTAGACAATACAAACCAAAAAGAGTGGGGATTTGATAAGCACCATGGGGTGTCGACTAAGTGGCACACAAAGGTCAGGTTCTGTGAGGTGAAGACTGTTGATAATAAGGGTATATAGAACTTCCACTTCTGACTCTACAGGATGCTATCTAGGGCGTGTGCCCATAGGAGGGAGTTAGTGTCAGTTCAAGGCCCCCACAGACCCCTTGGCCACACAAAATGGAAGCCAAGGCAGAAATCCCATGGAGTAGCTTAAACTCTCAACATTGCTTGATGAGAATTCTTAGCAAATCTGCAGTAGAAGGGAATTCTCAACCTATGAAGTCCATGTATATAAACCCACAGCCAACACAGTAAATGCCGAATTGAGTGATAGCTTTTGTTCCAATATCTGGAACACAAGGAAATACCCTCTCACTACTTTTACTCAGTAGTCATCACTATCATGATACAGTGTTCAATGACTTCTTTATAATTTATTTTTTCCAATATTAAATACAGCTGACCTTCAAAAAACACAGGGGTTGGGGCACTGATTGCCAATGTAGTCAAAAATTCATGTATAAATTTTGACTTTGCCAAAACTTAACTACTAATAGCTTACTCTTGCCTGGAAGCCTTACCGATAACACATACAGATAACATGTTTGCATTTGATATGTGTTATATGTTGTATTCTTAACAATAAAGCAAACTAGAGAAAAGAAGATATTAAGAAGATCATAAGGAAAATACATTTACAGTACTGTACTGTTCTTATTGAAAAAAAGTCCATGTACAAATGGACCTGTGCTTTTCGAGTCCAATGCCTTAACCACTTGGCCATCACAGCCCCTCTGGACCTGTGCTTTTCAAACCCGTGTTGTTCGAGGGTCAACTATAAGACCCTCTTTCTTCATATTTGTATTGAAGGCTGAGGAAATAACACAGATTATTGGAACTCTATCAGGAGGAGAGTGAGAAACTGTGAGACTAATGTGTCACTACCTCCTAATCTTTCATATTTAAAGTCTACCTATCTTTCAAGATTGTCCCAATGCCACATCCATCATAATCTCCTACATCAAAGATGTCTTCACCATCTTAAGAACCACACTATAACTGTTTTTATATTTTTCTCCTTTCTTAAAATAAGTTTTTCTCATAGGCATGGTTATGGACATTTACATTCTCTCAGTGTTGCTATTTTAAGTATTTCAAAGGCTAAGGCAGTGCCAATCATCTTTACTGCTTAAAATAAGCATAAAGACTACAATGAACAAGACTTCAAAGTTTATTTAATGATCAATAAATGAATGCATCTAAGACCTTTCTCTAACTTGTCCTCAAAAATATGTTCCACTTATAGAATTTAACCTCTTGTACTTCTTGCCTGTATCCTTTTCATGATGACTTTCACCTGGAATTCTTACCAAAGATGCATTTCAACCAATTAAAATAAGTGACTTATTCTTCAAAAGCTATTTCTTCTATGATAATGCTCTACTTTATGCAGTATTATTTGGACTTCACTTGTCAATAAAATAGCTTCTTTTTTTTCCCCCTTCTACCTGTCTTTCTAAACAATTGAAGCATAAGCTCCTTAAAGACAGGCACCATAGTATGTGGGGAGGCGGTGCGTGTTTATTTTTACAGAGAAGCTGACAATAAATTCCTTAAAATCTCTTTAACTGGGTCTTCAGCATAAAAATGAATGTTTCCAACCTTCTATTTCTTGTGGCTCTACTTAGGTTTAGCCATTGAACTTAAAGGACAACCTATTTGTTAGACTGAATATCGTGGTAGCATGAATTATTCATTTTAAGAGATCCTGTCTTCTATTCTTTGTTTTTGGTTTTTGCTCTAAGCATATCTTATACGGACATAGAAAAAATAAATAAACCTTTTTCTCGTACGTTCTAAAATTCCTCTACTAATATAAGAGCATCTATGCCATGAAGGTGAATAGGTAAAAGCATACTTTAATCCATCTAAAAAATGTATCCTGATAAAATAATTAAATTTTCTAAGCTTTTTCTTTTGCTGCCTCATGGGGGAGACAAATTCTTATCAATAAGGAATAATAATTGTTTGATGGAAGTCACATTGGACATTCCTACATATAAAATAAATGGATTGATAGTATGTTGTCTGGTTATTTGCTATGCAACAAAATTACTTTTCCTGGATAAATGGGAATTTCAGGGAAATTATTTTTAAGACTTTCCTAAAGTTTCTATAGATACTACAGAAATCCTGATGTCCTTCCTATACTATATAACCTGAATTTTGAAAAATCATGCTGATTTTATTAAAAGTTACTCTCTCTCTTTTTTTTTTTTCACATATAAGAACTAAAACTAAATCCCATAGGCTTCAACTCAAACTGGAGTCTATAAGACTATTCAAAATTCAAAGTTGCATTCTGAACAGATTGCACCAGCTAGTTGATGAAACTTGAGCTAATTACACTAATGTTGACAAATGTACTGGCACAAAAACAAATGTCACATTTTTCAAAAAATTACACCTCTTCAAAAGATGCTAAATAGATTCAGTGATTTGTGGGTGTAACTGAGCTATTTGTGCAAAAACAGTTTTGAAAAATTCTGATTTAAAGTATAAAAAGTATAAGTACAGTATGAGTGCTTATATGCTATTTTCAAATGCATTTTAATAAAATATTTGAATTTTTGGAACAATAAAGAAATTGCTATATTTGTTGTTGGAATATTATCTCTTAAGTTATTTTAAATTTTATATCATATACAAAAAATAATTTTTTTCTCTTAAGGAATGCCTTTATGTATTTTAAATTAAGTTGGTATGGATATCTGAATTGAGAATGCAATTTTTAGAGATTTGAGTCTATGTACTATTCTAGGAATAGTATTTTTTTTTAAATTCAGGCACAAATACATTTTCTATTACTTGACACAATAGCTACTATGTGCTGAAAGTTTTATGCTAAACGTCATGCTTAAAGTTTAAGTAAATGATCTAATTTGATCTTTTCAATATTCCTGCAAGGGAGAAGTTATCAAAATGACATATTTGAGAATCAGAAAAATTAGGTAACTCAGTCTACTTAATGGAACTAGAATTTGATCCAAGGTCTCCCCAGTTCTCAAGTTTGTACCCTTCTTATTATTCCAAAGGGGGTCTCAAATGGAAAGTTTTTATCTGAGTATTATGCATTCAAAATTATCAGTTTTCTCTATTTCCCATTTGAGAAAACATTCCAATGATATTTCCAGAATATGTCAGTGATTCTTTTAGAGTTGAGGTTTGTCTTTCATTTGTTGTTTTGAACTGTCCCAAATCACTGTTGCACCATCTTAGAAGAGGCCCATCTGTGGTAGATATACTCACCATGCTAATCAGTCTTGTCTGATTCCTTAAAATTTTTTAATTGAAAAATTAAAATGAACTCAAAACACTGACGATGGAAATCAAGCTTGTTTTTAAAAAAATAAAAAATAAGTTTAAATTATAGAAGCTTTGTTAGTCATCTACTTAAATTCTGGGGATAAGAGGAGTCTTATTGACAAAAATTGTTCTTACCCAGCAACAGAAGGTTCAAGATATCATTAGCCCTTGTGATCAGGGTTCAAAATGATCATTCTGGGAGTTACAGTTAGACACAACCAAAGTCACCAATGTGTCATACTGGAGTCGCTAATGCATATGATTATTCGATGTTTAAATAGCATCTATCAACCAATACTAAAGGTATAAAGGAATATCCAGTTTTTAAGGTTGATATAAAAGTAACAAACCTTTTTAATTTTCTATCACCTGTTATGAGCCAATTAAAATTCTCTTCATATTTATGAAAATTGGTCTTTATTAGATCTTCCTCCTCTCTCAGGTTTGCTTGAATAGTCTGATATGCTGGTGCCTTATCATTTACAACCTGACTCTCTAACTCCTAGTTTAATTTAAATTTGTCTGTTCTTTCTAACCTACGTTAGTTCTTGTCCTCCAGACTTTTGTCTTTCTGGAACTTCTGATCTTTGCTAGTTTGAAGGAGATGTGAAGCTTCTCAAATATTCCTCAGCATTCTTATCTATCTACAACTTCTCCAGGTTTTAGTCCTTCAGCAACTAGTAGTATTAAGCTGAAACATTTTTCTGGTTGCCAGGCATACAAACCATCATTTATATCTAAAGTAATATTATTGAGATTAGAGTAATCTTAATCTATAAAATAGTTGAAAAAATATTTTGAATTATTTAAGATCAGTAATAACAGTCTCAAAAGTTTATCAATTTGGTTTTACTTTGAAATCTTCACTTGGGCCTTAAATTTAAGACATTAAATTTTTATAAAAAATTCAAAGAAGTTTGAGATTTAACAAATTAAGATTATTTCTATTTGTCTTCATACAAGTCTTGCTTAAAGATCACTAATGTAGCAGCGCCTGGGTGGCTCAGTGGGTTAAAGCCTCTGCCTCTGGCTCAGGTCATGATCTCAGGGTCCTGGGATCAAGCCTCACATCGGGCTGTCTGCTCAGCAGGGAGCCTGCTTCTCTCTCTCTGCCTGCCTCTCTGCCTACTTGTGATCTCTCTCTCTCTGTCAAATGAATAAAAAAAATCTTTAAAAAAAAAATCACTAACTTATAGTTATTCATCATACTTATGTGTGTTTGCACTTTAGTAACTGATTTTACAAAAGGACAAATGTCTACACCAATGAGGCACTTGGGTGGCATCTATTTTTTTTTCCTCTGTTGGTCTTTTTGATTCACATCCACTTATAAGAAAAAATATTATCTTTGTTCATTGGATGCATGTTTTAAATTCTAAATTGTATTATCATTTTAATTAAAATCTGATATCTCTTTATAAATTAATTTTCTTTTTAAAATGATCTAATATTAAGCCATTTTGCATGACAACTTAACATAGTGCAAGGAGTAAAGGTCTAGACAAAAGAAAAACCAAGTTCAAATTTAAGAACGTGACCCTTGAGGTACTAGATTTCAAGATAATTATTTGACCTTCTCCAAGTTCTAATGACTTGTCTAAAAATAGTAGTCCCTGCCTAAAATTCAAATATATAAAATCTTCACAAACTAAAGCTTGCAGTATATCAAGAACTAAAGTTCTTAATTAACATTATACAAGTTTCATAGAATACTAATGGAAAAACTACTGAAGTGAAGAATTTTGTTTCCACATAAACAAATATAGAAGGAAAAACTCATGATTGATAGGAATTCAGATGTATCTCTATGGGATACCCTGCATTTCACAGCTGTTTCATCAGTTTAGCATTAATCACATCCTTTGTCTTTGTTCTTTATTATTTCTCTGGGTTTGGTATAGGTTTTTTGAATAAAGACACATTAAGTTTGTGTGGAGATAAATGTGGAGATAGAAGGAGATCATTGTCTGAGTATTTTTAAAGCAGAGAAAATGTCAAAAACTTACCAAACAAATAAATCACTTTGGACCAAAGACCATGATTTTCTGTAAAAAGAAATATGACATTTTTATTTTATTTTTTATTATGTTCAGTTAGCCAACATATAATGACTTTCAAGATCATTTAGGATGTTTCACTGTCGGGTGAATGTATTACAGAATTAATTCAATTAAAGACAGATTAACATGCCTATCTATAACTCTGATTTCACATCTATATGAAAAGTGAAAGATCTACTCATCCAGATGTTTTCAAATATTTGTCATGTACCTGGATGAGTAAGATTTCTTCTGGTTATTGCTGTTGTTGCTTTTACTTTTCCTCGAATATTACAGCATACTACAGAGATAACCTAGATACCAATCAGAGTACATGAAAATCATTGTTGTCTTTACTGGATTCAAAAATCTTTAGCCTATTGATTTATACAAATGAAGATACCAAATGAATACTTAGATGAATAGATTGATAAAAGCATCATAAATATTGCTATTACCTTATGAAATTTCATTATATAAAACATGATAAGCTTAAAAAAAGAAAAAAAACTCTAGAAGTTTATTACCATAAACTCAGAAGAGTGGGATCAGCTCTACTTTTGAGCTATATATTTTATGATCAAATATAAGTCATGCCTATCATTTGTTATAAGATTTCTTCTATCCTTAAACTTGAATTTTGATGACCTACATAGCTAATCATATATATTATTTTTTTAAATATTATTAGAAATAGCATCTTTATATATTTCTTCAATAGTCCAGATGGAATTGATCCTCGGCAGAAGTCTTTCTTCCAATTTTTACCCTTGCTAAATTTGGTTTTATGATACAAAATACTAAACAGGTGGTTTTGGCTTTGGCTTTTTGTATGTTTTCTTTTTTAATCTTAAAAACAGAATTCTCGCTTCTGTTTGTATATCTACTGCTCTTCTGGTTGTTTAAAATCAGAACAAAAAAGACTGTAATAAAATACCTTAGAATTCTTTCTGACATTTATTAATCCAACGAGGGTTTAGTGAGTCCATACATTAGCTGATAGGGAAAAAAATACTTTTTATCCCAATAGATATTGTTAAAATTATATTAGAAATTTGAGATCTTAGCTTGCTTAAGAAGTATCCCTATAGTTTTAAGGATATGGAGATGTGAGAATCTTCTTTAAAAAAAATTAATTTAATTTATAAAAATTCACTTGGGTAAAGTACCCGAGTTATAAATTACCTATTTCAAACTTAAATCTTAAATACAGATTCAATAAGCAGGCCACTTCCAAAGTCTATCCATTGCTTGGAAAGAAACTGCAGTGATAGTCAAAATAATAAAGCCAACCTTGAAACAGTTAAATTTTTGGTAGCATCTAGTCATAACATGCAGCGGATTAATTAACCATTCCAGTAACTGTTTATTTTATATATTTGAAAAATAATAAATACTACCTTAATTTTAAAGTAGTCAAGATATTGGGAAAATAAATTAAGAACTCAGAATTCAAGGCATATTTTATTCAAATAGACCAATCACATAGGAACAAGACTCCCCTCCCAAATTTCTGGACCCATTTTTATGTTTCTGAAATCTATAGTATGACATAGATTCAGAAAAAGTTCAGAGGAGACCCTCACCCTTTTAAGAGTAGTCATACTGGTCTACGTTTTTGAGTTGTCTATTGTTAATTAGCAGAGCTGTCCAAACTGTTTTGATATAAATCTCTAGAGAAAAATAGAATGTAAACTCTTTCTCCTATTGTTAATGCTTGTTTTATAGATGATGAAGTATGAAATGATTGATCATGTACTATAATGATGGATAAGGACAATTTCTGGAAAGGTCAAACCTATTAAATAAATCTTAGAATATATTTAAAAACATCATATCTGCCTCACTGGAGCATGGTAACTCTTTTCGATGACAGGTGGCCTTCACATCAGAGGAGTAACAGCAGTGGCAAACAATAGACACTCATACTTCACTAAAAGAGTGGTGGAAAAAGGAGTGAGGATCGTGAAATTACTATTGCTAAAGTAAGAGGTTATCCTGAATAGAACAAAATAAATAAAGACCTTGACTACAGCTGCACAATCCTTGAACATTCTAATGAAAAGCAATGGAAAACAAACAAAACAAAACAGATAAACGAACAACAATAAAGAATCTTTTCAAACACCCAGATATTTGTATACATGGTAACATACAAATATTTGAAAAACTTCTTTTTCATGCCTGCTCTACACACACACACACACACACACACACACACACACAAATAATAGATTCTTTAAAAATAAAAGAAAACTCAACCTTCCTATCAAGCACACATTTTTTCTATGATGTATTCAAAGGCTTTATTTCTGCCAGCTCAGGAAGTTAGAATACATTTCACTTAGATTTAACAGAATTATAGAAGCGTATAGCTGGAAGGAACATTGGCACTCATCTTGTAAACACAACACATATTTCCTTAAATCTTATTTTCACGCATCATAAAACTAATTAGCCATCCCACCCATCTTCATTTATAACTTAAGAGGTATGATTTCCTTATCTTTAAATTATTTGTGAAAGATTATAAGTGTGTAGTGTTAAAAACAAGATAACAGTCCCCAAATGGAGTCACTTATGCTAAGACCTACCTCAGCAAACCAAAACTGAATGATGGTTTTAGCCTCTCCAGAAATGAAATCTTAAATTGGCCAATCAGGAATCATCCAGTCAAGACTAGTGAGGTAATTTGCCTGATAGAAACTGAGGTCTCCTGAAGGAAAGTGACCTTGCCACAACAAATCTACTTTTTGCTAATATAAGTTCCTTGTTCGCACTCCCTTCTACCTATGAAAGAATTTCATTGTGTACACCTTCTTGGAGCTTCTTTCTGCTAGATGGGATGCTGCCTAATTCAAAAATCATTAACTAAATCCATTAAGATCTTTAAAGTTTACTGAGTTGAATTTTGTTTTTTTACAGTGGTTTTCCATTGCATGCATTCCTCAGGCTAATATTAATATATTTAGCAATTTTTTTTACTCTCAACTCTCCGAATTCCATCTTTTTGGTAGTCATTTGAATAGGCTAAGAGTTTTCTTGTTGCCATCTTTTGTAGTTGCTCTTTTTTTCCCTAACTTTTCTTATTCAAACTTAGTATCACTGAAATATTTTCTGTGATTCTGTGTAACTTTACCCAAGCATTGTCTCTTTCATGAAGCTTTTCTAGCCTTTTCCAGATAGTGTTATGTTCTCCTTTAGATTCGCATAATATTCCTTTATGCATACCTCCTTTATTGAATTGTGTTAGAACACCCTAAATCTTTCTCCAATGTGTTTCTTTTATATTCTCACACTATTAGCACATTCACAATACTTCTGATACCAGATGCATGTTTTTGGTTGTTTGCTGTTTGTTTGTTTGTTTGTTTGTTTGTTTGTTTTTTCCCCATACCAAGCAATTCTCTGTCCTACAGTTCAAATCTATTCTGGCACTACCTACCTGGACATATCATCAGATCCAACAGGTTAAGGACTCAGTTTCACAAGACTCTCTTACCCCATTTCAGATGCCATAGGATGTAACCTGTGCTTCTGATCCACTGGCTATAAAGTTGAGGTTCCCACAACCTCCTGCTTGGGTTTGATTAATTTGTCAAAACAGCTCACAGAATTCAGAGAAACACTTATATTTTCCAGTTTATTAAAAGGTACAATAAAGGATATAGATAAAAGAGCCAGATGAAAAGATGGGTAGGGCGAGGACTGAGGGGGTCCTGAGCTCAGGGGTTTCTATCCATGAGGTATTAGAATGCATCACCCTGCTTGTATGCGTCAACCTGGAAGCTCTTCCAACTCTATACTATTGGGATTTTTAAGGAGGCTACATCACATAGGCATGATAGATTATTACTCCATTTTTAGCCATCCTCTCTTCTCAAAAGAAGAGGGGGAATCTTGAAAATCCCAACTTTCTAATCATGGCTTGGTCTTACCAGAGAGCAACCCTCATTCAGGAGCCATCCAGGAGCAAACCTGTAGCCATCACAACCAAAAATGCTTCTAGTTCTCTTACCATTTTGAAATTTACAAAGGTTTTAAAAGTTGAGTGTCAGGGACTAAAGAAAGACCAAATATATATTTATTATAAATCACAATACCAAGAAGATTCAACATATTACCATAATAACTTCTTTAATATCTATCCCTTCAACCAGACTCTTAAACCCTCAAGATCTGTTGCAGTGGGAAAATAATTCGTTTATCTGTAAAAACTAAAATGGCAACTAATATATGATATGCCTAAAGTTTATAGCTGAATGTGTGAATGACTTAGAGGAACTTGCATGGAAAATGTTGTCACAGGAAGCTAAAATAATCACATACATATTGCCATCACAACCATGGATACACAAATGTGTTACTTATTAGTTACTTATATTAGCTTCCTAAAGCTGCTGCAACAAATTACCAGATATTCAGTGGGTTAAAGAACACACAATCCTTTTCTTATAGTTCTGAAAATCATAAGCCTAAAATCAGTTTCATTGGCTAAAGTCAAGGTGCCAATAGGTCTGGTTCCTTCTAGAGAATCCATTACCTGGCCCTTTCCAGCTTCTAGTAGCTACCTCCATTCCTGGTCTCATGGCACCTTTCTCCATGTTCAAGGTACATCATGTTGTTCTAATATTTCTATTGATACATCTCCTTCTCCTCTGACACTGATTTTCTTGTATCCCTCTTATAAGAACTCTTATGGTTGGGCCTACCCGAATAATCCAGGATAATTTTCCTTCTCAAGACCTTAATGTAATCGCATATGCAATATCCCTCTAACCACAGAAGGTACAATGAATAGTTTTGGGGAACTGAAAAATGGATATATTTGAGGGCCATTATCCAGCCATCACTAAAACTCAGTTGAATTCTCACAGAGAGTTGTGTGAAGTTTGGTTTAGTTTTCTTAATGACATACCATCACCATTATATGAATGTGAATCTATTGCAGAAAAGAAATGCCTTCCTCTATAACAGAGTTTTTCAAACATTTTTCTTGGGGGAGTCACCATGGGAAGTAGCAGGGAGGGGAACCCATGACAACAGAACCTATTCTCAAAATGTTTGGGGAAAAGCTTCTGTATCTCAAACAACTAGAAACAAACTCCTTAGTTGGGAGTGGTATGAAGGTTGCAGGGTCTGCAGTGTGGCGTCCCTCTACCTCTGCAGTGGCCTTTCAGGTGTGTCTGTGGAGCCTTGGGGTATGAAGAATTCAGTTTGAAGAATGCCCTCTTCCCCCATGTTTTGTAATGGCTTCTACTATGTCCTTTGATTTTGTTTCCTTAATTCCAATGGTAACTACGTTAAGGTGACCTTTTTTTAAGATTTTTTTTTTTTTTAATTTCAAGGGGGAGCAAGGGGGCAGAGGCAGAGGGAGAAAGGGAATCTCAAACAGACCCCATGTTGAGCATGGAACCAGTATGGGGCTCTGTCTCACAACCCTGAGATCATGACCTGAGCTAAAGTCAAGAGTCAGACACTTAAGCAATTGAGCCATTGAGGCACCCCTAAGCTGATCTTTGTTTAGTATTTTAACCTAATGTGTTAGAAACCTTGTTAGAGGGATGCCTGGATGGCTCAGTTGGTTAAGCAGCTGCCTTCGGCTCAGGTCATGATCCCAGCGTCCTGGGATTGAGTCCCATATTCGGCTCCTTGCTCGGCAGGGAGCCTGCCTCTCCCTCTGCCTCTGCCTGCCATTCTGTCTGCCTGTGCTCACTCTCTCTCCCTCTCTCTCTCTCTGATAAATAAATAAAATCTTTAAAAAAAAAAAAAAAAGAAAAGAAAAGAAAACTTGTTAGAAACTGAACCTAAACACTTCTGTGATTTTTTTCAAAATAAGAGAAAATATAATTCATGGATATCAATTATGAATCTACTGAATCAACTTTTCTACACTTTGAATTTATTTCATTATGTTAGTCTATTTTGTCTATAACAAGGAGATTATTTGAATAAACCAAGCCTTAATGAGAATTTTACTCACCTAACACAGAGTAGTATTAGGTATTAGGTATTAGATGAGTATTGAGTATTAATGACTATTAGGTATTAATCTGATTTTTCTACAGATGAGTATTGGGTGTTAATCTACAGAAGAGTATTAGGTATTAATTTTTCAAATATTGACTTTTTTCAAGTATAGATTTTTCAAATATAGAAACTGACTTCAAGAGTTTAAGTATTACTTAAACACATTCAACATCCCAGTGAGTAATTTCAGAAAGGATTCATGTTTAATGGTAGTCCTCCCACTAAAACAGTTTTCTCATCTTTATATATGTTTGAGATTCTGAAGTACAGATAAAGGATCTCTATCTTTTCTCCCTCCCTTTAATATATTATATTTGTGTTTTAAAATCATCTACATTCTTAAGTCTCTTTATTCTTGAAAACAATCCTGTCAAGTATGTAGGGCAAGTGCTATTGTCCCCATTTACAGATATAAAAATCTCATTTCCAGGAAGTCAAATGTTTTCTCACTAGGCAATTATGATTAATTCCTTCTTGTTTATAATAATGCTGTCTTAAAGAAGCTATTACTGTTAAGAAGCACTGAGAAAAATTCTGTCTGAAGAGGCAATATAGAATCAATCTTTTAAAGTAGTTTTACCAATTTTACTATATGGTTAGTGGCTATTATGATGTTGATTGAATTATATATTCAGGAAAAAAACTGTCAGGAAATTACAGAATATCACTGAGTTCCAGACCTAAGCCAGTTTATACACCTAGAGTCCCTTATTTGTAGAGAAAGGCTAGTTTACTTTGAATAAAAAACCTGCAATGGAGGTTTAAGTGTATACTCTGAATCTTTCTCCAAGCCACTATCAGAGAAACTTGGAGCTATATACAAGGGTATTTCTATTTATACTGCTGAAATAGGAATACCTAGAACCTGTGGGGATTATTAAAAACTCATTCTGAAATAGCATTAATTCCTGTGGAACCAAAACATAACCAGGATTCAACCTTCATTATGTTTACTTATGGATATCAGGTAACAGATAAAATCATATCTCAAGTAGAATCCACAGTGGATTCAAGAGCTATTTCTCTAGGATCTAAAAGTACAGCTAAAGTAAAAATATTTGGCAACTGGCAGAATGGTTGTATTTTTCCCTGATCTGTGTGATAGCTATATTTGTAGGAAGAATCAGGACAAATGAAGAATAATTTCCTGAAAGTTGACTCTCTTCCTGAAAGTTGACTACAATAAGGATCAAAAGCACATCAAATTGACATAGTACCTGATGTGTAATATATACATATTGCCTCAGCAGATTCTTATTATTGTTATTTTTGTTATTTTGCTATTATTGTTATTTTAATTTCCAAGTAGTTACAACAATTAGAAGTAGTTTGTCTTTACCTAACAGGGACAGATGTATGCCTCTAATGTCTTAAATCAAGGATAGGTCGAATCTACTGCATTCTGTCATAGTATGACCTATAATACCAGTTGGTGCCCATAAAATATCATTCTTGAACATTATTTGATGGCATTATTCTACTTTATGAGCCTGATGTAATAAGCACTCTAGATGCCACAGTAACAGGACATGTACTTATCCTTAAAGGGTGAGAGAAGGTAAGTGCACATACCATATGCATTTAAAAGGTAAGAAAAAAAAACCTATGTGCACAAGTTTGAGGTTTGCCACATCAGTGAAGTTTTAGGAATCCAGTGGTCTCAGAATGTCAAGTTTATTTTCTAAAGTAGTGACAACTTGCAGCATCTTGCACTATTTGCCATGAAGAAAGGGGCATGACAAATAGTGAGTCTGTTTAAGGTTAGTGTCTGCTGTGCTGACCAACTTACCTAGTGATCAATAAATCTTTTGGTTTTAACTGGGCCCATAAAAATTGGCACTATTGTCATTATGGATCTCATGTTAACCACTATGAGAAGTGCGTGCTGTGGTTAGATGCTGTCTATGAAAGGAGAGATATAGGAGGCATACCTAAATATAATATGTAGGATGAATAATCACCAGTGAGAAAAAAGAGTTTTTGTTTTAATATAAAGAGATCTGGGGACTCTCTGTTATGCATAGCTATCAAAGCAACATTGGAATAATACAACAGGTTTTGAGACCTTAGTTACAAGCTGAAATGCTTTGCCAGGTAGCAGATGCATTGAAAGAGAGACTACTCATAGAAACTGGGGACTTCGTATGTCCAGGAATCAACACAAATTAAGAAGGTTATTATACTGGGGCGCCTGGGTGGCTCAGTGGGTTAAGCCATTGCCTTCGGCTCAGGTCATGATCTCAGGGTCCTGGGATCGAGTCCCACATCAGGCTCTCTGCTCAGCAGGGAGCCTGCTTCCCTCTCACTCTCTCTCTGCCTGCCTCTCTGCCTACTTGTGATCTCTATCAAATAAATAAATAAAATCTTAAAAAAAAAAAAGAAGGTTATTATACTGGTTGAAGTAATGTTTCCTTATTACTAGGGGATGGTGGGGTCCAGGCTAAGCAATGGGAGGCAGGAGTGTCTAGAGCCTAGTGAATTTACTGGAGTGCCTCTTAGAGCTCTCAGGTTCATTGATAATAGTATATGGAAAAGCAGGATAACCCAATAAAAGCAGAATAACTTAAGACCCAATTTTTGTTGAATTAGTCAATCAGATAAGCCATTAGATAGGGCAGTCCTACCATCTCATAGAGGATAAGGAGAATATGAAATAGGTAGTGGTAAAAAAAATTTATAATTTTTTATTTTGGCTTCATCACCAGAAAGAGTTGGCAACTATAGAAATTATATTTTTTTGATTATTTGCTTCCATTTCATGCTAACTAGTATGAAATGACAGTAATATTATCATTTAGGTCCTAGATAAGAATAAAGGGGTCTAATACCATCTCATGATATTGAATCTGATGGAAGTTTATTCTTCCTTTATATTGCAAATGAGAATTTCTTCATTTGAGCAAATATCAAGAATAAATATTATTGGAAACAGAAATAATCTGTATTGGTAATATGCCACCTTTGCCCATCCTAACCCATGAATTTTCTTCTCTTTCAGTATACCACATGCTTGACACCATGGGTTCCCTACCAGTTTGCTGTTAGTTCAATCTGTCAAGTGGCAGGCATTGATGGCAGATTGAAGGACAGGGATATGAAGGACGGGGAAACAGAGAGTTCTGGGTATTCTCTCTCTCGGCACTGCACCTGTGATTCTCATGGCTCTAGCTCCCAAAGGGGTTAGCCCTTCTTCAGGCTCCAGTTCCCTTGGACTCCAGTAACACTATTTCTCCCTGCTTTTTTCAGCTCTGTGGGTAATAATCACCTTTTTTCTGTTTTTGGTCTCTAGATTCCTTTAAAATCTTTCTTTATCCTTGTAAGCAGTCACCTCCCTAATTCTCCTTAATTTTAATCATCTGATTGGTTTTTATGTCATGCCAGTGCTTTGAATGAAATACTTTCCTCGGATCACTTCCATTCCTCCAGTATGGTTTATGTGTTTACTCCACACAATCCCATGGCTGGCCCTCTGAAAACCCCTATTATCACTCTCAGTGCACAGTTTTGTCATTGTCTGTTTTGTTGTTCGTACCTTACATAAGACGTAGAAAGAAATCTGAGGCTTTTTAGTTGCTTTTCAAAATTACATATCTGCAGGCTAGGATACTGTGTGACATATAGCAAGTATGCAAGAGATTACCGTTGAGTGAATAAATTAATGAATGAACATTCACAGAATCCCAAGTCCTTAAGGCATTAAAAGGTGGATTAAAATTTTGTCCTCTTGAGAAACGCAAGGAAGAAAAACATTTCAAAGCAAAAGTGGTAAATGAAAAAAAAAAAGTCAAAGAGAGAACAAAATAATGACATGATTATGTAGATATCTCAGTTAAAGCGAGATCAAAAGAATCAGTGCACAAGCAAGGGAGATAAAGAAGAAGACCATAACTATTTCAGTAATGAGGTGGAAGACAGCTTGAGCCATCAACAAAGTAAGTTGGGCTTGAGAAAAATAAATCACAGAATACAAAACTTTTATAATAATTTTGGTAGGGAAATATAAGAAAATGATAAGATAATAAATTCAGGGTTATCAGAGTCCAAAGTTTTATGTAGGGAAAGGAAAAAGAAGTAAGATAGCAGGAAGATAACTTGGGAGATTTGAAATAACTGACTGAAAGTAGCAAGAGGTTTGTCTCCCCCTCCAGTTTCCCCAAACTCACTTCTCCTCTCCATATCCCAGTGTGAAGGGGGAGACAAACCATGGAGGACTGTGGGCTCTGAAAAACAAACTAAGGGTTCTGGAGGGGCAGAAGGGCGGGGGGAGGGGTTGGGTGAACCTGGTGGTGAGTATTGCATGGAGCACTGGGTGTGGTGCATAAACAATGAATTCCGGAACATTGAAAAGAAATAAGAAAAAAAAAGTAAATTAACTAGCAGGAGGTTAAAAAGTCAAATGATGTCAAATAACTGCCTAGTGTGGCAACTAATGCCCCCCCACCTCAAAATAGGGATACCTGGGTTGTTCAGTTGGTTAAGCATCTGTCTTCGACTCAGGTCATGATCTCAAGGTCCTGGGATCAAGTCCTGCATTTTGGGGCGGGGGTGGTCCCTGCTCGGCAGGGAGTCTGCTTCTCCCTCTACTCCTCACCACTGCTTGTAAAATCTCTTTCTCTCTCTCACTCTCCCTCCTCACTCTCTCTCCAATAAATAAATATATCTTTTTAAAAAAGAGGTTTATGGCTGAACAAATGGGAATTGTTGAACACATGAAAATTGTAATGAGAATAAAGAAAATGTTCATCATAAACAAGTAAGAGGAAAAGAACATGAGATTAAAACAAATAATATCTTTTCTACTACTATATAAGGATACAAGATAAATCAGCAATTACTCACCTTAAGTTTTTATTCACTAAAATCACACTGAAATTAACAATTGTGGGAGAAACAGGACATAGAACTAAACAAGATTTCCTAAGCCTAAGTTAGAAATTGACACATAGCCTTCTTCAGATGTAATTTCTCTTGACCTAGAGTTGGTTTGTAAACTCAGAAAAGATCAGGGCTACTAAATTTCCTGAGATGTGGAGTTGCTTTGAAGAGTTCTCCAGGGAGTTTCTATTTTATTGTACAAAACTCATGAGTGTTTCCTAAATCGACCTATGTTCAAGGGTCATTTTAGTACTCCACTTTTTTATTTTCTTGGTGATCTTCACAGTTACTTGGTCTGTATATATTTGGTTTGGTAGTTAATATTAGTACTTGGAGTCTTTCTGTTTTAAGCTTATTTAGTATAATAAGATCTAGTTATAATAAGTTTAGCATAGAATCTTTGTGGAGAAATATCCATTAAAATTCAATTCTGATGAAAAATTTATTTGGTCATTCAAAGCAGACCCAACAAAGATGACAATTTTCTCCAGTTTCTTGGCTTTTTTTGTTTATAATATTTTTGCCTACATTATTTAGTTCAACTCAATTTTAAACTAAAATCATGAAAGTCTATCATAGGTATTGATTTCATGACATTCAACAATGTAATGAAAGAAGATTGTAATCAAGAGTTTAATATTCTGTCTTTAAACTCGGTACATATAGTAGTGATATAATTTAACTAGTGACATAATGTGATATAGGGTTGCTCTGAAAACTGGTTGAAGAGGAAAAAATATTGACATTATTGAAGTTATAAAGTATTGAAGGCAATTAAGCCAAGGTATCCAAAAAAGTATCAAATTTGGTATTACAGTGTGTTTGAGTAATAATATATAGAATGTTAAGTACATTTATTAAATACCTACCAAATACCAGCAATTAACCTATGCACTTTGGGTAACTCATGCAATACTTCCAGAGAACTACAAATAATTGCCCATGACCAATGCACAATAATGCTGAATGTCTTATAGGCAGTCGTATTCATCTGATCCAAACTTGGTAGATCTATGTATTTGTGACCAGCTGGCTAGTAGACTATGGTTTGGCTGGTCAAAGATGACCTCAGCTGAGATGCTTCATCTCAAGGCTTTGTAGTCTGTCTCCTTTATTGGGTCTGTTATATGGCAAAAGTCAAGGTCTGAGGAAGAGGTCTCTTGAGCCTCACTTAGAAATTGGCAAACTCTCATATTCCCCATATCTATTGACCAAACACAAGTCACAAATCTACTACAGATATAACAGGTAGAGAAGTAGACTTCACTGTCGATTGAAGGAGCTGAAAAGTCATATTGCAAAGAATACTTAAATAAAAACTGTTAATTGGGATTAGTGCAAATAACCTATCACAATATCTTTTAGGTAAATATCAGAGTTAGATATCAACCTTAATTAGTCTGACCTTAATTAGTCTAATATCAATGTGATTCTCTCTCATTGCCAATAATGAATTAGTAAAGAAGAAAACTGTAAACCAGGATCTGAACTATGTACAATATGAGAGTAATCTAGATGTCGATGAACTACAGTATTCGGTATTGGGAAAGGTGGTATAATGAAATGATGTGGACTTCAGTAGAGAAGACAAAAATCTGACCTCTTTCTATCGGTTACAGGAATATATGGGTAAAAAAAAAGCCACATTTCCCTTAAATGTTTTTTGGGAAATAAACAAGATCCAGAGAAAAACAAGTTTCTGTTAAAGAAAGAAAATGTAATGTAAATATTAAGTATTTGGTAGTGACATTTGGTTCTCAGTCTAAAAACACAGTAGAGCTTGTATAGAGGTTGGTAATGGAAATGTGCTGAGAGTAAGGAAGAGTAAAGGAAATGGAAGTATTATATTCAGGCAATATATAAGTTATAAAATTGTCTTCCTACAAGGCAGTATGTATGAATATAATGGTGGTTTCTGTTGATTAAACAAATTCTTTCTCTCCCTAAGTCCCATTAAAATACTGGTAGGAAGTATCTAAAAGGACATAATAACCAAAGAACAAAATGAATGGAACAAGAGGAATGACTGACAAAATTCTTAGGCAAATAAATTCAAAGTAGTCCAAAATAACTGACTTAGCAATCAAAGAAAGCCAAGGATGAATTTCACCCCTGAGTTGAACACCAGAAATGTGATCACATAGAGTCGGGAATAGTTCACTGAAAAAAAGCAGGCAGAGAAGAACTGGAAAAATACTGTGGTTCTTGAACTCTACTTAAAGTGATATAGTATTATTGAAAGTATATTGTGATTGTTAAAGATGTATACTATAATCCCCCCAAAGCAATCAATAATAAAACAAAAATTATAGCAAATAAGCCAACAACAAAAAAATAAAATGGAGTCCTAAAAAAATTTTCTATTAATATAAAAGATAGGAAAAAAGAAGAAGAAACAAAGAAGAGATGGGATATATTCAGAAGTAATGGCAAGCTGATAGATACAAATCCAATCATATGCATAACAACATTAAATGTAAACAGAATAAACATGGGAATAAAAAAATCGTCAGGTTAGATTTTTTTAAAAAGTAAGGCTGGACTTATGTCCCTGAAATATATTTTAAAATAAAAATATGAGTAAATTAAAAATAAAGAAGGGTAAAAGGTATATTATGCTAATATTAATCAAAAGAAGGGTGGAGAGGGCATATTAATATCAGGTGAGTATATTTTAGAGCATAAAATATTACCAGGGTTACAAAATGTCATTTCATAATGATTGAGGTCAATTTAAGAAAGCATAAAAATTGTAGACATTTATGCACCTAATAACAGAATTCAAATTGAAGCAAAAACTCAAGAGAACCAAAGGAGAAAATAGACAATTCCATAGTTACAACTAGAGATATTAACACCTTTCTACCAATAATTAATAGAATAAGTAGACAGAAAGTCAGTAAGGATATCGAAGATTCTGATATCACTACCAACCAATTAGCTCTATATCTTTTATAAGGCATCCCAACCAACAGAATTAGGAAACATTATTTTCAGTTACACATAAACTATTTGCCAAGAGAGACCATATTCTGGGCCATAAAATACCAATAAAGTTAAATAGTTTCAAATCATGCACTGTATATTCTCTAAACTGTATATTCTCTAATCTTGGAATTAAATTAGAAGTCAAGAGCTGAAAGATATCTGGAAACACCCTCCAAATAACTGCCATCTAAATAACACATTTCTAAAAAGCACATAGATCAAATAAATAATTAAAAATGATATCTGTAACTTGAATAAAAATGAAAACACACTGTAAGAAAAGTTATGAGAGGAAGCTACAGCAGTATTTAGAGGGAATTTATAGCAACACACATTAGAAGAAAGTTGTTAAATCAATATTAGTTTCCCTTACAGGCCGGGAACTCCAGTGGATGGTCCCAGACTCTGTGGGCAGTTGTGGTGGGCATTGTTCAGAACATACAGGGCAGGCTATTTCGGCACTGTAACAGCATTGGACTTTAAGGGCAACCCAACAGCCTTGGCAATATACCATCCCAGTGAGGCACGACGGTGGCCACTCTTTTTATGCACCCTATCTGCTGTATCTCTGAAGGGGTCAGTTGCTAGGGCTTTACACAAACTCGGCCATCTGCCTCCCAATTGCCAGGGGGTGTTGCCTTATGAACCGGGATGTGGAAGATGGTGAGAACCACCTCAGGAGTTTTCACGTGAACCCAAATGTCTTTCCACACATCTTCATCCCTAATCCCCTGGTCAAGGGCTGATTTGTGATGATTAATCCCTTGGCTTCCCATTGTCCAGGCCATAGAGTTAATCCCCTTAGAACACTCAGCTGTCAGTACAAATGGCTAATAGCCGGGCCCACTAAGTGATCACCAGCCAAACTCCTCTGGGTGGCGCAGTTTATTCCTGTTTCCGTCCACATGGTGTCAGTGCTAAGTTGGAAGAGAAGCTACAGTCCATGTGGACAAATTGACCAGACTAGATGGATCTGTCAAGCTTCAGTGGGACTGTCCCCTGCTCCCTGTCTATAGACCTCAGGGTCACCAGAGAAATAGGAGTAGGACTATTTGGAAGATATACATAATTTACAGGACCTAGCAACCCCCACATTTGTAGACAAAAAGTGCTCTTAATAGACGTGCCTATTAGCCTTGTGGCAGAACATGGACAGTGTTCTCTACTCACCCTTCATAAGCAAGGAAGTTCTCACCACAATGTACTGTTCTTTTATGAAAGACTCTACCTAGAGGAGCACTGGGTATACCATGAGAAGCTCTAGCTCTATGAGAGCAGAGGGGTTTTTGCCCTCCTTCCAGAGCTAGAACCAAAATCTAAAGGACACACTCTCCCTTTGTTATCTCTGTCACAGTGCCCAAGCCACACATCCTAGAGTCACAGATACATCTGATTCAAATACTAGCCCTGCTTGGGAGATGCTCAGAGCTTTTATATGCCTCCCTAGGACTTTCACCTTCTCAAAAGTGCTTGGTGTTCTAATTCCCAGTTCAACATGTGCCCTTTTTTACCAGAGTATAAAGGATGGAGGGGTTGTCCCAGGAAGGGGATAAAAGTCCTTCCAAACCCCAAAATCCCTATAAAGGCTTGTACCTCTTTCACATTCTTAGGGGTTGAATAGGTCTGTACCTGACCGATCAGGTACAGCTTCTGGGACAAGACAGTTCTTACGTGACAAAATGACTCCTTAAAACTTAAGCATGGTGCCTGGGCTTTGAATTTTCTGTGGTCTCACTGCCCATGTTTTCCCTCACATATGTCCCTGCAAAGCCTGCAAGGTGTCCTGCAACAGAGGCAAATCTTCACATGTTAGGAGCATATCATCAATGCAATGGGCCCATTGTACTGATGTTGGGAAGGACAATGGAGAGATCTCAGGCTGCCATCCCATGACGTATGGTGGGGTTATCCAGGTCACCTTGGGGAAGCCTTTGAAAGGTCCATTGTTGCATCTCCTATGTGAAGGCAAATTGATCTTGTGAGTTGGGTGCTAAAGGTTTTCTGAAAAAGACCTTTGCTAAGTCCACACAGCTTAGTACATTCCTAGGACTCTAGCAAATATATCCAAGATGGCAGCTGTGTGGGGGGGAGAGTGCTACCTTTTTCAGTTCTCAGCTGTGCACTTGTCTTCTGCCACAAGGCTTGTTCCCAGGCCATACAGGGATATAGCACTCTGGGCAGGGAGTACAATACTCACTTGGGGGAGTTCTTCCATAGTTTGTCCTATCTCCTTCTGCCCCCAGGGAATTTATATTGTTTGACAGTTACCACCCCTCGTGGGAGCAGTGGGCTTACCAGTTCCCATTTGGCATTTTTCTCAGACTAACAGGGAGGTGGAATTTACCCAATAGAGGTTTGCAATTTGACCCACAAGGCACAATAGGCACACATGTGCATATACTGCAATAGGGACAAGACGTCAATGTACAATATGTACATCTGTTATTGTAGAGACAAAAACTCACATTCTCATGAGAAAGAATACCCAATTGGCAGTGTCAGAGAGAACTTCCTGACTGTAACTGTTTGCCTTCTGTAACTAGCAATGGCACTGAGAGGAGCAAGAACCTCCTGAGGGCTACCCTGTATTAGAGTACGTTCAGATTTGGTGTTAAGCAGAGAAGTCACTGTTTATTTCTGGAGAACCAGTGCATAGTGAGCTTGATGTGAGGGTTCTGATCACCTACCTCCAACAGCCCTTACCTGGAGGCAATCTTGGTCTGTATCCTGTATGCAAGGTGTGGAAGGCACCACGATATCCCTGAGGCCTCTGCTGGCAGGTAGGACATCAGGAAGGATAGGAGAAGATGGTACAGGTCCGAACAACTGTTCTGGTTTTAAGACTTTGCACAGGCCAACCAACACAGTCTATCTATTCAAATGGAATCCATAAAGCAATGTGGTCAAAACACATTGGCTTCCAGATTATTTTAACCAGAAACTTTAGAACCAACTGGGATAGCCTTTTTACATTTTCTAGCTCCCTCTCTGTCTCAGGTCTTTTCCACAGCCCATACTCATTCCTGGGAATTATCAGTCTTCTTCAGATCAACAACGGGTTTCCCAACATCATAAATGTCTTGTTCCATGACTGGGCTCAGCAGGGATAATCAGCGTCCCCCACCCACCCCCCACCCCCCCGCAGGTGCTGGGGTGGACTGGAGAATCCTAGTGTTCATTGATGCAGTGAAGGTAGCTCGATTAGGGCCTTCAAAGACAGGGTTGTATATGGCCTATATCATTCCCAACTCCCTAAGAATTTGTTGTACCTCCTCTACAGATTTCCAGGGTCCCATATGCCCAGGGAAGTACCCTCACAGTACCAAGCCTCCCTGCAGGCTAGAATAAGCCAGTGTATAAGGCATGAGTACCTTGAACCTCCCAGCACCATGTAGGCACTAGTGGAGGGCTAAGTGTGTGTGATGTTGCTGATTTCCTCTGCCTCTTGCCTGGTCGGAAAAATGCCAATATTTCTTCCTCCCTCCACCCCCCACCCCCATATTCCCTTAGCTGCACTAACCACGCCTGGATACTTTCCCTGGCCTTTTGCTGGAACTTGGCAGCTGTATCAATAAGCTCAGTGGGAGTATATTCTCTCATAGTGAATGTTTCCTGGATTGGAGCTGTCCTGCTGGCTGGGGTTGCTTTGCTTTTGCTTTCCTTTGTCTGGGGTCGGATGGCAGGAGGCTTTCGTCCGCCTCACTGTCAATCAGCACAACACTCCTCTTCACCGTTCTCATCCTCCCAGGGCTTCCACCTCTTAGCGTCCTATCAGGTTTTGTCATAAGCATTCAGGTCTTCATCTGCTTCAGCCTGCACCCTCCTAGCTCTGCAAAAGAGCACACTGAGGTCTCCAACTGATTATCCTGCTCTACCACCTTGTTTGTCGCCCTAAAGCTAGCAGAGCAGTAGCTTTGACCTCAGCTCTTCTTCCAACTTTCTAACCTGAGCTTCAGCCTCTAGTTGGACATTGGTGGCCAGCTCACAGTAGAGGCCAGTTCACTGTGGCAGCCATTTGCTTTACTTCTCTGCCACCTTGCTCTCTGCCCAGGTCCCCAAACAAGTACTTTAAAGCAGCTGGCAGTCCACAGGCTTCTGATCTGTGGGAACTTCTCCCCACGGAGAAACTGATGGCCAATGCAGGATTTCCCCCAATGGATGCCTCTTTCCCAAGGCCCATTTCTTTGGTCTCCTGGCTGGCTTACTAACTGTTGGTTCACAAACTAGCCCTAGAGAGACTGAAGAAAGGCAGGTCACTCCAGACTGGTAGGAGCCAGGTTTAACGAACAAGGGAGCTCACTTAGGAGGCTTGTCTTGGGCAGCTGCAAGATGAGTAGATCTCCACAGCTGCCCACCAAAACCTTAAAAGCTTATATAGATGCCTTAACTGGGTGCAGTCATTTATATCATCCAGACACACATCTCAACAGCACATTACTGTCTCAAGTTACATCCTTGGGGAAACTTCTAGTGCATAGAAGGCAAGAGGAGCACACATTTCAAGGACAGGGGAGTAGGTAAGGAGTCTTTGATTGCCTGGGTTGAGCTTGAGAGTTAGCAGGTGGCCATATGCTCTCAGGGACTTCCTCCAGAAAAAAGAGTACAAAGTTTCAGTTATGTAGGGTGAGTAAGTTCTGGAGATTTAATATACAGCATGGTGACAATAATTAATACTATATTAACCATACAGATAATGTGTTTAAATGTGTGGAGAGGAAATGAACACTTCAGTAGGGTTCGGGGATAAATTATAAACTTCCTACAGTGATAGATACTCAGTATTAAGAAAACCATATGGAGTATAATCTTCTAAAATACACAAAGTTGTACAGAAATTACATGTAACCCTAGTGTACTGCATAGCCCAATGGTGAATAATGTTCACATTTTCAGAATACAAATAGTATTATCTATTTAACAAAAACAACTATGGATATAAGAATACTGGGAAAATAGAGAAAGACGTGTATGATGGAGGGGAAATAGAAAATTTGCAGTAGGAAGTGAATAGATACATTTAACACAGGAAAAAATAAAATAATTATGTTATTTAAAAGTATAAGATACTAACAAAATACAGGAATAAAATGTTGGTGTAAAAGGCCTCCTTTGAGGAGCAGAGATTTGGGGTTGTTGAGGTGTAAAGAGGTTTCTTTTTTTTTTTTTAATTTCTATTATATATATTATAAAACTATTTGACTTTTAAGAGTACGTATAGAGTTTGATGTGATGAAGTATAAAATTAAAATTAAAGAATTAAAATAGGAAAAGTCTAGCTCTGCATAATGTAGTGACTAAAAAGAAAAGCATTTATAGTTTAATGTTAATTATAAAATAATCTTTAATAGTTTTAAAGGAAAAATAATTTTGAGGTTTACTCTGAGATTATAAAGTTACTAAATTATTAAAATGTAAATATTAGTACTTGACTTATTAGATTTTCCTCATAAGACAACAATTTCTTTAAAGTCTCTCTCTCTGCCTCTTCTTCTTCCTGCCTCTACTCTAACCTCTGACTTCTTCACAAGGAGTGTTTAACTTGAATTCTCAGAAATGTCCACACATAACACAAAAAGAGACTACCAATCTCTTTGCCACTAGGCAACTGTCACTTTTCACTAAGTCCAATTATCATTGGGTATCACTGTAAGTTAATTTGTTACCTGATTCGTTTCACTGCATTTTCAGACCTGTTTTACTTGCTCTTATGACAGATGTATTTCCGCCATTTTAGCCGCTGAAGTGAACTGCAGAAGGCACTTGATTATTGAGGAAAAATAACTCAGCTACACAGCAGCACCATCTTTTGGCCTTCCAAGGAAAATGATCCAAACTTGTCAATTATGAAGTCTGTATTTCTGGCATGTTTACTATACCAATCACCTTTATAGTATGATTTAAGAAAATGGTTTCAAAAGGAATTAGAGCAATTTTGCATGAAAGAAATCTTTTGAAAAAACAATTATATTTTATTCATTTAACAAAAATTAAAGTTTTATGTTAGAAACAGGTTACCTTTGAAATTGTTACTGTCTTCATTACTACTTATAAATTCAGTATGCATTAACTTTGTATGATTCTTTAATATTGAACATTTTAAATTACTTGGTATTTCTGACTTACGAGAGGACTTTCTGCAATATACTTATTTGTTGGAATACAAAAGCCAAGATACTGTTTCTTCCACTTATCTTTAGAGTAGTGATACATTTCATCCCAAATATTCATGATTTTAATATATATTTATCAAACGTTCCTATCTTTTCAAATCTTATTATCAAGTGTTTCCTGAAGAAAATTTTCAGAAAGTACAAATCCTATGAAAACTAGATTTTAAGTCAATGTAAATAATAACACACTTACTATGTCTTAGAATATAATTTTATTCTGTCATTACTAATTTAGTTACAAAAATTAAATATATGAAGTAAACAGAATGCAGCATCAAAAAAATGTAAGTTTTATTCTGATCCTAAAAAAATGACTAGCTGAGAGAGGTAATTCAATCTCTATTCTATATAAAGAGAAATATATTCTAATATTGATCTAAATAATTGCCTCTGTAACTCACTTAGATGTATGTGGTATATTTTTTACAATGTTAATTTTGCACTGTGATTTCTTTCATTTTACCAAATAAAAACTTGTGGCATTTACATTTTTTATAATTACATTTTCCTGCTATAATCTTTTAGTTTTTTATAATTCTATTATATGTAAATGTGTAAGCTTTAAAAAAATGCTTATCTTAAAAAAATGCTTATCTTTACATTCCTTAAAATACTTTTCTACAGTCTTTCTCATTAAAACCAATCTTATAGTATAGGCTTAAAATATTTATTCATAACTCCTTTTCTCCTTATCCAATACTACTGTGTCATTTAGACCACAGATTTGGATCATATTCAGAAATTAAAAACATTAAATGATCCACCGTATTTTCCAAGTTATCGAGATTTAGATCTAGGTCTGTGCTGGTTACTATAACAGCCACTAACTGTATGAAACTGTTTAAATCTTTTTTTAATTAAAATTACCTTGTCAGTCATAGTAACCACATTTCAAAAGTTTAATAGCTACAAGTGGCTAGTGGCTTGGACATTGAAGATAAAGACTATTTCTGTCATCACAGAAGTACTAATGGGCTGCACTCACGATTATTTATATGTGAAATAATATTATCTAAAAAGTAAGTAGAAATCTAATGGTATGCCAGATTCTCAATAGCAAGTTGAAGTTAATAAGTCCCATAAACCTTTATATGGCTATTTTCAAAATAATAGTAAGCACTCAATAACAATTAAGCATTAGAGATTTTAGCAACTGAAGTCATTAAGACAAATTTTATGCTACTTTTATTATAATCTCCAAAGATATTTTTAAAAATCAGATATTTCTGATATTTTAAAATACAGATATTTTATATACAGATATTTTAAAAAACAGATATTTCTGATAAAAAGCACATTTCCCTTTATGAACTTGTGAGAGTTATATAAATATTTCAAGTCAAATAGTATCTAAAAGAAATTTGCTAGGGCAAAAAAAAAAAAAAAATCCTGTAAATAACTCTACATATTTCTTCACAAAACATCTCAGTCAAAGTTTGACATCTCAGTCAAACTTTAGGCAAATGGGGATGGGGGGGAATCAAACAATGAAACTGTTGATTGTGTTAGTTGGTGGGAAGGAACTCAAGGCATCTTGATTTTTTTTTTTTTTTTTTGTATTTTGTATTTTTGTTTACTACATATAGTTAACAGGAGGTTGAGAATTGGTTATTCTAAATGACATATAAGTTCTAAATTATATGTATGAGTTTAATATATTTAAGGTTTTTTCTTCCTTTGCGTAGTTGGAGTTACATGCTCAGCTTCTACAGGCATGTTTAGATTCTTTTGATTTCCTGTATTCTGTCTCTTCTTTGTATAAATGGTATATGTAGGGTACAGTAGCAATAGCTGATTGCTTATCCAGTCTTTATAGATGTTGCCACTTCCTATGAACAGAGAGATGTACCTGGCAGCCATATTTGTGCTAAATGACAGCATCATACTCCATCAATTGTCCTGGGGCTATACCACCTAAATACACTAAACACAATTAAGGTCTACCAAACGGTCTCTCTTAGAATTAGAAAATAAATTCAGAGAACTAGCCGTCCCCTGTGTCTGGCTAGAACCTTGGAACATGAACTTTGGTACACTGAACTTGAAATAAAAATTCTAGTTCCTGACACAAATGATAAAACAGTCAAATAAAGATTAATAAAGACAATATACTACATTCATAAAACTAATTCATTATCTTAGGCTGCATTAGTCAGTGTAATCTCAGCTATGCTGTAGTTGCAAATGGCCCTGCAACCTCAGTGCTTTTCAGCAACTTTTCAGGCTCAAGATTATATCCATTTAATGTCAATTACAGTTCTTCACATTCTCTGTAGAGTGAGATCAAGACTGTAGTCGCTAGCTTGAACTTGACAGTCACACTATAGCGGGACAAGTATCATCAGAACCATATGATTCCCCTTATTTCTTCTGCACAAGAGAAACACATGCGACCTCCACTCCCTTCAGGGGATAAATGAGGTCATATTGCCAAGACAGATAACAATGGAGTGAAAAAAAAAAAAAAGTGATTCACTTTTCAGATCAAGACCAGTAGGCAGAAGTGAAAATATATTTAGAATTTACCTCAAGTCTCTGAGACCTGATACATGCTTACTCTTGAGACCTGATACATGCTTACTCTTGGATCACTGAAGGCTTTAAGGCAGGTACCAGAAAAAATTCCTATGTTATAAAAATATGCATTTTGGGGGATACCTGGGTGGCTCAGTGGATTAATCCTCTGCCTTCAGCTCAGGTCATGATCTCAGGGTCCTGGAATCAAGCCCTGCATCAGGCTCTTTGTTCAGGAGGAGCCTGCTTCTCCCTCTCTCTCTGCTTGCCTCTCTACCTACTTGTGATCTCTCTCTGTCAAATAAATAGATAAAATCTTTTAAAAATGTGCATTTTTTTCACTTTTTTTTATTACGGTTAAATATACATAACATATATTTTACCATTTCAACCCTTTTTAAGTGTCCAGTTCAAGCATTAGGCACACTCACATTGTTGTTCAACCATCACCACCAACCACCTCCAGAACTTCTCCATCTTCAACTGAAACTCTGTCCCCATTAAATGCTAACTCCCCACAACTCCTTCCACTTATCCTGGTAGACACAACTCACTTTCTGTCTCTACAAATTTGACTACTCTAGGTATCAAATTTAAGTGAATCATACTTTGTCATTTTGTATTTGTCATTTTGTAACTGGCTTCTTTTACTTGGCATAATGTCTCCAAGGTTTGTCCATGTTGTAATATGTGTTAGAATAACCTTCCTTTTGTGGTTGAATAATATTCCATTACATGTATGTCTACATTTTTTAAAATATTTTACTTATTTATCTATTTATTTGAAAGAGAGAGAGAGAGTGAGAGCAGGGGGTGGAGACAAAGGAAGAGAATCCCAAGCAAACTCTGCACTGAGCATAGAACCTGCTGGCAACCTTATTGAAAATAATTTGACCAAAAAAAAAAAAAAATCAAAACCAAAACCAAAAAAGAAAGAAAATAATTTGACCACATATGCAAGGCTTAATTCTGGCACTCTATTAAATTCCGTTTATCTATATGTCTGTCTTTATGCCAGTATCACATAGTTTCTATTAGTCTGGCTTTGTAGTAAGTTTTTGAATCAAGAAATATGAGACCTCCAACTTTTTTCTTTTCAAGATAGTTTCAACTATTTGGAGATCCCATATGAACTACAGGATGGATTTTTCTATTTCTGCATACATGCTGAGATTTTGATGGGGATTGCATTAAATCTGTATATTGTTTTGGATAGTGATGATTCCTTCATCTTAAAGTGAACATGGATGCCATTCCATTTATTTGTACCTTCTTTAATTTCTTTTAACAAAGTTTCACTTTTGGACATATGATTCTTTTATATCCTTGGCTAAGGTTGTCCTATTATTTTGTATCCCGCAACTTTGCTGAATTCATTTGTTAGTTCGAACAAGAATGGGTGTTTTTGTTTGTTTGAGTGAGTGTGTCTGTGTGTGTGTTTGTGACTTTAGGATTTTCTACATATAACATTCTATTATCTGCAACCAGATAAAATTGTACTTCATTTGTAGTTTGAAGAATTTTCTTTTTCTTGCCTAACTTCTCTGACTGGAATTTTCAGTACTGTGTTGAATAAAAGAGGAAAAAGTAGACATTTCTGTCTTATATCTAAACTTAGAGGAGAGGAGTTCAGGTATTCATTATTGAGTGTGATGTTAACTGTGGGTTTAGCATACATATCCCTTATTATGTGGAAATATTTTCTTTCCATTCCTAGTTGTTGAATTTTTTTTATCATGAAAAGATATTAAATTTTGTAGAATGCTTTACTGCATCAAACAAGATTATCATGCAGCTTTTGTCCTTTATTCTATTAACGCAGTGTGTTATATTGATTGAGTTTCATATGCTGAGTTGTCCTATCATTCCAAGAGTAAATCCAACTTGATCATGATATAAATATTTTTAAATATGCTATTGGATTTGGTTTGCTAATATTTTTTGAAGATACATTTTTTAAAGATTTATTTATTTATTTTAGAGAATGGGGGAGGAGCAGAAGGAGAAAACCTTCAGCTAGACTCCCCACCGAGCACAGAACTCTATGTGAGGTTCAGTCTCAGAGCCCATGAGATCATGACCTGAGCTGAACTGAAAAATCAATGCTCAGCTGACTGAGCTACCCAGACACCCCAAGGCTACATTTATTTTTAATTGAACAACAACCAGACACAAAAGAACACATAAACATATAACTTTTCCCATATAGCAAATGTCTTTTAAAGGATATATTAAGTCCTGAGATCTACCTGTGGTTGGGATAATAGATAATATCTTGCTTTCTTCTGATCTGCTGTATTTGCCCTTTGGAATGCGAAATTATAGCTTCTTCTATCAAAGAAGAGTCTATTTCTTTACCTCTCGAATCTTAGCTGATCTTGTGACCTGCTCTGGCCAACAGGCTATAGAAGTGATAACACGCCAATTCTGAATTCATGTCTCAATAGAGCTGCCTATTTCTGCTTTTTCTCTTGAGACCTCTGTCTCTGACATGGGCCAGCCTACTAGAGGATAACAGATGTGGAGCATAGCTGAATCAAAGCCCCAGACAAGTCAGGGAGTCTCGACAAGATCAGCATAGTTGACTCTCAACTCATGACCAAGAGCAATAACAACAAGATGCATGATCAAGAACAATAACTACAACAACAACAACAAAAAACACCAGTCCCTTAGTCTAGGTTAAAATGCTGACCTGTAGAATCTTGAGATGAAGTCATTGTTTTAAGTTACTAAGATTTGAAGTGATTTCTTAGAAAGTGTTAGCTAATTAATTGATTCTCCTACTTAAACTTCTTCAATAGCTTTCCATTATTCTTGGGGGAAAGTGTAAATCACTTAAAATAGCCTAACATATAGCAAAGAATGGATAAAATACATTTAGATGAATAATTAAACAATGAGCTTAATATAAGCTGCTTTTGTTATCTTTAAAATATAATATAGCACATTAGCACATTCAGGAAGATGAAAATGAGAATGAAAAGAAGAACTATTTCTTAATTGTGCATAGATAATTCTAAAAATACTATATAGGATTATCAAGAAATAAAAAAAGTACTTCTCCTTTGTAGTCAATGACTGGAGATAAAATAGCTTAACCTAAGTAATGCCAAGCTGTCTAGGATGTTATCTTATTAATACAGAGGATTTATCTATGGAAAAAAGGATAAACTCATTGTTATATATGGCAGGTGGGTTTTCAGTTATACCTACTCCCACATATATAAAGTTATGCTTGTGACTTTTTGAATTTTCACAGAGTTCCTGGATCAACTGTTTGGCTGGATAACATTTTAAATCCTATGAACCAGAACTTAGAAAAAATTTTTGAGTCAAATCAACCTCTGCCAAAAAGTGTTGATGGACCTGCTTTTTATACTTGGCAGATAGTGTTTAAAAATAAAAACCAAGTAATTAGTGTTACTATTTTTACATAACTAACAAAGTAGCAGATGTAAATTCTATTATCCTGTTAATAAAGTACTATTGAGCCTACTTGGTAATTTGGCCAATGAACAAATTTGGTTCAAGCAACTGATTTAAATATTTAAGGCAACTGATGTGGTATAATGTCAGTAAAGTTAAACATGAAAACAGGATTAAAACTGAACATTTTGTTTTTCTTCCTTCTGTTTGCTATTCTCAATTAATCAATTCATCTTAAAAGTCCAGTTAGCTTTCTTAATTCTTAATTTTCTATTTTTTTAAAGATTTTATTTATTTATTCCACACACAGAGAGAGATCACAAGTAGGCAGAGAGGCAGGCAGAGAGAGAGGGGGGAAGCAGGCTTCCCACTGAGCAGAGAGCCCGATGCGGGGCTTGGTCCCAGGACCCCAAGATCATGACCTGAGCCAAAGACAGAGTCCTAATTCACTGAGCCACCCAGGCACCCCTGTTTTCATTCATTCCTTATTTTCAATCACCACATAAATTTAATTATGCCTTTTATATATATTTCTCTGGAATCTAACCTTTAACCTCTATCATCATTGTAATTTCCTTAATTTGAGTCATATTTCCCTACTTGACACTGAATTCTCACTGTAAATTCAAACCACTAACATCAAGTTGGGTGCCAATTATATTTACCATGTCTATTCCTATTCGGTCTCACAGATGTCTATTTCATACCCCTATTTGCTTTAAAAACATCCCCATCTTCACTCCTCACACATGACTTTGCTACCTTCTACCTTAAGAAAACAAAAATAATTAAAAGACAACTTCTGCACACTTCTTCCATCTCACCACCCCACCTGCTAACTCTGACTAATGTAATTTCTCTCCTGTTACTGTGTGTGTCAGTTTCATGAGCTGCTATAACAAAATTCCACAAATTGTGTATCCTAAGTAACATAATGTTACTCTCTCATAGTGTGGAGATTAAAAGTCTGAGGTCAGGATGTCCTGTTCCTTGGTCCAGTTCTTTAGGAGGGCTATGAGGGAGAATCATTTCCATGATTCTCTCCTGACTTCTAGGGGTTTCCTGGCAATTTTCTTTATTTTTTTACTTATAGATGTGTCAGCCCCATACCTGCCTTCATCTTTCCATGATATTATCCCTGTGTGTTTGTCCCTAAATGTTCCATTTTTATAAAAATACAGTTAATATTGGGTTAAGGCCCACCCTAATGACCTCATCTTGACTTGATCATCTGAAAAGACATAATTTTGAAATAAGGTCACAGTTACAGGTACTCAGGGTTAGAACTACATCTTTTTGGGAGATACAATTGAACTAATACATTATCTGTGCTCCTATCTAAAACTAAACTCTCTCCCTATGAACTTGATCTTAACCCCACTCACCTATTTAAGGACCTCTCTTTCTTCAGCAAATTTTTCTGTCCTTCATATTCAATATTTCCTTTTCTACTATATTGCCACAATTATATAAACATGTCATAACATTGGACACTCTTAAAAATTACTCTCTAGACTTCTTATTTCAGCCCTACATGTAGAGAGCTTAGAAGCTTTCACTCCTACCTCAACAACAAGAAAAATGGTAGGCAATCTGAAAGTAAATGACGAAACACTTAGTGAAATGCTTAAAAGGTAATTTTGATGAATTGCTTGAGACTAAGGGTGGACAAGCATAAGAGTAAGAAATTCCTAGAGATTTCAATACTAGGACCCCCCAGACTTTCATGAGCATTATATGAAGGAAACCCATCAGTCTCTCAAGATAAAGCAGTGAGAATGTTCCTTCATGGCTTTTGCAGGACAGCAGAATATTTATTGTTAAATGTGCTTAGAAGTTTCTAAAAAGGTCCTACTCTTCAGGGAAAAACAGTTGGCGAGAGCTTTGTTCTATATCAGCAGAAGTTCATTCCTCCTACTCCAGGCCCTTTAGTCACTTTGTCTCACTTGAGAGAGGAAAAAACAACAACAACAAAAACAAAACACAGTCAAAATGAATTGGAGCCTCATGGAAATAGATGAAAACACTGCAGCCCAACGAGGTATACTGAACAAGGGGGAAAAAAAACCTTGTACCACTGCAGGAACAGTTGTGAAATTCACAGCCCTAAGACACAGACCGCTAAACAGATTTAATAGGAAAATTGTAGAATAATAACCCTTCCCCATACATTAATATCACTCCAACAGGGATCTAGTATATTAACAATGGTTTACAGCTAGAGGTGCTGCAAGACACAATATCTCAAGTTGAAGAGGAATACAAAGGGAAGTCCAAATTAAAAAAAAAAAAAAAAAAGAGGAATTAAAAAAATAAGAACACTATAGAAATTCAGAGTTTCTGTCATCTAGGGATATATCAAATGTAAAACACAGTCTAACTCTTAGCCAGATTAGTATATACCCTCACACTAAAGGCTTATTTACCTCAGTTCCCATAACCCAGTACAACATCTTTAGTTTGACATATACATATGTCAAAAGAAAAGAAATAAAATAAAGCAGTCTTAAAGATGAAATCATGTCAGAACCAGACTCAGATATGACACAGTTATGGAAATTACCAGACAGGCAATTTAACTTAGCTATGATTAATAAGTGAGCTAATGGAAAAATCAGACAACATGCAAGATAAATGAGTAAAATAAACAGGGAGATGGAAGCTCTAAGAAAAAATAAAAAGTAAATGTTGAAAATAAAAAGCACTGTATCAAAAATGAAGAATGCCTTTGATAACACATCAATAAATCCAATAAAGCTGAGGAAAGAATCGGTAAAAAATGTGCAAAATTGAAATACATAGACAAAAAATAATAAAAATAAAAAACAGAAGCATAACAGAATACCCAATAGCTAAGGGTCAATTTCAATGGGTGATATATATACACAAATGGAATACCAAAAGAAGAAGAAATAAAGAAAAGAGCAGAAGAAATATTTGAAGTAACAATATTTGAGCACTTTCCAAAATTCATGACTGACAGCAAACCACAGATTCAGCTCAGAGAACATCAAGTAAAATAAATAAACAAAGTCCCCAAACTCTACCCATGTTATATTCAAACAACAGAAATTCAGAGAAAGAAAACAATTTTTTTAAAAAGCTATAGGCTTAAAAAAATACTTACAGAATAACATAGATATAATTACAGTGAAATTATTGTCAAAAACCATTAAAAAAGAGTATAATAACACATTTAAAGTGTTGAAGGAAAGCAAAAGTCAACCTAGAATTCTATATCCAGCAAAAGTATCATTTAAAAGTGAAAAAGAAATACTTTCTCAGATAAACAATAATTAAGAAAATTCATTACCAGCAAACTTGCCCTGCATAAAATGTTTAAAAAAGTTCTTTAGACAGAGAAAAGAAATATGATACAAGAAGAAATTTGGATCTACATAAACAAAGGAAGAGTTGCAGAGAATAAATGAAAATATAAAAATTTTTATTTTTTTACTCTTAACCTGATCTAAAAGATATATGATTAAACTAAAGGTATATAATAATATAATGGGTGATTATAATCACTTACATCTAAATGAAATAATTGACAGCAACTTTACAAGGAATGGGAAGAAGGAGTTTATTGAAAGATAACTGCCCTCCATGTGAAACCATATAATGTTCTTTGAAGTATAATCTAAGGTAGACTTAAATTATTTAATTATGTGTATCTAAACTCTAGAACAAGAATTATGAAAATTATAAAAATAAATATAATAGATACTCTAAAAGAAGAGATCAAATTGAATCATATAAAATGCCCAAGTAGGGGAACTTTCATGGCTCAGTTGATTAAGCATCCACTTTTTGGTTTTGGCTCAGGATCCTGGGATCAAGTCCTGTGTCTAACTGTGGGTTCAGTGGGGAGTCTGCTGAAAGATTCTCTCCCTGTGCCCCTGCCCCCACTTGCATTCTCTTTCTCCTATCCTTCTCTCTCTCTCTAATAAATAAATCTTTTAAAAAATTTTAAATAAAATGCCTAATTAAAATAAAAGAAGGTAAAAAAAAATGGGAAAAAGAGAACGAATGCAAAAAAGTAAAAACCAGTTAAACAGGGTAAATATTTAAAAAGTATATTAATAATCACTTTAAATTTTAACACTCTAAATACATCAATTAAAAGACATTTTCAGAGTAGATTTTTTTTAAATGACATGTTTTCTATAAGAAATGCATTTAAATGTAAAGACCTGTAGGATACAAGTAAAAGGATGGAAAGAAACCTTCAATATTAACACTAATTGAAAGAAAACTAATGTAGCTATAATATTTCAGACAAAGCAGATTCAGATCAAGGAAAACCAACAGGAATAAAGAAAGGTATTACATAATAATAAAGGGTTTACTATGACCCAAGAATCACAGTACTGGGTATTTACCCCAAAGATACAAATGTAGTGATCCAAAGAGGCACGTGCACTTGAATGTTTTCAACAGCAATATCCACAATAGCCACACTATGGAAAGAACCTAGATGTCCATCAACAGATGAATGGTTAAAGAAGATGTGGGGTATATATATATATATAGTGGAATATTATGCAGCCATCAAGAGAAATGAAATCTTGCCATTAGCAATGACATGGATGGAAATAGAGGGTATCATGCAAAGTGAAATAAGTCAATCAGAGAAAGATAATTATCATATGATCTCTCTGATATGAGGAATTTGAGAGGCAGGTGGGGAGTCGTGGGGGGTAGAGAGGGAAAAAATGAAACAAGAAGATACCAGAGAGGGAGACAAACCATAAGAGACTCTTAATCTCACAAAACAAACTGATGGCTGTTGGGGGGTGGGGGGAGAAGGATGGTGGTGGTTGGGTGATGGACATTGGGAAAAGTATGTGCTATAGTGAGTGCTGTGAAATGTGTAAGCCTGTTGATTCACAGACCTGTAGCCCTGGGGCAAATAATACATTATATGTTAATAAAAAATAATAATAAAGAGGGCAATTCAATAATAATACAAAAGAATCCTAAATGTGCATTCCCTAAATAGAGCATAAAAACACATGAAGCAAAAACTAATAGAAGTAAAAGGAGAAATAGATAAATCCACTAGTAGAGTTGGTGATATCAACAACACTCTGTAACTGATAAATCAAAGAGATACAAAATCAGTATGAATATAGATCACCTAAACTATATTTTCAATCATCTGTATACAACTGACAATTCAAGAGTTCTCCAACAAACCAAAAGCAGAATACATTTTCCCAAACCATATAGAATGTTCACCAAGATAGATAATATGCTGGCCATAAAGCCCACCAATTGAAATCATACAAAGTATAAGCTTAGAGCACAATGGAATTAAAAAAGAAATCAATGTATGAATTGAAATGAAAATTATAATGCAATTTATCAGAAGTTGTAGGATACAGCAGAAGCAGTGCTTAGAGGGAAATTTATTTAAAAATCTGAAAGATCTACAATCAATAACCTAAGTTTCTACCTTAAGAAAGTAGAGAAAAAAAAATGTCAATATAAGATGAAAGCAAGTATAAAAGAAATAATAAAAATTAGGATAGAAACAAATGAAATTGAAATAGGCCAAAAAGAAAAAATATATGTATCAACTAAATTTAAAGCTGATAATTGAAAATATTGATAAAACTAATAAACTTCTAGTCAGGCTAATCAAGGGAAAAAAACAGAAGACACAAATGACCACTATCAGAAACAGATGATGGGTTATCACAATTGATCCCATGCAATTGTTAATATAAAAAAATCAATAACTATATGTCCACAAATTTGACAATCAAGTTCTTAAAGGAGACAAGATTTCAAAATTCACACAGAAGAAAGAGACAATCAGAATAGCTCTACAACTATTAAATAAATTTAACCAATAATTAATATTGGTTCAAAATACTCAAAAAAAAAGTGTAGCATTCAGGCCAATTGATTTCACTGGGAAATTCTAACAAAGAAATAAGGCAAATTTTCCATGTTTTCCAGAAAATATAAGTAAAAAGAATACTTTCTAAGTCATTTTATAAAGCCAACATTAATATTACAACCAGATAAAGACATTTCAAGATAGGAAAGCTATGGACCAAAGTTATCAAAAACGGGAAAGTCTGAGAAATTGTCACAACCGAAAGGAGCCTAAAGAGATTTGATAGCTAAATATAATATTGTATTTTCAGTGGGATCCTGGAACTGAAAAAAAAATGTAATTAAGGAATCTATAGATATTAGTTAATAATAATGTATCAATATTGGCTCATCATGACAAACATACAATACTGATGTAGAATATTAATCAAAGAAACTGGGTATGGGGTAAACAGAAACTCTCTATACTATAAATCTAAGACTATTTTAAATTAAAAAGTGTAGTTTTGAAAAAGACTCCATATCCATCTCCTCCTCTGACACTACTTTTTTTACATTCCTCAAGAGTGGTCTTTGCTCACTGTTTCCAATCACTTGGTCTTTTCTTTCTTATATCTACTCCAATCAAGTTTTTGCACTCTCCCTTTGTTAGAATATCCCTTATGGGCATATGGACACTGTTGAGACTTATTGCACAGTCCGATCAAATGTCATAATTGATGATTGACCAATCATCAGCATTTGACATCCATTATAGTTCTGTGCTTTTTTTCTTTCTTTTCTTTTTCTTTCCTTTTTTCTTTTTTTCTTTTCTTTTCTTTTTTCTTTTCTTTTTTTTTTTTTAATTCTGTCCTTCTTGAAAGATTTTCATCTATCTGGGAAAGCACACTCATCTAATTGTCATACTACCCTACTGATTGTTGCTTCTTGGTCTCCTTTGTTGATTCCTCTTATCACTCCAGCTTGTTAAATTTGAAATGACTCAGGCCTCTGTTTGTCGACTTCATGCTTGTTTATACTCACTTCTTTGGTAATCCTAGGTTTCATGACACATTTCAAATTTAACATGTCACAAAATGGATCTTTATTTCCTCTTCCCTTACTACGTTTCTGAAGACATTCTTGTTTAATTGATAGCAACTCCTTCCTTCTAGTTGCTCAAGCCAAAAAACCTGTAGCATCTTTAATTATTCTCAATCTCTCATACTCCAAACTCATTCATAGAGAATTCTGTTGAGTTTACCTCCCAATTATACCGGTTAATCAACCATGATATAGAAATGACCTAAATGATTTTCAATAAATGAATGAGTAAAGAAGAACAATGAAATATTATTCAGCTGTAAGAAAAACCCAGGAAATCCTGTCACTTGCAACAAAAAGATGGACCTTGAAAGCTTAATGTTAAGTGATAAGTCAGACAGAGAAAGACAAATACTGTATGACATGGTATCACTTATATGTGGAATCTTAAAAAGCTGAACTCACAGAAACAGAGTAGAATAGTAATTACCATGGACAGGGAGATGGTGGGAGAAATGGAAGTGTTGACCAAAGTGTACAAACTTCCAGCTAGAATATGAATTAATTCTGGAGAGCCAAGGCACAGAAATATGATGATATTAATAATGTGTTATATACTTGAAAGTTGTTAAGAGTAAATGTTATACAATAAAAAAGTAATGTTATATGATGCAATTGACCTATTAGCTAGCACTCAGTTGGTAATCATTTTGTAATATATGAGGGTATCAAATCCACATGTACCCATTAAATGTGTACAATTTAAATGTCAATTATATATCAACAAACTTAGGGGTAAAGAAAGAAATATGGCAAATATTCCTTTATCTAGAAAACAACTGTTAGAAGTGGAAAATTAATGTAGTTATCAAACTAAGAACAGCACTAAAAATGTTCAACTAGCAATTTTGAGTAGAATAGAACTAGTTTATAACTAGTGAGGAAGAATGTTAGCTGCAACTAAAATGTCATATTCATAGACATACTAAATTAGCTAGCAAATCCAAGAAAATTGACAACATAGGTACAACATAAAAATTTGCACATGAATGGTCACAGTAGATTATTCATAGTAGCCAAAAGGTGGAAACAACACACAAATTGCCATCAGCTAATCAGAATGGAAAAACCAAAATGGTATATCCTTACAATGAAATGTTATTTAGTCACAGAAAAGGAATAAAGGGTAAAACTTAAAAACATTATGCTGAGTAAAGCAAGCTCATGAAAAGTTGATGACTCCAATTATATGACATGTCCAAAACAGGTAAATCCATAGGGACTGAAAATAAATTAGTGGTTGCCTATGGCTTGGAAGATTGGGAGAAATGGGAAGCAATTGTTAATGACTAAGATTTCTTTTTAGGTGATGCAAATGTTATAAAATTAAGCAGTAGTGATAGTTGTACTTTGTCAATATGCTAAATATGGGGCGCCTGGGTGGCTCAGTGGGTTAAAGCCTCTGCCTTCAGCTCAGGTCATGATCTCAGGGACCTGGGATCGAGCCCCACATCGGGCTCTCTGCTCAGAAGGGAGCCTGCTTCCTCCTCTCTCTCTCTGCCTGCCTCTGCCTACTTGGGATCTGTCTGTCAAATAAATAAATAAATAAATCTTTTAAAAAAAAATGCTAAATATGCTAAACCATTGCACTGTACACTTGAATAGGATAAATTTTGTGGTATATGAATTGTATCTCTAGAGTTATTACTGTTTTTGAACATAAAGAAAAGAGTGAAGTGAATACTTGAACTACGGATTTAAAGGTCACCGAATTTCATTTTGTTACTTTTATGGTATGTTAACTATATTTATTTTATACATGCATAAATCACTAATAGGCCTAATAGATGCTAAATAAATATTTGTTGAACAAATGAACTTGCTTTTAGGTGTCGCTTTGATATAGATTCTTAAACATGGAATTTCTCTTTTTCTTCTTGTAATTTAAATGACATTGAATTCCACCTTGAAGCAAAATTATTTAATCAATAGATTCATGTAGATATAGTCACAGAATACATTACTTCTCTGTTCTATCGTTAACTTACTTCCTTGTTGGTTTGGAGAAGTATCCCTTTTATAGATTAGTTTCCTTGCCAAAGTTTTATTTCAATGATGCTGCTCTTGACACTGCTTTAAGTGAAAATGTTACTATACTACTTCATAGATATTCAGAACCTTTCAGGTTTTGGATGAAGAGGTCTGATTGAAAATCAGATACAGACACATATGGAGAATTCTAAGTTCCCAGTTGCCTTGACGTTAACTGGAGTGGGCACTTGATTATTATGAAGGCTAGAATTGGATTGAAGAATCATACTTAAAGGTGTAATAGAGCTCAGAAAGTGCCAGACCTTAGAAGTACCTGGCCCTTGATTGTAGCAGCTGGAAGTGATTTAACAAGCACTCGAGGTGACAGAATCAAATGCTTTATATGATGAATAGGCTGTTTCAATATAGTAAATTATTTTGCTCTTTAAAAATCAGAATTAAATAGTTTACGTTTTGTGGGAAAAAAAAAAAAAGAAGAAGAAGCTCCAACAGAAGGTCACAGTCATCTACATAACAAATGGGACCAACCTCAAATCACAGACATATTAATATATTTTTCTTTGGCCCACTACACACAATTAATGCTCTGTATTGACTACATGCTCCTTATTAACTAAAGGAAATTATACCTCAGTGATTATTTCTTATAGCATTTGTGAAGACTGTCCTTTAGAGAAGTAATTCTGAGTGGCTTGCATTTTAAAGCAGGTTGATTTAGAACTTCCAGATGTGCTAAAAAAGTTATCATTTTATTTAGTGTACTAATATATCAATTTATACCATTCTGTAGTTCAGAGACTAACCTGAGTTATGCCTTTCTTTATCTCTCTCTTTCTCTCCCCTTCCTTCCTTCCTTCCTTCCTCTTCCTCCTTCCCTTGTTCCTACGCTCTTTCCCTTTCTCCCCCTCTTGCTTTCTCTCTTGTTTTCTTTCTTTCATGTTTATTAAACATCAACATTTATTTAACATTTATATTTAACATTAACATTTATTTAGTTAACAAAGTCTTGGGAATACAATGCTCTTAAAATATATGTATATATTCACACCAGCAAATGTAAATGGAAACCCTCCTACTATCAAAATGTCTGTCTTTCTGGACTATGTACTGCTGCCCAAATATCCTTTTTTACTTGAAAACTTTACCAAACTCTGAGCATTAGTATTTCTTGAATTAAATAGTTTTATGTCATTTGAGTTGCTGCTCTGATACCCTCACTTGCATGTTCTAAAATAATAAATTATTAAAGGCCTCAAACTAATTTCCTTTGTGTGTGTGTGTGTATTTTTTTTCTAAAAATATTTTAATGAAAAAGTTATCTTTCTGTAAATATCTCATTATACTACAAATGAAACATTTGAATCCATTACAGACCACCTCTTAAGTCTTAAAAATCAGGATAAAACATTGAATTTAGAAGTAATCTTGAATATTATATAGGCTAACAATCCTTACTTCACCCCTGCATTAACTTGCAAATCATTCAACTACTTGTGACATCAATTACTGGAACTTTGAGAGACTGTCCATAACTAGAAATGTTTCAAGTTGTAACTTACATAGTGGAACTCTTAAACAGGCTCATTTCAGTTGTTCAGATCCTTAAATGACCTGTATTACCCAATTTTCTTCAAGATTTGTGTATCAGGTTTGTTGTTTTTGAAAAAATGTAGCGTGTGTGTGTGTTTTTAAGAAGATATAGTCATATAAATGGTAAACTGAACAATATGGAATTCAGATCAATAGAATTAGCTTTTATTTTACGGAGTTATGAAATGTTCTATCTTAATAACATTTCTTTGCTTTTATTGTCAAAACTACCAAAATCAATACAACTGAACACACACAAATTTTGGAAAATCAATTTTTATTAAACATTTTATAGAATAATAATATTAATAAAGACCAATTAGGATATATTTGAAGTGACAAGATGAAGGTGCCCAAATAATTAAGTTAATCTAAGGTTGTAAAATTAAAAACTAAAGTAATTGCCCAGAAAAATTAGTTGATCATAAACAAAACAACAAAATTCAGCAGCAGCAATGGCTTTTAAAATTGGGGTGGTCTCCTGGGTGGCTCAGTGGGTTAAGCCTGTGCCTTTGGCTCAGGTCATGATCCCAGGGTCCTGGGATTGGGCCCCGCATCGGGCTCTCTGCTCAGCAGGGAGCCTGCTTCCTCCTCTCTCTCTGCCTGCCTCTCTGCCTACTTATGATCTCTGCCTGTCAAATAAATAAATAAGAATCTTTAAAAAATAAATAAATAAAATAAATAAAATTGGGGTGGGGCAGAAATTTTTTCAATTATTCCATTCTACTATAGACCCTGATTAACTTAACTAAATTAAATTAATTGAATTTACATGAACATTTAAACTATAAAAGGAAGTGATAAATTTATTTTTTATCTGGAGTTCCAATTTGGCTCTGATTATGTTTTCTTAATTTTATTTTGATTATTTAATTCCTTAACTTAGGCATTGCAGAACTAAGTATGAATTTTTTTTTTTACTCGGATTCATTGATATTATAACATAGAATGTCAAACTTATTGTATGTAAATGCATCTTTATTAAGTTAGTGTATGCTCTAAAAAACAATGAATATTCATGGGAAATAGAAAGAAATCTTTAAATAATTATAATGACTGATTACTCATTTACCACAAATATTTTTATCATATCATTTACATAACTCTGCATAATCTCTACAACTACTTGCATATACACCTTCCTTACTCAATTTTAAACTATCGGAGTGAAGTATCAAATTCCATAGATCTCTTTAACCCTATCATTTCAACCAATTAATTGAACAACATAAATATTCAAAAATATATCTGTGTAATAAATAGATAAAGTACTAAAATTTAAAACATATTTTGTAGAGATATTTATTAAATACTATGATAGTTAAAAATAAATTATTTTTCCACTTCCTCATATGGGCTTAAGTGGGTAGAAGAAGAATAAATGAAACAAGATGGGATTGGGAGGGAGACAAACCATAAGTGACTCTTAATCTCACAAAACAAACTGAGGGTTGCTGGGGGGAGGGGGTTTGGGAGAAGGGGGTGGGATTATGGACATTGGGGAGGGTATGTGCTTTGGTGAGTGCTGTGAAGTGTGTAAACCTGGCGATTCACAGACCTGTACCCCTGGGGATAAAAATATATGTTTATAAAAAATAAAAAATAAAAAAAAATAAAAACATAGATTGGTGGACTCTATAACTATAATGAATTGTCATTAAATTGGACCTAATACATAAGACAATTTAATAGGTGCTAAGTAAGGCATCATAAATCAGAGAGCAATTATCCTTTCACTTATGAAGAATTATATTGAAAAGTTAGGAAGTCATTATAATGGAGATATTAAATTTGACTTTAAAATTTTAAGCTTCTTATACAAAACTTATAACTGAAGTTTAAATTTAGTAACATAAATTTGTTTTACAAAAAACAAAAAAGCAAAAAATTTTCAATATGTTTAAGGTTTTCAGTGTTATGAGTGGAAGTCATTGACAAAACTTTATTAGATATAGTCTAAATCTAAAATTATTTTTGAAAAATAATTTATTTTTTTTATTTTTTTTTATTTTTTTAATTTTTTATTTTTTATAAACATATATTTTTATCCCCAGGGGTACAGGTCTGTGAATCACCAGGTTTACACACTTCACAGCACTCACCAAATCACATACCCTCCCCAATGTCCATAATCCCACCCCCTTCTCCCAAACCCCCTCCCCCCAGCAACCCTCAGTTTGTTTTGTGAGATTAAGAGTCACTTATGATTTGTCTCCCCCCCAATCCCATCTTGTTTCATTGATTCTTCTCCTACCCACTTAAGCCCCCATGTTGCATCACCACTTCCTCATATCAGGGAGATCATATGATAGTTGTCTTTCTCTGCTTGACTTATTTCACTAAGCATGATACGCTCTAGTTCCATCCATGTTGTCGCAAATGGCAAGATTTCATTTCTTTTGATGGCTGCATAGTATTCCATTGTGTCTTGATCCATTCATCTGTTGATGGACATCTACGTTCTTTCCATAGTTTGGCTATTGTGGACATTGCTGCTATAAACATTCGGGTGCATGTGCCCCTTTGGATCACTACGTTTGTATCTTTTTTTTTTTTTAAGATTTTATTTATTTATTTGACAGAGAGAAATCACAAGTAGTCAGAGAGGCAGGCAAAGAGAGAGAGAGGGAAGCAGGCTCCCTTCTGAGCAGAGATCCTGATGCGGGACTCGATCCCAGGACCCTGAGATCATGACCTGAGCCGAAGGCAGCGGCTTAAACCACTGAGCCACCCAGGTGCCCCACTACGTTTGTATCTTTAGGGTAAATACTCAATAGTGCAATTGCTGTTTTCCAGAGTGGCTGCACCAGCTTGCATTCCCACCAACAGTGTAGGAGGGTTCCCCTTTCTCTGCATCCTAGCCAGCATCTATCATTTCCTGACTTGTTTATTTTAGCCATTCTAACTGGTGTGAGGTGATATCTCATTTTGGTTTTGATTTGTATTTCCCTGATGCCGAGGGATATGGAGCACTTTTTCATGTGTCTGTTGGCCATCTGGATGTCTTCTTTGCAGAAATGTCTGCTCATGTCCTCTGCCCATTTCTTGATTGGATTATTTGTTCTTTGGGTGTTCAGTTTGCTAAGTTCTTTATAGATTTTGGACACTAGTCCTTTATCTGATATGTCGTTTACAAATATCTTCTCCCATTCTGTCAGTTGTCTTTTGATTTTGTTAACTGTTTCCTTTGCTGTGCAAAAGCTTTTGATCTTGATGAAATCCCAATAGTTCATTTTTGCCCTTGCTTCCCTTGCCTTTGGTGTTGTTCCTAGGAAGATGTTGCTGCGGCTGAGGTCAAAGAGGTTGCTGCCTGTGTTCTCCTCAAGGATTTTGATGGATTCCTTTCTCACATTGAGGTCCTTCATCCATTTTGAGTCTATTTTTGTGTGTGGTGTAAGGAAATGGTCCAATTTCATTTTTCTGCATGTGGCTGTCCAATTTTCCCAGCACCATTTATTGAAGAGGCTGTCTTTTTTCCATTGGACATTCTTTCCTGCTTTGTCGAAGATTAGTTGACTGTAGATTTGAGGGTCTATTTCTGGGCTCTCTATTCTGTTCCATTGATCTATGTGTCTGTTTTTGTGCCAGTACCATGCTGTTATGCTACCTAAAGCAATCTACACATTTAATGCAATTCCTATCAAAGTACCATCCATCTTTTTCAAAGAAATGGAACAAATAATTCTAAAATTTATATGGAACCAGAAAAGACCTCGAATAGCCAAAGGGATATTGAAAAAGAAAGCCAACGTTGGTGGCATCACAATTCCGGACTTCAAGCTCTATTACAAAGCTGTCATCATCAAGACAGTATGTTTTTATTTTTCTTTAAGATTTTATGTATTTGAGAGAGAGCACAGTGGGGTGAGAGGGAGAGCCAGAGGGAGAAGCAGACTCCTTACTGAGCAGAAAGCCCATTGTGGGGATCCATCCCAGGACCCAGAGATCATGACCTGAGCCAAAGGCAGATGCATAACTAACTGAGACAGCCAGTTGCCTCATCTACCAATCTATGTTTTTATACAGTTCATTAGAAGAGTATTATATCCTGGGTGGCTACACCCATTCTGATTTTGTTTTCAAAATTATTCTAACTATTCTCAAAAGCATACTTAGATAAATACAATACATTTGATGTATGTTGAAATTATACTGAATATACGGTATAATTCTGAAAGCATCAACATTTTTATAAACATCCAGGCCTCTAACATAGGAGAAATATAGTACCTTTTTCCATTTTCCAAGACTTCTCATGTATCTCTAAATATGAGCATATGCTTTTTCATTTTTCCATTAATTTTAATTTTATTTTTATTTTATTTTATTTTTATATTTATTTTATTAAAGTTATTTCATCTTCTGTTACTTGGTTTAAATTGTTACTGCTAAGGCTTTCCCCATTATACTTTTTCTCTGATTATTTTGATATTTTTTAGGGAAACTACTGAATTTTTATATTTTCCTCTCACCAAATTACCCCATTAGCATATTTCAGTTGATTTTCTTAAATGTCTTAAGTAATTATATGTGTATGAATGAAAATTGTTCCCCTTTCCTTGGAGTATCTGCAGCTATTATTTCTCTTTCATGTATTTAATTGTCTAAAACAATGATAAAGAAACTGTAAGAGTGCTCCAATGGAACTTAAGGGTTAACTTGCTTCAAGCTTAGTACTCTTTGTTTGCTAACTAGAGTCTCTTGGTCTATAGCAGAACTAGCTTATTTTCCTTTGAGATTTCACTGGTGTTGAAGGATAAAGGGCCAAATTTTCTCAGAAGATAAGTCCTAACTACATTTTAAAACACCTGCTTCTGATGCCAGCAAGTCTGCTCCTCGTCATACCTGTCTCTGCTTCTCCAGCAGGTAGCTGGCCACACCCCCTTTCCCATACCTTCCCCCTTAAAACACTCCAGTTTCATCTGGACCAGGAGTACAGTCTTTGGGATGTTAGTCCACCATCTTCCCATGTTGCCCACTTCTTGAATAAAACAAACTTTCCTTTCCCATTGTGACTTGTCTCTCAAATACTGATTTTCCAGTGATGAGGTGCCAAACTTGAGTTTGGAATCAGCTCTCTGCCCAGTAACATCGCCATTTTAATCATTAGAAGAGGTTTCATTTAAAGCATTTTTAATTGTCTTAAAAATAAAACTTCAAGAATGCTTTACAGACACGAGATCATTGTAATACATCTTGAATAGTACCATAGTCCAAACTATGAGGAATAGTCTTTTTCCTCTGAGATGTAATTATGCTGTTTGTTCAGGCCTCTCTGATTTTATTGGCTAAATGCAATAATCATTACAATAGCTTGATAAGCAATATTAGACAATCAAAAAAAATCAAAGACAAAATAGGAGATATTGCTAAATGCTTGTCTAATACCTGTCCTCTCTTGCTTTGTTAGCAGAATCCCCATTTGGAAGAATGGTATTATTCATGATTATAGACACTTGCCTCCCCAGAGACATTTACAAGTACAAAAATCCACTGCTTTATATCCTGATAAAAAGTTAGAGACTCAGTTGAAATGTATTTTATTTACCCTTTGCTCATGCTCCTGTTTTTCAAAATGTAAGATATGGATGTAGTGGCCAGTACTTCAGTATACATATTTTTAGAATCATAAAAAAGATTACCATGTATTAGTTAGCAGACCAGGTGGGGCAAGGAACTGGAGGAAGGTGGTTAAAAGATACAAA